>NC_134146.1:33643750-33957625 GCF_033958435.1 Carettochelys insculpta | reverse complement strand
TTTAGATTGGGTTCTGACTAATGGGGAGGAACTGGTTGCAGATCTGAAGTCTGAAGGCTATTTGAGTGAAAGTGGTCAAGAATTGATGATTTCAAGATTCGAGGAAAGGACAGAGTGAACCAAGAATAAGGACAATGCAGTTAAAAAAAAACATTCAAAGAACTGACAAGTCCCATGAGAAAGGAACTGAGATCTCACACATTTTCAAGTAGGCAACAGAAAGGCAAAAAAAAAAAAAAAAGCAAACTACAGAAGAGCTACAAAAAGATCTCAGCAAACTGAGTGATTGGGCAGCAAAATGGCAAATGAAATTTAATGTGGGTAAGTGTAAGGTAATGCATGTAGGAAATAATAACCCAAATTACACGTACTACATGATGGGGTCAAATTTAGCTACGACAGATCAGGAAAGGGATCTTGGAGTTATAGTGGATAGTTCTCTGAAGACATCCACGCAGTGTGCAGCGGCAGTTAGTAAGGCAAATAGGATGTTAGGAATTATTAAAAAAGGGATCGATAATAAGACAAAAGATATCATACTTCCCCTATATAAAACTATGGTACGCCCACATCTTGAGTACTGCGTGCAGATGTGGTCTCCTCACCTCAAAAAGATATATTGGCATTAGAAAAGGTTCAGAAAAGGGCGACTAAGATGATTAGGGGCTTGGAATGGGTCCCATATGGGGAGAGGCTAGAGAGACTGGGACTTTTCAGTTTGGAAAAGAGGCGATTGAGGGGCGATATGATAGAGGTATATAAAATCATGAATGGTGTGGAGAAGGTGAATATAGAAAAATTATTTACCTTTTCCCATAATACAAGAACTAGGGGACATCAAATGAAATTGATGGGTAGTAGGTTCAAAACTAATAAAAGGAAATTTTTCTTCACACAGCGCACAGTCAACCTGTGGAACTCCTTGCCCGAGGAGGCTGTGAAAGCCAGGACTCTATTAGGGTTTAAAAAAGAGCTTGATAAATTTTTGCAGGTTAGGTCCATAAATGGCTATTAGCCAGGGATAAAGTATGGTGCCCTAGCCTTCAGAACAAGGGCAGGAGATGGATGGCAGGAGATAAATTACTTGATCATTGTCTTCTGTTCTCCTTCTCTGGGGCACCTGGCATTGGCCACCGTCGGCAGATGGGATGCTGGGCTGGATGGACCTTTGGTCTGACCCAGTATGGCCATTCTTATGTTCTTATGTACAGGTTGAACCTTTCTCATCTGGCACCCTCAGGACCTGACTGGTGCCGGACGATGGGAAGTCATTATTTTCTAGCACATTAGCAACACTTACACTGCTTGCTGGGCTCTTGAAAGGCATTTAGGGGTAAATTACAGCTAAATAACAGCACAGTACACTGAGAGTCAGGACTGGCAGCTGTAAACAAACTTTATGGGACCACAGGAAACTTGGCTACACCCATGATAAATGGTCGTCTGGCTAACTAAAATCATGTTGGATTATGGAGTTTGCCAGATGAGAGAGTTCCAGATTAGGAGGTTCAACCTGTACTCGAATATTAAGGTAGGAAAAGAAGAATAGGACTCAGTAAGGAGATTGCTGATGACCTGAAAACTAAAAAGGAATACCAAATGGGGGGAAAAAAAGTGGGAACATGGACAGATTGCTGATGCTGCAAAAGTGTTCCATAAACCCATGGAGGAAAATAAGAAAGGGATGACACAAAATGAGCTATATCTAGCAACAAAACTAAAGAAAAGAAAAGACTTTCTTTACATACATTAGGAGTGGAATAAAAGAAGAGCAAGGGAAATGTAGGTAATAATTTTTATGGAATGGGAGCTAACAGATGACAACATGGCCCATCCCTGATCCTCCTCCTACCCTCTGAATTCCTTGGTCCCAGTCTGGAGCCCCCTCCTTCACTCCAAACATCCCATTTCCCATCCCCACCCAGACCCTGTACCACACGCTAGTGCCTGCACCTTCTCCTGCATCTCAGTTCCACTTTTGTGAGCACTCATGACCTTCCATACAATTTCCATACCCTGATGTGGCCATTGGCCAAAAAGTTCGCTCACCCTGATCTAGGTATACTTAGTCCTGCATAGGTTTCATGGATGCAAAATTACATTGAATGCATAGGCTCAGTTCTGTATGAAATGCATGTGTAAAGATTATTCCTGATCAAAAAAAGCATAGAAGTTCAACATTTGGAACACAAGACAACGGAATGCTCCAAGGAAGAATTCAATTTATATTCATTGGGAGGTTGAAGTGAAGGTTTTCCTTGGTTTATTGTTGGTGATAGTATGAAAGAGTCTTTAGGAACGTAAAACCTTTGACTGACATTCACCAGGAAAATGCACAAGCAATTTAAAAAAGAGACCTATCAAGGTACTATG
This sequence comes from Carettochelys insculpta, assembly GCF_033958435.1. Classification (NCBI taxonomy): domain Eukaryota; kingdom Metazoa; phylum Chordata; order Testudines; family Carettochelyidae; genus Carettochelys; species Carettochelys insculpta. The sequence continues at coordinate 33,955,252 of NC_134146.1, read as the reverse complement.
ATATGATCTCTTCTGTATCGGAATAGTATCATCTAAAAAGGGTTGGTACTATGTTAAATACCCTTTACTTCAAACTCCAAATTAATTTATTCTTTACTTTTAATTTATACATATTCAATCTCAACTATTTTAATGAAGGGTATATTGTAGTCAAGACTGAGTAAAACAATCTTTAGAACACTTTATTAAAAAGTTATTTGCAAACCTGCTGGAATTTTTAAAGGACACTAAATGCCTAGATAATCAAAAGGATGTAGACACCCAAATCCTATTGATTTAAATGAGTATTAGAGGTCCATCCTTGAGAATCTAGGGCATAACACTTAAATCAAGTCGATGTTTAAGATCTAAGGTAAGAGATTGCTGCTCTGACACATCTTAAGGGACATGCAAGAAGTCCCTGCCTTTCCAAAGATTTCAGGAAGTCTGTAGGGCATGAGCATATCTCTGTGTGCCTTCTGCCACATGTAATGTTATAGTGAGTAGTTCAAGAGGTCTTGCCCATACTGCAAGTGTGACTGATATTCAGAAATCAAGTATATACTGACCTCAGTAAGAGCTGTGCATACTCAATTTTTTTCTAAGTCAGGCCCTTAAAGATTTATATTTCCAGCAAATTTAAAATAAAAAAAATACAAACTGTGTCCAAGAGACTATATTTCCTCGTGCCCTTCAATGTCTGCTGCTGCCTACCTTCCTATTCACACTCTCTATGCCCCAAATGTCTCTTTCATCTCCTCTTCCATATTCCAGAAGATTTCTGCCTTGCTGAGTCCCATTTCTTTCTTACCTTCCTTCCCTTCCCCATGCCTATTCCAGACTCCTTTCCTCACAGTTTCTTTCAATCTGTTCACCTTCATCCATACTCACCCCCGCCCCCTCAACTGCTGGCTCAGCTCAACAGTGGCAGCAGCACAGCCTAGCACTGACAGTAGGTCAGTTGATATTTACACAGCCTGTCAAAATGTTTTAACATATTGCTTTGTTTTCACATGACAAACACTGTATAGCGTGGCATGGGTCAGTGCCACAGGTAACAGGAAAGGGAGAATAATCAAACAAAAAATAACCTACTAACATAAGATACAAATACAGTTTCAGAGAACATTTATCTGCCTTTATTCAGCATTCAGGGGATTCAGGATCACAGCTACCTCCAATGTGATATCTCCTTCTGCACTTCCACAATGTATTACAAATACAAATGAAGGATAATTTTCTTCAATCGGAACAAACCAACCAACAGCCCCTTAAATGAAAGTCTTCCTTTAAGCAGTAATGCCATTGTCCCTTGCACCTTAGAAGGCAAGAAAACCAGAATGTGGTTTAACTAGTTCACATCTTTATTAAGTAAGGATAAGTCTACACTAGACCTGAAAGTGAATCTTAGATACACAATTGCGTCTATGACAATTGTGTAGCTGGAATCAACTAAGGGCTTGTCTATATTACCACCTTTCTTTGAAGGAAGGATGGTAATTAGGGTATTGAGAGTTTACTAAAGAAGCACTGCCATGCATAGGCAGCACTTCACGAGGCAAATTCCTCCCCCGCCATGGCAACTTTGAAATTTTAGACTTTGAAGTACCAGCATGCATCTAGCTGCAGCTCACCTGCAGGTACTTTGAAGTGCCAGGGCAACTCTGAAGACCCCTTACTCCTCAAAAGCACAGTAGTGCTTCATTAGTAAACTCCCAACACCCTAATTACCATCCTTCCTTTGAAGGAAGGTGGTAGTGTAGACAAGCCCTAGGATCAACTTAGCTGGCCATCCTCACTGAAGAAGGTTGACGGGAGAAAGTATGGCTGAAAACTCACAATAATGAGAAATACAGGGCTTGACTGTCAAGCTCTGATAGTTTGATTTTGCACATCCCCACAAGACATGTGAAATCAAACCACAGAAGATGGACCTCCTGGTAAGTGCAGATGTACCCTGAGATGTCTGGGAGCTATCAAGAAGTAACTTGTACAAAGAAGGGAAGACTTCACTGTGGTACATACCACCTGGTGGAGGGCTGTCCCCAGATGGCCTGTTTCCTGATTTTAGCACTATTGCTAGTCCCACAGTGCCCACCCCTCACACAAGGATTAAGAGAGGTGGAAATAAGGTGCTGTTTTCTTTATTTACCAGACACAAAGAAAAACAGTCCCAATCTGCACCTTTAGGAAATGCTCTTCCTTCCATCTCTGGTTTGTCATGGAACCAGCACTCTGATTGCACCATTACCAGCTTTAGCCACCAACCAAGTTGTAACATTATAATCTTTAACATCCCAGGAAACTTGGGTGTATATTGAGTGGAAGAGGAAAGAAGCATCCCAGCCCTATCTGGTAGTAAGGGTAAAGTTCCTGCACAGGTGAGAATAGGTTGAACTTCTCTTGTCCAATACTCTCTCATCAGGCAATATCTGTAATCCAGCATGATTTTAGTTAGCTGGATGTCCACTTATCATAGGTGTAGCCAAGTTTTTGGTGGTCCAATGAAGTTTGTTAACAGCTACCAGTCCTGGCTGTCAGTGTTCTATGTTATTTAGTTGTAACTTATCCCTAAATATATTCTAAGAACCCAGTAAGCAGCTGAAGTCTTGATAATGCTGCTAGACAATATTGGCCTTCCATAGTCCAGCAAATTTTCTCATTCAGTACCAATCAGGTTCTGAGGGTGCTGGACTAAAGATGTTCAATGTGAAATATGGTCACAGTGAGGTCCCAAAGACTGGTCCTACTCTTCTGCCACAAATATGGTAGAGAGGAAGCTTTTCCTCAGGGCACAATAGTTTATAATCCTGGTTATGCCACCTGGCTAGAAAGAAAGGTGAAACATTAGTCAAAGGAGTCCACAACTCAATCCCAGAAAGGAGAATGCAGTAATTTTTAAATGGGCCAGAGGTTTTATTTCCCTGCTAGCTCAGACAAAAATGCCCCACATCTGAAGCTGAAGAAGGTGGGGCCATTCTGTGCAAGACGGTCAGTTTCTTAATTTCTCCTTGCTTCTTAGTCCAGCTCCAAGATGGATGATGAAGAAATTTCTCTCTTTTCTTTCAGGCCTTCGTCTATTTTTCCTCTCAGACTATGTTCTAAGGGATGCAAAGAGAAGCCCAAAAGGAGCATTACAGGACCAGCAAGGCTCCAGAAATGTTATACTAAAAGAATCTCTAACAGCCTTAAAAGTAACTGTAACCCAAGTTCAGTAATTTAGCATTTGTCATATAAATAATCTACAATAATATCAGTGTGAACACATGGCAAGAGTGGGAAGCAAATTAAATTTGTCTCTGTGATGCAAGCTGAGAGGCATATGCCAACTATGATTATAACCTGTCTTGACAGAGAACCTCTAGTTTAGTATCACTACTAAGCTGAGAAATCTGTGATACCATGTCATTGAACATCATGGAGTGCCACATACTGTCCTGGATATTTGCTCATTCAGCCTTGCACATCCATTGTTCTCACTCATTCCTTCTTAACTAAAGAATTTTGGATAGTAATTGGAATAGATCCATTTTCAGCTTGTGGAGTATTTACCTGTACCAAAGTCAAAATTTAAACCTTACCATGTTGGTTCATCATTATTTACCTCATCACATCATCTACATTATATTCCTTAGACTTGACATAGCATTACTTCAGTCACTGATCCTTAGCAGCAGAATCCCCTGACTTGGCTTGGGCACTTCTGAATTAGTTTTGTACTGTCTCACCCTGCCCTCTTATTTGCCACTTTTGTTAAGCTTGGCTAAGCTTTATAGCAATTAAAAACCCTAAGTTGACTGATGGATTTTCATAGGCACACACAGCTCAAATATTTTGCCATCTTATTTCTCACTTTGGTAGTATATTTAAACGTGAAACTCTTCCCTTGAATTATTTTCACTTAGATTGGCTGTTTTTGTAGTCCTGGCAGTCTTACGTTGCCCTGCTTCTTTAGGTATCAAATTCTGCTGTCATCATTTCAGGACAGTTTTTTTCTCTCTCTCTCTCTATTACATAAGTTGTCTAGGTTCCAGGGTAATGTCTGAATAGATCAAAATGCAGCAGACTACTCCTTTCCTGTCCCTTTCAGCATAATTAATCAGTACGTTTTATGATGGGTTAAAATTTAAATCAGACTATTTTTCATTATTTATGATTTTAATAGTATTGTGCCACAACATTGTGCAGAACTATTATGGTCCAAATGTGTCTCAGATGTTTAGTTATTTAATTATGTTTCTGCATACTTCATTTGCCACAGTGAATTCTAAACCTTCTAGCTGTCTTTTCAATGATTTCATTATCTTCTACAGGACCTTTAGCTTTGACCCCTAAGAGAAGGATGTATATATACAACATACTCACAGTATGCAACATTATACAAGTTAGGCTTAGACAAGGAAAGTAATCAAAATCACTATTTTTTGTTTAAGCCAAATATGTATATACATACATGACCCTAAGGCTGGGGGGCAGAGGGGAGACCCATCTTATCTATTCAGTACTTCTATGCCTGGAACAGCCTTTTGGAGAAAAAAACAAATTTAATAGCATATAACTGAAATTATTATGGTTTAATGAGTTATAAGTGCAAGAATGCGAGTGAAAGCTGGCCTCAAGTATTAATGAAGTTGTTTTTTGAAGTAATGACATTCAGAGGGAAAACCTTACATCATACAGAAAATGGATTTGGTTTAAAAATAAATAAAGTAATGTGACACAATATCTGTTAAAACTATAACATTGTGGTAATAGGGAATTATTTTATGCATGTAAAATAAAACACTTCTCCCCAATACAGAAAATATGGATGTGAATTATGTAAAGGTGCATTGTTCTCCATACCAGAAAAAAAAAAAGCATGTTCTATGTGATTCTCTGGAGTTCTGTGTTTGAGAAAGGTAAATGTGTGTGTGGGGAAGGCAAGAAATTTCCCCATGCATTAAGACACATGTTCTTTTCTGAATGACACAGATCAATTCAACCAACACCATTCAAAGTGAAGGAGGAATTACTTGAGGGAAGTCCTATGGTGTCTTCTGGCCTTTATCGAAAAAACGTGCAGATGGATGTGACGTAATGGGAAATAATTAACAAACACTTCACGTCCACACAGGGCAACTGCCCTCAGGGTTTTACCCCGCGACCCTGTTTGAGGCACGCGTGGTCAATCCAATGAGATTTTACAGGGTGTGTGAGTGTACTGTAAGTGGCGTCTTTGCCCCGGAAGAACAACAGACAAGATAAGTAAGTTTTAAAACAAGGCAAGGAATTTATTGAAGGAGAATGGAATTATTTTAAAGGACTAATACCTAAATACCTAACCTTAACAGACTAACCTACTCCCTTATCTAACTAGATTTAGCACAGGATTTTTAGTTTTATAAGACACACAGCCTTGGAATTATATAATCGCTGCAACCAACAGCCATACTGTCTAACCCCAACTAACTACTTACTGTGATCCGTGGAGCAGACAAATTACTCTCTTCGGAGTGTGCTGAAAAAGGGAATATAATTAAATACAGAGCTACTATATGTTTAAATTTATTTCTGGATCCTTCCCACAATGGGTTTCACCAGTCGCTCTACCCTGAGCCGAGTTACAAAGGGGAGCAGATTATACTTATATTAAATTTACCTATCTTTAGGCTTACATTATTTATTTATTTATTATATATATTAGTGGGTTGCCCTGTTGGCCATACAGGGGAGAGCCCTGGGATTGCCTGATTAAAGGCAGAGCCCTATATACGGTACCATTTATGCTGACTGCCCTACTTACAGGCCAGCCCTTTACTGCGGCACCAGAATTACCCTACAAGGGTTTTACAAATTTTACCAGGGTTGTCCCTTTTTACAGGTTGTCCCTAGCCGCTCTACCTTCCTGACTACAGGAGGGAGCTAATAGCTCTGTTTACAAAATACTTATAAGTTAATATTAAAATCCTAGGCTATTTTTCTGTTTGAGTGCCAAATTCTTTGGCTAGGCTATAAAGACTAGCCTCCTGTGCTTTACAGTATGAATCTAGTAGATATGGGGTACAAAATCTAAGGCGCCAATAATATTGACTGGGGCAGTCCCAGTTCTAGTTTAAACATCTCTTAAACCTTTAGACTCCCTATGTGTAAAGTAACAATAAAACACTATAAACTTCAATACAGCTAACAGAAACAACAAACACAGCAAAAAGAATACAAAACCTATATCCATTCTAACACATCCAACAACATGCGAACAGACAACAAAGAGAATAGAATACACACATCCAATTAGACATACCTAACACTAAACCTAACAATCCTTGGGTACCTCTCTCTCTCCCCTGATCTGTTAGCCGGACGCCGGGACCACTGATCTCTTCACAGGAGCTGAGCTGAGAAGGAACGGCCCTCACAGGTGCGCTTTTATGGCACCCGCAGCAGGCCAGACAGAAAGAGAGGGAAAGAAGAAGCAGGAGGGAAGAAGCCGACTTGGTGACACAAAAAAACCTCCTGAAAGCTACGGCCTTTACTTCCGCCACCGGCTCAAGGCGGTGGTCAGTGGCGGAAAGGGCAGGACCGCTGCTGCAGTTTCCCTGTGCAGGGCCCCCGCTGTAAGGCGTTAGCTCCTGCCAGGTAAACCCTCCGGATTAAACGCCGGAGCCTTTTGTTGGTAAACGGTGGACTGGAGCTCTTCACGCTGGTCCTCTTCGAGTCTTTGGCAGCCCACGGTGGCTAGTGTGCATTGACTGACACGCTGGTCTCCTTCGGGCTCTTCCACCTCTTCAGTGATTTCAGCTCTATTCAATGTCCAGCTCTTAACACAGTCCAAGCTCTTCTTCTCTTGGTCCCATGCTGTCGACGATCTCTGGCCGACTGACTGGCTGTGGGGTGCGCTCACAAATTTATGCCGCAAGGGCGGACCTGGTTGAGCACCTGTCAGTTCAGGTCCGCATCCCCGTTGCCCCGGCAACCAGGTAAACACTCGCTAATGTTTATTCATAAGGTATCCAAAACTAACCTATCATAGTACAGTATTTTAAATCCTAGCTTATTAATATTAATGAACCTGCTAAATATTCATATTAACCAACCCTAACCAACGGTTGTTCCTATATACTTACATGGACTATTTTCATACATCAAATTAAACAAATTTTTGAAGTAAATACTTTTTGGTTTTTATTTAATTTTATTGCAGTTTGATGGGGAAGAATGTCATTTCTGCTGGGAAAGCAGAATTTTTATTTTAGATGCTTGGTTTCTAAGGCTATTTGGAAAGGATGCAGGATAGTCACACAAACACCACAGCCCATGGCCAGGGACACATCAATCACCTCAGATGAAGATTTTTCAACAGCCTTAATCTATCAAGATGAAAAGAACAAAAAGGCCAGCCACAACTAATTTAAAGCCAAAGATGTCCCCCCCACACACCCATCAGTGGATGTGCTGGGCTACATGTAGGATTGGGAGTAGACTACCTGAGACTGGGATGTGGAGATGTAAGGTGCTACCTCTGCATGTAGGGGTCTTGCAGATATATTTGTAACCACAAGTGTCTGCTGTAATGCAATGTCATCAAAAAGGTCATAAAATAATTCATTTTGCTATTTTCCTTACTAGGTATAAACCGGTTAGGTGCACAACATTCAAATGTGATAACTTCATGTCATTTAAAAAGGCAAAACTTTCATCGATTCCAAATAATTATGAACTGCAGACAGCTGAACAACTTCACATAAATAATATGGGATCGAATAGACAAACATTTCTCACTTTTTGTAAAATACCTTGATTCCATAAGGGGTCAACCGGAGCTCGACCTCTATGTCTACTGTTAGTCCCACTAATGTGCAGGGTCAATACCTCAGATAGTGACATCATAATTAGTGATTTGTGAATACAATATTTGCTCTGGCAAAAGCTTCCAAAAGTTCTTATACAGAGGCCAACCCTAATCTTGGTGCTGAAAAGTGGAATGGAAATTTTGTAAGACTGGCACTTACATGATTTTCAGTACTTTGTTCCTATTAGTAGAAGAAATATTATGAGTGAATATCTCATGTAAAAATAAGAACCTTTTGTAACTTCTGTTAAGTCAGAATTCTTGTATGAATGTCTAGAGTTTAACTGTGCATGAATGATCTACTCCCTGTGCATGTTTTGTTAATAAATGTGCTATTTTGAGTACACCTGCTGAAAGCCAAGAATATCTTGATATTTTTATCCTGGACCACCTCTAGTGAAATTAAAAATAAGCTAAGGCAATTTGACTGAGATCATAGATAATAATGATGTATGTTGGTTAGAAACAAATTACACAATGTCCTTATAGCTTAACACCATTAGTCCTGCTGCATTTAATTAATGGAATTACAAATCATTTTAATACAACCCTTCATGATAGCCTGTCTGAAATCAGAAATGATCTTGCCGGTGATCTACTGTTCACATAGAACACCATTTTAGCTTGGATGCGTGCCAGCTTTATCTCAAAATGAATGAGATAGAATAAGTCAAGTTCAAACCATTCATTAAATTAATGGGGTTTCCCCTTCAAGAAGAAAAGTTGCCTTAGCTGCTTCAAATGGTAAAAAGTTAAAAAAAAACCCCTGTTTGAATCCTCTATAATTCCCAGCTGCTTGAGGCACTCAAGCAGTTTCAAAATAGTTCATACACTAACTGACCACTATTCTTGCTATGTATGCATGTTTTTATTTTTACTTTTAATTTAGGATGTGCTTCAGAATTAGAGTTCATCAGTCCATTTCAGTGATTTCAACAGAGTAATAGACATATAGATGAGGGCTAGGGTATCCAGATGTCCTGATTATATAGGGACAATTCTGGTATTTGGGTCTTTGTCTCTATTACCTTCCCCTCATCCAGATTTTTCCCATTTGCTATACAGTGATCCTAAAAAGGGACAAATAGGATCCTTATTTTTAAAACCATCCACATTTTTGCCCCAGCCCTCCTTAAACTTTGTCTCTAAATTTAGATACCATGGTGGTGGGCACATTACTAAAGCCTTCTTACTCATCCTGCTTGCCTGGGATAATTTTGTTTCTTTATAGTCTTACCAACCTCAGTAAGCTACAGTTACACTACAGTGATCTGTCGACAGAAATCATTATAAGAAGAGATTTCCTGACTAAAATTCTGTCAACAGAGTGTAGCCACACACAAAAGTCAATTGGAAGAGTACTCCACTCTGTCTACAGAGCAGCCGTACTGCCCTCTAGACAAAACAGGCACCCAAAAGCATGGCAGACAGGGTTGCTCATTGTTCTGGATGCCCTGTCTCTCAAGAGAAGGCCCACCTGCCAAACTTTCACACAGCTTTTGTTGACAGAATCTGTTGACAAAAGCACTATGCTACATGGCTGAGAGGCAGAATGCTGCCAGCGGAAGTGCTGAGTTTTGTCAACTAACTGCTGGCAAAACACATTTTGTGTGTAGATGTTCCACCAGTTTTGTCGGCAAAACTCACTAGTGTAAAGATAGCTTATAAGAATCTTCTCCTCTACAACTCTTTTTGTTTGAAACCATCTTTTTTTAATGTCCTATCAACTCTCCACCCCTTCTGTGATCATCTCACTTCTTGCTTTCCCTCCCTGTCCCTCTATTTCTTATTTAACTCTAATTGCACTGATTTTAAAAACACTTTGGATACAGTTTGCATTATACGAAGGAAATTGAACTGAAATAAAAGGAAAGAATATAACAGTATTATGTGTCACCAAGATGAAAATGTTATAGAATGAAGTACTGTGCAATAACAAATAGAATTTTTTTTTAGTCTCTGTATCCCTGGCCTATTACTGAGTTGATCTATTCTCTGATAGTGAAACTCCTTAGTATTTTCTGAAGATTTAAATCGGCTTAGAGAGAATAAGCTACACATAAGTGCTTAAGAGTATTCCTTGTATTTTATGTTATTTCCATTTTATGTCTGAATATATCCAGTATGCCCAGCAGGGACGCTTACATCTGCTTTTAAAAAAATCCACACAAAATGCAATTTTTAAAGAAAATTTACTCTATTGTCTGAAAACCTGCTCACTCATATGGACTAATGGGCTCTCTAAGGTACTAGTTTCAAAAACTATTTAGATCTGCTGATACACAGCTAAGTACAGATGCATTGTTAAGTTTAAAGAGGGAGTATTTTTAAAGGAACTCTAATGCCTTTTGTTATTTTACTTGAATGGAAGAATAACACAATGCAAAAAGTTAATGAAATGGATACCTTGAAAAATGATAGAAACTATCAATTAGGATAATGGATAAATCTTCATAAAATATTTCTAAGGAATCTTTACAATATATTAACTAAAATGTGTCAGAAACATATCCTTGATGACCATGTTGCATGTATTTATATATAAAAGGTCTACCATCTTGATCACATATTCAAGAAATATTTCAAAAATGTGAATGACTATCCAGGAAAGAACAAAAAAAACCATTTCTTAATGTACTACTGGCCAATTACTCCAAGTATATTCACAGTGTTCTACTAATCTGATCTGGCAAGCACAGTGAACAAAGAAAACTTCACTTTTTTCAAGCAATCTGACCACAGATTATGAGCCCCCAGAATTTTATGCTCAATTTTTGACTAACTATGGTGTTGAGATGTTTTGAAAAAAATCTAGCTTTAACAACAAATTTTGAAGGATCCTTACCTCTGAAAAGTCAGAAGTATTTAGCTGTCTAAATATGAATTTAGGTGGTCTAAATTTAAGAACTCAAGTTTGATTTTTGACATAAGTCTTCTCCCATCAGTATTTTGGTTTATGAATGTAAGCAGTTCTATGATTCTCAGTATGCACAGATGACTAATTGTCATGCAGATGTCAGCATCTGGGTGGACAAGGATGAGAACAATATATGCAACTATCCAAATCATTATCTTTTCGCAAAAGATTGAGTATAAGTAGATTATTTATAAGCAAACAATTTAACATAGATCAACAACCCATTACCTTCCTATATATAAAATAGAAGTTTAGCAGTAAAGGTAAGTATTACTTAATGAAGTTGGAGTGCAAGGATTCATAATTGCTTGGTCAAATTTTGGTTTTGCAAACCAAGAAAGGTGGATTCAGATCTCACTGAATTTAATCTAAATCCACAAGGATGGGGTGGGATGAACAGAATTACATCTGGCCTTTTTCTAGTTGGCCCGTCTGAAAAAAAGAGTTTCTTCTTTCTAGGAGAGATTATGAGGTCAAGAGCAGACTGTTCTTAAGAAACCCGTTCAAGACTTCCCAATTCTAATGAATTATTTTCCTACATACATCACAAATACTGTTATTTTAGCTTCATGACTTTTCTCCCAAATCAGATTGAGCTACTACAAAGAGAGGTTCACCTCTTTATTAAAAACATTACAAAAATGCATTCTTTGCAACAAGATCCAGAAAGATCTGAATAGTTTTCAAGCCTCAAATTTGTCACTTGGCATGCTATATGTTCAAAAAAAATTCTGATACTTTCAGATCAGACTAGATACCTGAGTTCAAGAAATTGGAATTCAAATTAAGAAAACCCAGAGAAAGCAATTAGCCACTTGAGAGCTTCTGTGATGTAGTTTTCTAAGCCTGACATCCTTATGCTCTTGTAGCTAGAAAAGAATACGGCCTATGGGAAAATACAGAAGAGTATCTCAAAGAGGATTGTGTAGCTCTATAATCAGATTCCCTTCTTTAGTACAAGATATGATAAGCATTTTCACAATGCTGTACAAAGCTATGTTCTATCTGACTGATGTACAGTGAAGCAGATATCCTAATTATGATAGGGGAAAATAGGATCTTTAACAATACCAGAATGTTAACTGGAATTCTTACTTTGTATTATTTGACTAATTATAGTAGAAATTAACTGGAGACAATATTCTATTCCTGTTAACTCTTTGTATAATGTATGCAGTGGCTACATCTACACTACAAAGATCTTTTGAAAGAAGCTCTTCCAGAAGATCTCTTCCAAAAGTACTTCTTTTGAAAGAGCACCTCCGCCCACAAGAAAGTGGATCAAAGGAATCAGGTTCTTTTGAAAAGAAAGGGCCAGTGGAACATCTACACACATTTTCTTTCAAAGGGAGCTTTCAAAAGTGGCCACTCTTCCTGAAACGGGAAAGGAGGAGTGATTTTACAAGGAGTGCTGCATACTTTCGATTTACTTTCAAAAGAACATTTTTTGTGTGTGTATGCTCTGCTTGATCTTTCGAAAGAGTCCCCTGAAAGTTGTTACATTTCATGTTAATTTCCAAAGTCCAAACTTTCCACAATGAAATTGTTTCCTTTAATAATGCTGCCGAAATATTTACTCTTTGCTCCTTTATCAATAATTTATACTGAAAACTTACATTCTGTTGTTAGATTTATGGGAACTCACTTGTACCTTTCAATTATACAGAAATAAGTTTAGGGCCATATCTCTAGTGGCCTAGCATATAGGGAGTTACTCTAATTCTGTACTATTGCGGGATAGGGGGACAGGAAAATTCCCTAGTACAAGCTGAAACAGTCCCCAGGGTTGCTCTCACTTCCAGCAGCTTTGCATGACTTCCCAGACTAGCTAGAGCCCAGAGATTGGAATATCTGTATAAGCCTTATGCTCTTCCTGAGCTGGGAATATTCCCTGACAGGCAGGGGTGGGGGCTATTTTCTCTTTCAATGTGAATGAGAAGTCAAGTAGCCAGAACCTGCTGTCTTTATATGGAATCTCACATAAACCTTGTGGAAAAAAAATATTTATTTTCCTTTCACCCTATTTGAAGTTTTTAATCTTGACTTCTGTGGCTCATATAAGTGATGTGAAAGAAGCCAAAAAGTAAATACGCCTCACTGTTTTATTATATGTAGAGCAGTATAATCCGATTTACTGTATATTGAATTTCTTCTTTTCTAAGGCAGAGGGACCTATGATCTTGTCTCAGCTATCTAAACTTACAAGAGCTGAAATGAAAGGTTGCAGTCATTTGCTAATCTATTCATTATCTCTGATTTCAATTTTCTATTTGCATTTTAGGAGCCTGCATCCAGAAATCTGTGAAAAATGCCCCCTTCCCCTCAACCCCCCACCCCACCCCAAACAAAATCTGTTCTTCCAAACAAGTTAAAATTGCCATTTCCATCATTCATTTCAGGGACTGGGATTCATAATCTCTAAATAATTGAAATCTGAGTGCTATGTCCATACTACGTCTTTCATGAAAATGTCAGTAACCACTGTTCTTGATCTCGAAAATCCATTAAAAAGGCCCTCTTGTGACAGGGCATTACAGCAGGGAAAAATAACCTTTATAGGCACCTCACATTCTTCACTTGGGGGGACAAGTTTAGTACATTTTATGGACAAACCAATAAGCTACATATGAAAATCTCTGAAGTCACAGACTGACATACACTTGCTATTAAAATAGCGAGGTCTCTAAGGCTAAGTTTCCCCCCCCCATTGGCTGAGTCTGCATGGGAGCCCACCATTGAAAGAACAAAATCGCAAGCCAGAAATTCATATACAGGCTTTCAAAAGAACACAACCACATGGCAAAGGTGGATCGCAGTTCCAATGCACTCTTTCGAAGACCCAGTCCCATTATTTCGGAAGAGAGCACCCACACGCGTACGAGTGCTCTTTCAATAGAAGGGAGGTGGAGATGTCGCAGACGGAGTTGCATGGTGGCCAAGACCTTCCGGAGCCCACAGCCACCCATCGTCTTAAAGGGTCTCCCTCCTATTCCCCCACCCTGCACTAGCTGAGGCCTGCCGAGCTGCCAGGAGCAACTCAGGACACCAACGCAGCAGCACCATGGCCAATGACACCCTGCTCCTTGCACTGGATGCAGACATTGTGGGCACTGTTGCCCACGTTGTCTGCACAGTCACCTCAGCTGCTCCAATCCTCCTTCGCAGACAGAACAGCTCCCCCTGAGGACATGGAGTGCACCACGCCCTCTGGCACAGACTGGTGGAAGCGACTGTTTCTGAGGCAATGGGATGATGCCACCTGGCTTCAGAACGTTTGCATGAGCCAGGACACCTTCCAGGAGCTGTGTCACTGGCTGGCACCTGCACTGAGGTAACAGGACACCACCATGCATCCTGCCCTCCCCATCGAGAAGCGAGTCACAATTGCGGTGTGGAAACTGGCCACCCCAGACTCCTACCGCTCAGTGGGCCACCAGTTCAGGGTGCGCAAGGACACTGTCAGAGCGATGCTCAAGGAGGTAAGCCAGGCGTGGGGCACACTCCCACCATGGGAAGGGGGCCCATGGGGGTTGCTGGCCAGAGGCGGCTGGGAGGGGGTCGCCGGTTGGGAACACCCTGCCACACCCTCACAAGAGTGCATGGTCTCTCTCCCATGCAGGTTGTTCGTGCCCTGAATGCCATGCTCCTGCACCGGGTCATCTGCACTGGGGACCTGGATGTCATTGTCGAGGGTTTCTCCTTATTGGGGTTCCCAAACTGCTTTGCTGCCCTGGATGGGATGCACATTCCCACCCGTGTCCCACCACACAGTGCCGGCCGCTATATCAACCAGAAGGGCTAACACGTGGTGGTCCTCCAGGCCCTGGTGGACCACAAAGGCCAGTTCATGGACATCTACGTGGGCTGCTCAGGGTGAGCCCATGATGCCAGGATCTTCCACAATTCCAGCCTGTACCAGCGTATGGAGGCCGGCACCTTCATCCCCCAGTGGGAGATGCCGGTTGGAGACACCACCATGCCGTTATGCATAGTTGTGTATGTGGCATACCCACTACTGCCATGGCTGATGTGGTCCTATACTGGCCACCTTGACCTCAGCAGGGAGGCCTTCAACACCCACTTGAACCAGGCCCGGCACATGGTCAAGGGGGCCTTCGGGTGCCTCAAGTGGCGGTGGCAGTGTCTTCTTGCCCACCTCGAGGTAGGGGTGTGCAATGTCTCACAAGTGGTGGGCACCTGCTGCTTCCTCCACAACATCGTGGAGGGTTAGGGGGATGCCTAAATCGAGGGGTGGGCAGCTGAGGCCACCATGGGGTTCAAGCAGCTGGTTGCTGTCGTCAGCATCCAGGCAAACTGTGATGGTGCACAGATCTGGGAGACCCTTCGTGTAAGTCTTGCCCCAGTGCTGCACTGACCCCCTCAGTGCCCACCCCTCCCCCTCCAACCATACATCCACCCCCCCAACCACGTGCACCACCACCACCACTGCACCCATGCCTCCCCCCCATGGGACCACGGGACACGGGCATTGGTGCACAGTAAAAACCTTTATCACCAATAAATCATAAAAAACTGCAGTATAAATGTCCAACTGTTTACAAGTTGGGTGGGGGGACACCCCTGTATATTGCGGGGTGGAGGGCCTGAACTTGGAGGAGGGTGGGGAGGGGGCCAGAAGTGGGAGGGTCACTCAGGCAAGGGGATTGTGGGCCGAGAGCCCCAGAAGCCCTGGGATCCCCTTCCCCCCTGGAACAGGTGCCACAGTGGGGCTGAGACAGTGCCAGGAGCACTGGAAGGTAGGGGTGTGGTGGGATAGCAGAGGGGGCATTGGTGTGGGGTGGGGTGGAGGACTCTGTGGGGGTTTGCGGTGGGCAGGGGACCCTGGGGGGACCTTTCTCGGGGCGGGGAGGTCCGGGGGGGGCGCTCAGGGAGTTGGGCAGCTGGGGGGTGGTGCGGAGGGCCAGGAGCCGGGCCACATTGCCCATGTGCTCCTGCAAAGTCCCGTGCATGGCATCCAGGTTGGACATGAGCCAGTCCCAGGCCTCTCTCCACCATGCCAGGTTGGTTTCCTCCAGCTGGAGGCGGCACTCCATGAGCGCTGCCTGGAGGAAGTTGGCGGGGTCATCCCCCATGCACTGCTGTGACCTCTGGCTGCGCACCCAGCATCTTACTGCTGTTGGAGGTGCCTGGTCCTTGTCCGATGCCTCCGGGGGGTTCTCAGGGACCACTGACACTGAAGGACTATGTGGGCCCTCACTTACTGCACCAGGTAGTGCTCTTTCTGTGCAGGATCAGGGTCCAGCTTTCGACGTCTGGGCTGCATTCCTTCAATTTCAAATTGAAAGAGCGTATGGCATGTGTAGATGCTCCCTTCATTCTTTCGAAAGAGGGCCGGTCTTTTTGAAATACTGTGCACATGTAGACACACCCATTCGGTCTTTACATATAATATTTGGAAATGTTTTTTACTCTTTAATCAGTCTTCTTTGGTCCTTTTGCAACATTTTAGAATGCAGCAATATCATACCATCAATCACATAGGAGCTTTTTTATTTTTTTTAAAGGGAGAAACAACTGAGCCATGGAACGAAGATTCCATTAGAAGCATTCAAGTGACTTTTTTAGAAATGTATTTGAAACTGGAGGTTTTGGGAAGGAAAATCAAAATGTCATGTTTTTAAACAATTTTAGAAAATATCCCTTTTCAGCAACAGCAGATAAAGTGTTTCTGAATGTCACACAATTTATTTCCATGTTTGGAGCTGAAAATTCATATTTCTTTAACACCCAGAACCATCACAAGAGGCTGATATAGTCTAAGTCACGCGACTCAGTCATTCTGAATGTCACATCATATTTTAAGAGTTTAGAATGTTGATTGTGTGTATTTTTGTTGCAACATTCTTCCCACTCAGAGTTGACAAGAGTAATTTGGATCACAAATTCCTGAAAGAAAAGGATATTTTGTCTTTTTCAAAGGGAGACATTAGAAAAATGGACCAACTGGATAATTTGGATCACTAATCACTTTGTCTTTTCCAGCTATAGCTTTGGCAAGGAAGTTCATGCAGTATGAAATACTCAGATTGTTACTTTGTGTAAATACTGCTATGGACATCTACTCATGATAGTTGGCCATCAGTTGATTGATGAGACATCACACTTATTTCTGACATTGTAGATAGCAAACTTTTAATTAGCATTGTACATTCTGATCATTACTGTTGAAGAAATATTTTTCATAGAATTCAATCGAGAAAATTGCTAATTAATTGGAAGAAAAGACATAGTACTTCAGAACCCTTTCCTATTTACATAGAGAAGCACTGTATAGCAATTAAGAACATTTCTAATAATCATAATTGTTAATAGCAGTTTGATGATCATTAGTGCTTATCTACTGTGTAAGTGTATAATTCAGGGTCTTTATTTATGGAATAGCAAGCTAGCTGCCTCTCTTTGGTGGAAGGTTACATTTAATACTATTTTTCTGATCATATCTGTAGCACTTAAGAAGTTGGCTTTCAATTGTTGACAGGTTTAATAATATACATTTTTAAAATAATTGTGTATTGTTAGCTTGAGACTGTGCTCAATAATGGATCAAAAATGCTTTTTCTGTCTTCCTTCCTAGCAAGATCAGATTGCAGTTCTATTTCTGGAGTTCCCATTCCTGTTATTTCTGGAATGTGGTACCTCTTCCTTGCTGTACTCATGCCTGCCATAATATTACTGTTTTCTTTTATTAAAGTCACATTATCCTCCTTTTGAATTTCACACTAATTTAAAGACTATTTTTACTTACATTTAAGATGCTCACAGGTTGAGGGTGAATGCACTTGGCTAGCCTTTAGTCACAGTAGGTAGCTTTACATCCACTGTGGTTTGAATCTAATAATTTAGTGTATTCTAAGCATAATCTTGAGACATAAAGCACTTTTGTCCTTTTTTAATTATGGCAAATAGTAGGGAGTAAGATCCACAGCTGACATATGGAATTGTGAAAACTGTTTTTGAATTACAAAAAGTTGTATTTCATACACTAATTTTAATAACTTCTGATCATATTAATTGGATTTCATTGTAAAGAACACTATTTTTTTGTGAAGGACATTGTATGAATGTATTTTCTTTTTAGAGTTGTTCTAGTTTTGTGTGTGCATGTGTGTGTGAGAGAGAGAGACTGAATGTGTGTGTGAGGGAGGCAGACAAAGAAATACACAATTTAAGAAACCTGTGTTCGGAAAACAGAAGTATTCATTATTAATTTAAAAGAGTGAAAAGGCCCATACACACAGCTTTATGAACCATAAAGATTGGTTTGGCTTACAATTCCAGACATAATGGACACCCCCAGACCACTGAAATAAGCATACACAGGTAAATTCATTCTGCCTGACATTAAACCAAAGACACAGAAATTCCCTTTGCCCCAATTCCCAGGAATAACCTTCCTCCCAAGCTTTACCAGATACAGGATTCTCACAGTGGTTTTCATGGGCACATATCACAATATTCTGTCCTGACTCCTGCAGCCTCCACCCCTTGTCCTCAACTCCCAAAAGGACCTAAGTATTGTTGGGTAGATCTACAGACACACATACATTAACTAGCAAGTCTGTTGAATGAAACTCAAAAACAAAGCAACCAAAAGCTAAATAAACCTGTGCAAACTGAAACAGATCCTATGTTTCATAGGCAGCATCTACACTTCCCCACCCTTTCAGAAAGGGCATGTAAATGCTGTGGATCGAAAATGCTAATGAGGTGGTGACATGAATATTCAGTGCATCTTTTGCATAATTGCAGCTCCTTGCTGCATTGAACGAACCACTTTTGAGATGCAAAGTAACTGTGTAGACTGGGTTACAAAGGAACCCAAAGGAAGCCCCACTTTCAAAAGTACCCTTACATGTTAAATTAAGAAATGGAAGCAGGTACAGAACTAATTGGCCTGCTTGTTAAAGAACATGATACCCTTGGTTCTTCAGCTGTATTGGCAATCTGTGGGTTTCTGGGGAGTGGTGAAGTTCTGGTTTCACTGGAACCCCCCAACTCATGAATTTGACAAAGCGGGTCTTTGCCCACAAAATTTTATGCTCTAAAATATCTGCTGGTTTATAAGGTGCCTCAGGACTTCTTGTTGTTTTTGAAGATACAGACTAACTTGGCTACCCCTCTGATACTATTGAAAACCAAGCTCACACTGATCTGGAAGCCTAAGTTAAAAGTCTAAACATTGGGAGCCATACTCCTGCATGCCTTTGCCAGAGTCTCAGATGATGGTTGTTCCTTAGAGTCATTCCTGTTTTGAAGCACCTAGGATCATTATCTCAAAAGCATCTCCATGGGATGTATCAAAACTACATCCTTTTAGTCCCTCGTCACTTACTGATGAACCCTTATTATCTGGAAGGGATATAGGTTTTCTCCTTGAGATTTGCCAGAATGGCACTTATCTAAAACTACAGAAAATAGTTCATATTCCATAGAGAGCTGTGTGACATAATCAAAGAACCCTCCAGCACTCTTTCAGTCATTTCTTCCCCTTATCACCTAAACAAATGGGCCTTTTTTTCAAACTCTCAGGTACCAACAGCTTAGAATACTCACAGATTTCAAAACATGATAAAATTTATTTAGAACAACCAAATGTAGAAATTAAACTTTAAACGTGAGATAGAATTATATATACCCAGTCACCAAAAATGTCTCTCTGCAACATTCCCTTCCAAGTCCTGAGTCATCTCAGTCTCTTGTTTTAGTGTAAGAACCAGTGAAAAGAGCAACACTTCTGTAGAAAACAAATTAAAAGAAAACTGTTTTAAGACTTCTGAGTAGGAAGATGTTACCATGTATTAGCCAATGTGTCTGAATTCCCTTTTATGTGTAGGAGTATATATTTATAGTGCAAACTAAAAAGTCAACAAAAACATACTATTGGGCATTACTAGCTACAGTGCACTGTGTGACTAAACAGAAATAATTTACAGAATGCCTAGTTTAGAAACTGAAAGTGCTCAGACAGCCTAAATAACTCACAGCTAGTATATGAAAATAAGTTAAGATAATTATTTGCATGGATTAGTCCTAAAGGATGTGTTCTTGTAAATTATTGCTTCCTTACTAAGTTAGTCAAGAAGAACAATCTCATGTAAATATTTTGCTGCCCAAGAGAAATCATCAGTGAGATTAGCATATTATTTAATAAATTTTAAGGTGCTGTACAGCATGCCAGTCAAAATAAAATGAAGAGAAACAAAACACTGCCACAGCATGAAGAGGCAGCTAATCAACAAACAAATAACTGGCCTGCTATTCTATGTTTCCAGAGACAGTGAACCAGAGCTTAAGGTTCCCTGGGACCTCATAATCTCTCTTAGATACTCTTCTGAGTAGTGGAGTTGTAGGTGGAAATGAGAGACAAGCTTGTTGTTTGTTCCTCAAATACATATATTTTTCAAAAGATGTGTTTCTAGCATGAAAAAATATGACCATATCGTCACCTGTTTATGCATGCAAATCCCATACCCATTTGCAAGGTCAAATGGATATTTGCTGGTATAAATGAAGTAGTTAGGTGTGCAATCACCTGATCTGTGCATGTACTCATGTACAGAGATATACCAGTGTGTGTTTTTGTGAATAAAATTTTGCATGGGCACAAAAAGGCAATAAAGTGATTGATTTAAATATGTCCAATATGACTAAAGCATACTGTGTGGAGAATATAGATATTTTATTATTTAACTGCCTTCATCATTATTTAAAAGATCAGTGTTTAGATGTTCATATTCACTATTACACAATTATTTGTGAAGTAGCAACTCATGTTTTCAAGTAATCCTGCTGGACTCCCAGAAAAGAGTTTATGAAATCCTGAAAGCAGCTTTTGATAAGAAGTTGCTGTCAGAAGAAGGTGAAGCGACAAATCACTGGTCTGACATCCCCCAAGGGACTAAAACAGCAGTTCATTAGTGGAATATGATACAGGTTATGAAAACATGTTTTAAAAAGGAAAAGCCTCAGATTTAGCCTGAATTTTTGCAATAGTTTATTTCCTCTCACCAGAACAAGTGTCTTTATTTGAAGAATTCCACTTCCTGCTACTGACCACAAAATTGATCCTAACTTCTTCCCATCTACATCATTTTAGCATTAGTCTTCAGTGCAAAATAATTAATTTCTGCAAGAAGTAGTTCAGAGTGTAAAAACAAACCCAGAGCTTCAAGCTAGGCTACCATTTGATGGAACACTTGGCTCCCTACAACAATTATGACTGCAGTTTTGCTCCTATGTTTCTATCTGGCAGCTTATTTTCGTAGCAAATGCAGATAGTCCATGAATTTCTGCAACTGTAATTAAATACACACTTAACAACAACAGTGCACTGCTTGACTTGTTTGCATTGCCATATACCTCAGGATGCTTCCACCCTCTCTCACAAGTTACAGTTTGAAATGCTCTCTAATAGTTTATACACAAACATGATTTGGAGGGAAAAAATTACGGAAAAAAAGAGAGAGGGATCAGTTATGTGAACAAGCCAATAAATATTCTTTCTAACGCAATAAAAGCAGCCATTGGCAGTTCTAAACTAACTGCCTCCCCATCACACACACAGTCCTCTGAATAGGGTTGTTTACAGGGCTGCAAGGGTGAGCCATAACAGAAGGAGGCAGAGGAATACAACAGGATTCCTGGGGTGCAACTATGATTGTGGGACTGCTGAGTCTTTTGACCTTCCAATCCAAGCCGGTCCTCACACTATGATGTTGGTGTCAAATTACCATCTCTGGCAGGTCCTGTGCACAACCATCCAGAGGCCAGGACACACACAGCTGAATTAAATGAATGCTCTCCCAGGAACTCATAACCCAGCAACAGTCCCCAGCTAATTCGACTAGCTCTGTAGAGCTTGTCCGGGTCAGAAGTCTCTCCAGCATAAGTTCATTACTCAGCTTGTCCACTTTTCTATGGAGAGACACGCACCAGCCTTCATATAAATGAGCTGAGATCTCCCAAACAGTTTTAAGTATAAAAACAGTTTTATTAACCATGGAAAGAGAGTTTTAAATACTTACAAACAGCAGGCAGAGATCTGAGTAGGTTGCTTAAGAAACAAACATTTGTAGCCTAAGGCCAAGTCCACGCTAGGATATAAAATCCATTTTAAATACAAAAATCCAGCTATGAGAACTGCATAGCTGGGGTCAACATATCTCAAATGGATTTTTGCCATCATCTTCACAGTGGGAGGGTCAAGAGGAGAAACTCTTCCATCAACTTCCCTTACACCTTGTGACTGCCAGGAGTATTGGGGTCAATGGCAGTACCATTACAGTTCAATTTAGCACATCCCCACTAGGTGGCTAAATCCAGCCCTGGAAGATTGACTCCATTGGGTCAATCTTCCCCTAAATATAACTGTACCCTCAGTTCTACAGACTAAATAGAATTTGAATCAAGCTGTATGTTACCCAGCCAGATAGTATAAGCACATCACAGATCTTTAATATGCAGACTGGTCTCCCCTCCACCCCCAGGTCCAACTATTTCTCCTCCAAACATTCTACCAGAGTTTTAGTGTGTGGGGGTGTAGAGAGACCAAGTGATGTCACTCCCCACTATATTTTTTCCAGTTCAGTGGAAAAATCTTTGCTGTGAGTTGGTCCCAGTTGATCAGTCAGTATCCACTGGATATAGTCTCTGTGATAGCAAATACTTTCCTTGCTGGATATTGATGAGCCATTAATGGAGTCTGGTTATCCGTGGCTACTCCATTGCTCTACCAGAAAAGTTAATTGTGGGTGTTTCCAACCTCAGTATATTTCAGTAACACATAGAACCATACTTCCTAACTTCACATATAAATGATTAAACACACTAACTGAAAAGGATTAGAATGTTCAACAGATCACAACTTTTAAAATGATATCTCACAAGTGATAGGAGGAGGGAGAACAGAAAAATAAAGACAATGGATTTCAAGAAGGCAAACTTTAGCAGACTCAGAGAGTTGATAGGTAAGGTCCCCATAGGAAGCAAGATTAAGAGGTAAACCAATTGCATACATTTTGCGGTTTTTCAGAGACATTATTAAGTGTGGAAGAGCAAACTATTCTACTGTATATAAAATATGTGAAGCATGGCAAGAAACTACTCTGGTTTAACCAGCAGGCCTTGAATAATCTGAAAATTAAAAAGGAGCCATAGAAAAAGGGGAAACTAGGTCAAATTACAAAGAAGGAACATGAACAAATAACATCAGCATGTAGGAGCAAAATTAGAAAGGCAAAGGCTGAAAATAACCTGAAACAAGACATAATAGGTAAAAAGACAAAATTCTACAAATATATTAGAAGCAAGAGGAAGACCCAGGATGGGATAGCTGTGTCTACATGCTGCATCTTCCTTCGAAAGAAGAATGCAAATCAGGGGACTTGGAAATGTAAATGAGGCACTGATTTACATATCCAATGCTTAATTTGTATAATCTCTTTTTGCAAGAGATCATTCTGAGAGAAAAAAAGTAGTGTAGAAATAAACCCATCTTCAAAAGAACCCTTATTCCTAAAAAAATTAGGAGGATTTATCAATAGTTCAAAGTCATACTGGAAGGGAATAACAAGAGGTTTCCAAACGGATCAGTTAGGGGACCATTTCTGTTCAATATTTTCAAAGATTTAGATAATGATATAGAAAGTACACTTATGTTTGCAGATGATACCAAACTGGGAGGGACTGCAAGTGCTTTGGAAGATCTGGCCAAACTGGAGAGATTGTCTGAGGTAAATAGGGTGCAATACAATAAGGACGAATGCAAAATACTCCACCAGTTGCACTCATACAAAATGGCAAATGACTCTTTAGGAAGGAGAACTGCAGTAAGGCCTCTAGAGGTCATAGGGGACCACAAGCTAAATATGAGTCATTGTGACACTTAACAAAAATAATCATCATTCTGAGACATATTGACAGGAGTGTTGTAAGAAAACACAAGAAGTAATTCTTCTACTCTATTCTATACTGATTAGGCCTCAGCTGGAGCACTGTGTCCAAGTCTGGGTGCCACATTTCAAAAAAAAAGACGTGGGTGAATTGGAGAAGGTCCAGAGAAGAACAAAAAAAATGATTCAAATTATTAAAATTCCAGAAACCATGACCTGTGAGGAAAGGTTAAAAGAACTGTGTTTATTCAGTCTAGAAAAGAGAAAGCTGAGAAGGAGCATAACAGTTTTCAAGTACTAAAATGTTGTTACAAGAAGGAAGGAGAAAAACTGTTTTCTTTAATCTCTGATGTTAGGACAAAAAACAAACAAAAAAGTGCTTAAATTGCAGCAAAGGAGGCATAAGTTGGACATTAAGAAAACATGTTTTAAATGTCAGGGTGGTTAAACATTGGAATAAATTGCCTAGGGAGGTTCCTTCCAGTTCTAGTGTTCTATGATTCTATGTATAAAACATATCAAAATCACATGGCTAGTGAATGAGGGTTTCAAGGCTCTACTTCATGATACACAGAATGTCACAAGTATGAAAATGCTGGATAAGGGTTACTGTAACACTTGGGTAGTCTATATTAATTACACAACAATACAGCAGGGGTACACTGCAGTGGAAATATTTTTACCTAGAAGTTAGCTCAGGACTAGGAAAATAGAAACGTGAATTAAAGTCATTCTGTACCCAGTGACTGGAAGTTAGCTAATGTAATGCCAATATTTAAAAAGGGCTCTGGAGGCAATCCCAGCATTACAGACCAGTAAGTCTAACATTGGTACTGGGCAAATTAGTTGAAACCATAATAAAAAATAAAATTGCCAGACACATAGAAGAAAATAATTTGTTGGGCAAAAGTCAGCATGGATTTTGTAAAGAGAAATCGTGTCTTACTAATCTATTAGAGTTCTGTGAAGGGGTCAAGAAACCTGGATAGGAGGCATACAGTAGATAGAGTGTACTTGGATTTCCAGAAAATCTTTAACAAGGACCCTCACCAAGGCTCTTACATAAATTGTCATGGAATATGAAGAAAGAGCCTTTCATTGATTGAGAACTGGTTAAAAAGTAGGAAACAAAGTTTAGGAATAAATGGTAAGTTTTCAGAATGGAGAGGAATAATTAGTGGTGTTCCCAGTCAGTCATTCCTAGGATCAATCCTAGTCAATTTATTTATAAATAATCTGCAAAAAGGGGGAAACTACGAGGTGGCAAAGTTTACAGGCAACACTAAACTGCTCAAGATAGTTAAGACCATAGCACACTGTGAAGAATTTCAAAGGAATCTCACAAAACTGAGTGATCATGCAACAAAATGGCAAATGAAATTTACTGTGGATAAATGTGAAGTAATGCACATTGGAAATAATAACCCCAACTATGCATACAGTAGAATGGGAGCTAATTTAGCTACAACTTACCAGGAAAGAGATATTGGAGTCATCCTGGATAGTTCTCTGAAAACTTCCAGGCACTGTACAGTGGCAGTCAAAAAAGCAAACAGGATGTCAGGAATCATTAAAAAAGGGATAGAGAATAAGATAGAGAATATCTTCTTGCCCTTATATAAATTATGGTATGACCACATAGAATCATAGGGCTGGAAGGGACCTCAGACGGTCATCTAGTCTAGCCCCCCTGCTTCAAGCAGGATCAACCTCAACTAAGTCATCCCAGCCAGGACCTTGTCAAGCCGGGACTTAAAAACCTCTAGGGACAGAGAATTCACCACCTCTCTAGGCAATGCATTCCAGTGCTTCACCACCCTCCTGGTGAAGTATTTTTTCCTAATATCCAACCTGCACCTCTCCCTCTTTAACTTTAGACCTTTGCTTCTTGTTTTGAATACTGAGTACAGATGTGATTTCCTCATCTCAAAAAAGATATATTGGTATTAGAAAAGGTTAAAAAAGGGCAACTAGAATGATTAGGGGTTTGGAATAGGTCTCATATGAAGAGAGATTAAGGAGACTAGGACTTTTTAGTTTAGGAAAGAGGAGACTAAGGGGAAGGGATATGATAGATTATATAACATTATGAGTAGTGTGGAAAAAGTGAACAAGGAATAATTACTTACTTGCTCCCATAATAGGGGGAGGGATATCTCAGTGGTTTGAGTATTGGCCAGGTAAATCCAGGGTTGTAAGCTCAATCCTTGAGTGGGCTATTTAGGGATATGGGGCAAATAGGAAGGAAAAAAAGAGGGGTGGGATGGTGCTTGGCCTTGCCAAGAAGGCAGGGGACTGGACTTGATGACCTCCTGAGGTCCCCTCCAGCTCTATGAGATGTTTGTGTGGGTGTGCATATAATATCAGAACTAGAGGACATCAAATGAAATTAATGAACAGCAGGTTTAAAATAAATACAAGAAAGTTCTTCACACAGCTCACAGTCAACCTGTGGAACTTCTTGCCAGAGGTGGCTGTGAAGGCTAAGATAATAACAGGATTTAAAAAGCAGCTAGATAAATTCATGGAGGTCCATTAATGGCAATTAGCCAGGATGGGTAAGGAATAATGCCCCTAGCCTCTATTTGTCAGAAGCTGGAGACAGATGGCAGGAGAGAGATTGCTTGATCATTACCTGTTCTCTCCACTCCCTCTGGGGCATCTGGTATTGGCCCCTGTCAGCAGACAGGATACTGGGGTGGATGGACCTTTGGTCTGACCCAGTGTGGCTGTTCTTGTGTAAAGTCACTTTCCCCTTGAATTCCTTGTTCAGCTGTGCCAAAAGAAAATTCAGAACAGGGGAAGATTTCACCTTGAATGCATAACATTTCAAGTAATAGTGGGATGCTGTGGAAAAGGCATGTTATGTGAATATAGTTTACAGAAAATCTGAATAGATATAAAATCTCTCATATTGTGACCAAGTAATTTTTGCCTCTTTCATTAGATTCTGAGTAATACGAAAAAGTGCCACTGCCTGACATTTCCAAAGTGCAGCAGCTCTGACCACTTCATCTTCATAGGGGCTTTTGAGCAGATTGCTGTGCAATTTACAGTTACCTTAGTAACATCAGACAGCATGTAGACTTGCAAACAGTTGTTGTGTCATCTTCCCAGTTGGCTGCAATTTCCAACTAGGAAGGCAAAACAGCAGAGCAACTGCAAGGATATCACTCAGATGCATTATTGAGCTGTAATTAAGAAAAACAGTTGCATCTTACTGTGATACTAGCTTATTTCTACTAGAGCACCCATATAAAGGTTTTACAGCTGAAAACGGGTTAAAAGACAAGAACGGGGGGCGGGGGGGAACAGAAAGCTAGCTTCTTGAAACTTCTTTGCATAAATGCCATGATATAGCTACAAAAGAACAATGTCAGCTGCTCTTCTAAATTTGAAAACATATATACAGATATTTATTCTCAGATGGGAATTTACAAAGAGAATGCCCAAAGCATCCTCCTATGAGCAGGTTCCTTCACCACGACTGGACATGAATCAAAGTTAAGAATGACAATAGTTTGGCTTCTTGTATGCATTAGGGAGTTTGAAGATAGAGCTACAGCTTGATGTGAATTTCTCATCTTGGACCCACGCAATCTTCCAGAGTATGAAAGCATCACAACAATTCAAAGAAACTGGGTAGCTAAGTTCCCAATGTTCATTTGTACTCAGGAGGCCTCAAATCTCTTAATTTTAAGAAAGATGACATAAAAAAAACTTAACAAAATAAGAAAAGAACCCTTTCATTTTAGCAGTACCTGACTTGTTTCCTGGCAGATCCTTTCTTGTATATTTCCTTGGTGGTATAGTCCTCTTGCTTATCACAATGACCAAACAGAACATATCATAAAGCCTAATATTCAATTTGCAGGTGTTCATATCACTATCAAGTTAACATGGGCCTCAGTCCCACACACCTCTGTTAGGCTATGTCTACACTAAAGCAATGTGTTGACAGAAGTTACTGCCTCACTCCTCATTGTGTCTGGGGTCAGGCCTGTGCCCATGCGGCTATCCTGCTTCCAGCCAGGGCAGGGGCTGGTGGTCCCCCTGCCTGTGGCTTATTCAGCCTCCTGGGAGGTGGGCTGCAGATTGGCACCTGTCCTCAGGGGCTGCCTGCTGGGTTTGAGTGGGACACGCTGCCTTTCACATGATTCCACATGCCAGGTCCAGAGCAAGGTCCACCTAAGCTGGCCTGGTGAGGCTCACATGAGCAGCCTCACTAAAATCCCACTGAAGTCAATGGAACTACTTCCATCAGCAGGTGATTGCAAGCATAAGACCCTGTTGTGCAAGTGTGTTAAATACAGGTGGATATGCTAAAACATAAATCAATCTTGTTTTAAAGGACATAGTTGTAGGATGAATTTTCTTAATTTTTGCAAACATCTTAGGAGAAAATTGCTTATAAAATTCTAGCGCGTAGATAATGTGCACTATCAATAACTAAATACATATCATTAACCCTAAACCAGTTACAGTATTGCCCAGGTAACGAAGCATGCAATTGTTAGTCTCCATTTTTAATGGAAGTTTCTGGTCTGATGAGAAACCTATTATACAGGCAACACCATTTACTGTTATCTATAATCAATTTGGAAAAAAAACAGTTTTAAGAAAAATAAGGAAATAATGAACTGGTTCAACTTTTTAGTATTTGTATTTGTATTATTGTAGCCCACAGCATCCCATCCACGATCAGATCCTTATTGTGCAAGGTGCTGGACAGACATCCTGATTTAAGCAGACAAAATAGTACTTCTCTATGTTACAGAGAACAGAGGTCAGATTTGCAGAAGTGCTCAGCATCCAGCCACTATCACTATTCTCATTTCTTTTGAAAGCATGGCAAGTTTACGTAGGTTCCTAAGAGCCAAATTCTTTAAAAAGCTAGTATACAGACCTATCCAATGTCACATAGGAAATCTGTGGCAGAGTTAGGAATTGAATTCCTATCCCCTGAATCCTAATCCCCACTGAGTCCCTTAACTAAAAGGGAGAGCTCTCTCTCTTTACCTCCTCTCTGGATATTGCATGAGATGTGTTTCGTAACTTCAAGTACTGCATTCAAATTGTATAATTCACACACTGCTTATAGGTGAAGGATTTTAACTTTCTATTTGTTATAAAAATGTTTTAATAAAAAAAAACCTGCCTGCCCTATTTGTGTTTTGCACCCAGTGTGGAAATAAAAAAAAATCTTGTCATTAAGGGGAAAAACAATTAGTACAGGGATTGGACTGAGCTGAAGAGGTATATCATGGCCAGATTGGATTTTATTGACATTTAATGCTTCATCTATGTAGGACTGAGGACCAGGAGGATTTTGCTCTGCATGATTGTATTATAAAAGGGAAAGAACACAGTAATTCCACCCACTTACAGAGAATCTATACAAAAGAGAGGCCATAGTGTAAAGAGAAGTCTCTCCACAAGTGGAAGAGTCAGCCAGTCACAGGCTGTATACCTCCACCTACACATGGATTACTTCTTTGGAGAGGTATGGCTACAGCTCTCCCCACTTCCACTGTGCTGGCAGTTACCCAGGCCAGTTTTGGCATTTAAACAAAAAAAAAAAATTTGAAGTGTCACTGTCTAGTGCTCTCCCCTAAAATTCCATAGACTCACCTTATTTTGGATGAGTGCCTCCTCCTACAGCACTTGAAGTGCTGGAACTATTATGTCCCCTCCCCCTTCCACACCCCAACTTCTCAAAAATATTATTTTATCCCTGTATATGTATTATGTTTTCAAAGATCCTTCTGAACATAACGTGCTGTACGGCTATCTAATTCTGTTTTGGATTATTTACAGTTCAACAAAGTTCTGAGCTACATGCCCATATTTGCATGAGCAATTGCTACAACTGTGTCTGGGTATCAACTAAGCCTACATGCCAGAAAGCAAGGCCCTTAACATTATCCAACACACATAAATAATTGCAATGAATAGCTGCTGAGATACACGCAGCTAACTAAGATCACCCCCGCATAGTATACATGTCACTCCCTCCAATCCATAGTGACAGGGGTTTCCTACAGCTCTCAACTTATAAAACGGGTTCCCAAGCTTGGTCAAAGAGAACCTTGGGAAAGCATTACTAGAGATCCTTAATTCCATCCTGCAACAGCCAACTCTTGTTCTCATACACGTTTGTCTGAATACTTAAGCCTATGTATCTGAAAATGTGATCCTACAAATAAATAGTATGGTTAACAACTTCACTTGGATTGTCTTGGATTAATTTTGCCTTTAAATATTATTTTTAGACCAGCAGAAGGGGCATCATTCAGTTACACTGCCCCTGCAGGAGCTCTTAGTTCCACGGGGGACCAGACATGCTACTACAGAAGTTGAGTAAATACAATATGATGCTCCCGTGTAGCTGGCTAGGTATGTTAGCTAGTGAAGGGTGTGAGGGACAAAAGAAGCAGGACCACAGACTCTTCCATCCTACCCTTTATTAGGAACAAGGATTATAACCGAACAGCACAAATAGGGAAACCAAAGAAGGGTCCTTGCACCTTCCCCTTGTTGTGACCCTGCACATGGCCACACCCACTTAAATGTTTGACAATGGAAGTGTTTAATTATGAACAGAGATGAACCTGAACCAACACCCTAGAGGCAAACATTCCCAGACCTAGATACAGCTTGGATCTGGATCCAGACCTGTAGGTGGATTTAAACTGTCCAGATCTAAAAGGTGAAATAAACTAACATCCAGAACCACACATCTTCAGACAGCATAACCTGGACCTGTCTCAGATACTGCAGAAACTAAAGTTCACACTGTGACTAAAAACAGTAGGAAAAGGATTTTCAATATTCTGCCTCAGGTTTTTATGTTCCTTGTGCTAAAGCTGATGGTGTGTCACTAATGATGGGGCTGTGTGATAGAACTGGCCCTGCTGCTGCCCATTCTGTTCCTTGTGGTTCAATAGGGGATTTTATCCTCCAGCGCTGCTTGTGACTGATTTTACTGACAGGATAAAAGGTTTTGTACCCAAGGAAAGAAACATTGATACATTTATTTCTAAGCTATCCTAGTCCATCTTTTGCTCCTTTATGCTATTCATTGGTTTCAATGACTTGAAACAACCTCTTTCCTCCTTTCCCTTTTAGGGCCTGATACTTTTCCCACTCTATTTTTGCTATGGGCCTTAACCTTTTCTTCAGGCAGTGTGTACCAGCACAGGACTCCTGCAATCACTTCCATCTGACCTGCCTCCTCTGTCCATCTGCCATTGTCTTCAGCAGTTTCCCCTACTGCAGGCTGTCTTCCTCCCCTTCAGGGCCCCTCCCCACCTCACAGCCGGCCCTAAGCTGGTTCCAGCACAGCTCTAGTCACATTTGCTCCATCTGCTGCTTCTGACACTGCACCAGCTCCTTCCTCATTCTCTTTATTAAGCCCTTCCTGAAGCAATTTCCTGTCCATGATTGACAGAGGGCAATGTTTGTGCTTTGACAGGCTGAAGGCAAGCTGACAAAGTCGGGAGATTTGGGAGTTGATTTGGCCTGCTACGTCAATGGACATCTGAAAATAGCAACAAAAGGAGATACAGACTGCCTGATTTAGCTGAGCTATAGTTATTGGAAGATGGAGCAAGTGGGAAGAAATGATTGAAAACATAATCACTGGCATAGAAGTGAAACCTACATTTTGGGTACATGTACACCTTCCACTCTGCCGTTCAAAGGGCAAATTCAAACACCCTAGACAAAGGCCAAGGAATCACACATGTTGTAGAAGAATTAAGCAAAAGTCCCGGGTATGAAATTCAATCCTCCACAGTACTAAGACAAGGTACAGAGCAGCTCTGAAAATGCTTTACAGCTCCAGCACGTTATTCTGTCTTTGGATATGTGTAATTGTAAATCCGATGTGCCTTCCTTCAGTTGGTGTTTGTATCCTCTGACAGAGACCTGTACAGAACCCCAAGGCTGCTAATGGTCCCCTTATTTGTATCCTGCACATAGGCCAACTTCAGCCACACAATCACACGTGTTTTTATGTCTTATATGGGATCTCAACACTTGTGGAAATAGGCAGTCAGCTACTACAATAGCAGCAGCAATGCTATGTACTCAGAGAGCCAAACCTTTATTTTGTGTATCTGACACTCTCTCTTTCAAGTTCTGAACTTCTATGGAGCTCTGCAGTTTGTTTTCTTCACCCAAAAAGAAGTTACTTCACCCATCTTGTCTCCCTTTCTTTTAATGCTTCTGCAGGAAGATACTCTCTATAGTTAATTTCTTGCGTCCTTTAAAACCAAGAACAAAACAAAAATCCTTATACACCCTTTAATAAGTAATCTGCTAATTATAAAAAGCATATTGGGAAAATGTTTGCTAGAAAGGCTTGTTATGTAACTGACATTATTGGATTGTGATCACTGTTGCCACCACTGTTATATATTTGCAACATATTATGAACAAAATGCACCAGTGTGATGCCTATAAAAATAGGGTACCATATTAAAAAAAAGAAACACTCCCTCTCAAGGGTGTCATCTATATCTTTTTCTACAAACTCACATTATATTAATGTGTTATAGTGTATATATAATACATTAATACTATGAGTTGGTAGATACTGATACACATACACTCCCTTTCAAACATGTCCACTTTTTTAAAAGGTCAAACATGGTAACCCTAATATAATGTGTATGACTAGCTGGTTCTGTTTTTATTATTCATGTACATTAATCATTTCTGTATTTGAAGTTATGAGTACAGCTATACACCTGTATTTCAAACATTTGCTTCTGGGAGACAGCAACAGGAGGCTTGGTCAGCCTATTGTGAAAAGACCACTAGTCTAGTACTTGAAGTACTTGGCTGACAATGGACCTCAGATGGTGACTCCACATTTGATGAGATTTCTGTGACTGGTTCAGACAAGCATGGGAGCAATAGCATTCACCTGCAGATACCTGAGTCATGCATGAACAGGCCACTTGCCAATAGGACAGATTCCATTTTGGGTATACTTTTACATAAGTGAACAATAGGAATTCCTCCACATGGCAGAGGATATAAAAAGGGCTCTGGAGGGTTCCCCATTTTGTCTTCAATCCTGCTTCTCACCTCTGGAGGATCTTTGCTATGAACTGAAGCTTTACCAATGGACTGATGACCGCTCCTAACAGATGTATTCAAGAGATTTGATTTATTCTTGAGACTTCCATTTTAGGAATAAACTTTTGGACTGTGAAGAATTGGTGAGAATGATATAACACACATAGATGTGATTGTTTTCACCTGCTATTCTTTCCTGCATATATATAAAATTTCACAGCACATTAGGACATTAAAAAGAAAATCACTTTTTTAAAAAAAAAAAGTCTTTCTCTTACTTTTCTCTGACCAGGCAGCTGCACCTTTGTCTCAGGCCAGGACCTTCAAATTTGTCTAAAGCTACCTGTTATATAGATGCTGCATGCAACTACCACTAAACAGCTGAACCTAGAGCTGGATACCACACCTAGTCTTAGGTAGCAAAGATTAATCTGAATACAACTCCTTTCCTGTTTCACATGTTCTGCTAGCTAGTCATTTATTTCTGAAAAGTTTTTAAAGCCTATCTGGTCCCACACTCTAGTCATGCCTCTTCAAGACTGGTCAGCTCTGAGACTTGGCTTTCAACAGCACTATTTGGTTTTTGTACTTACTGCCTTACTCTGTTTAACAGCAGTGAGAACAGCCATAGCTCCCACAGCTGCTCCTGGGTTTGGCCTCTAGAGCCAATCCTTCTCTCACAATCAATATTAAATTGGGAAAGCTGTAGTCATTCCCTCCTCCTGAATCACCTCAGGTGGCCTATATCTCAAACAATGCATGCAATGCACTCTAATGTATAGCTATGGGGACTAAAATTTGAGACAGCCTAGTATTCCCTGTCTCATGGCCTCTCCTCTTTTGATGTTCCCAAGGTCCTGGTCTTGTCAGGGCAAGTCTTTAATATGCACACTTCTATTCCACATAACCTGTAGAGGATTCTTCCTGCCTTGTTGATGTTATTATTATTTCATTGCTTATTTTCCAGCTGATTTTTTTCACATCAGAAAGCTTTACACCCTTTAATATTCTCCACATGTCAAGACATTTATGCAGACTCTTCTACCACCATACCACGCTAGCATCATCTCCTTCATAAGCCTACTTGAAGGCCTTCTTTGGCATTTCAATGTTAGGTCCAAGTTTCTCCACTTCTAAAACTTGGGAAGTCAGCAGAACTCCCTTCATTTGCTGGGAACCACAGTCTCCCTGGCACTCCTGTTGCACTGTCACTCCCTGGATTGTCTGCTGCTTCTCTCACTGTGTCTTATGCTGCTGCCTCTCTGCAAGCTGAGGAGCTTCCTACATCCAGTGCTGCTATTCAGCTAGCAAACAAACTGCTTTCTGTGGATCTGACCTGCCCTACACCTTCATAGTCACATTCCCTTTCAATGGGCAGAAGCCTACAGGCTACTTGCCACTGCACCAGTTAGTAGCAGATCTAGTGACACCCATGCACCCAGTCCTAGCCTCAGGTTGCACTACAGGGAATCTTCCTCAGTTTCTCCTATTGGAGTATTTAAGAAACTTAACCACTTTTGTCCATTTACATCCCTTCTCTGGTTTTGTTTTATTGTGATAAACATGCAGAATTACGTTTTCAATTTTACCGAGACATCCTCACAAAAACTAACAAAAAACCCCACCTCTTTGTCCCCAGGCTTGACTGCTCTGGTAAACTACTCCCAGCTATTTCCAAGCTAGAGTTTCAGTCCTGACTTTCAACTAAAAACTACTCACATCTCTCAATCTCTGAGTTTTACCCTGCACCCTTTTTATTATAGCCTTGTGTGTTCTTAATTGGGCAATCATGCTGATGTCGCCCATGTATGGCTTATTCCGTAATCAGGGTTCACTAGTCCCAGTCCTTCATCCCTAAAAGGCTGAGAGAGACTATGTTACAAATCTCCAGATGTACCAGGTCATCTTAATATAGCTCTGAGTCTCTCTTTAGCCCTCTCTAACCTGGTGTGGGGCTATCACCCATACCATTTCTATAAAGCCCTGTGCCTAGTAACATCTGTAAATAAATTGTTGTACAAAATAAATGCATAATTAAAAACAAACATATACATTCACAGATTCAAATTAGGTTAATAGAAAGAAAACATTAGTTATAAATTGTCTTAGCTGCTCTATAATTCAATTAGGTACCCAGGAGATGAGAGACTTAACCACAGATAAAACTACTGCTGCCATTAGTTAAGGATTTGGCCCATATGTGTGAAGTTCACTTGCACTTCAAGGCTGTGTCTACACTACAAAGAAACTTTGAAAGGGGGAACATTGAAAATCAAAACTGAAATTAGGGATTTTGAAATAGCATAGCCACGCACACAAAGCGGATTGCTGTACTGATCTGCTATTTCAAAAGAATCACCCCTCCCATGCTTTGAAAGGGAGTATCCCCACAGGAACATGGGCTCTTTCAAAATAATCAGCTAGGAAACACCATGCATGGCCAACAAGCTCTTCCGGGTCCCACAGCCGGAGGCCACCTTAAAGGGCCCCTACCAAACACACCCACCCTGCACACACAAAGCACTGTAGAGCAGCACACAGCACTGTGTGGACTATGCTCTGAGAACAGGAAGAGAAAATGGAGCAACAGCAGCTGCCAGAGGCTGATGCCTCCACCCACACCAGGACCCAGCTGGTGATTGCCATCCTGGGCTTGTTGGATGCCCTGGGGCCCACCTACCCCACATTGGGGTTCTACAGGCTCTGGCAACAAGGCAACCTCTGCTCCCCATTTCCCATCCCCCCATGGCACCTCTGTAGCCACCTCAGCAGTGGGGACTGGAGGGAGAAGCTGGTACTGGGCCAGCGGGACAATGAAAGGTGGCTCAAGAACGACAAAGCAGACATTCCACTGCAGCATGTGGACACCCGCATGCGTCCCGCAATCCCAGTCAAGAAGCGTGTGGGGATTACCCTCTGGAAACTTGCCACCCCGGACAGCCGCCATTCAGTGGGGCACCAGTTTGGGGTGGGCAAGGCCACTGTCGGAGCCATTCTCCTGGAGCTAAGTCAGACCAGGGCCCCACACCCAGCCCAGGAAAGCGGGGGCAGGGGACCCCTGCAGGTGGGGGGCCTGCAGGAGAAGGGGGCACAGGGGCCCTGTAGGGGAAGGGGGGGTCCCTGATATGCAGGCCCCACATGTTGGTGCCCTCTCTACAGGTGGTCCAGGCCATTGATCACGTCATCCTGAGGAAGGCCATCCGCCTTGGTGACTTGGTCACTGCCATGGCGGGATTTGCAGCCTTCAGTTTTCTGAACTGCTTCGGCCCACTCGATGGCACCCACATAGCTATCTGCACCCTGGACCACAGCACAGGACACTACATAAACCGCAAGGGGTACCACTCGGTGGTGCTCCAAGTGCTTGTTGATGCCTGGGGCCGGTTCTGTGACATTGGCGCAGCCTGTTCTGGGTAAGCCCATGATGCCCAGGTACTACGCAACTCCTGGCTGGGGCAGTGCATTGAGGAAGGCACCTACATCCTTGCCTGGGGGGGTACACAACGATGCCACCATGTATAGTGGCCAATGGGGTGTACCCTTTGCAACCATGGCTGATGCACCCATATGCTGGCCACACCACTGCCAGCCAAGACACTTTTAACAACTGCCTGAACCACGCCTGCAACACTGTAGAGCAGGCCTTCGGATCACTCAAGGGGCATTTCTGATGCCTGAATGCATGGCTGGACATCAGCCTGCTCAATGTCCCCAGGGTGGTCGTGGCCTGTTATGCTCTGCACAATATAGTGGTGGGAAAGCATGAGAGCTACATGGCTGGGTTGGCTGTGGACTGCAGCCCTGGCTATGAGCAGCCGCCCATGGCCCCATGCTGCTAAGCACATCACGATGGGGTTGTGGTCTGGGAAGCCCTCTGGGAGGTCTTCGAGCAGGATGCAAGGTGACCTCCACCTTGCACTCCAGCTCACACCCACCCTACAGCATGCCCCCCCCACAGGGGCACTGGGGTGCACAAAAAAGCATTTAATAACTGGGAGCCAACTATATACATGTATATAAACAGCAGTGGAAAATATGGTGTGGTGTCTTCCTAACTGGGAGCTAAATATGGGGGAGAATGGAGGAGAACTATATACAAAGTGGTGGGGGCATGCCGCCGTGGCTGGGGCCACAGTCATGGGCGGGCCTAATCCCCCATGGGGTGGGAGTGGGCGAGACCCTCAGAGGGTATGGGGGCCCTTGCCACCCCAGGTTCAGGGGCCCTGTCAGGGCTGGGAGAGGACTGGCAGGACAGGGAATTAGGATTGGCCAGGGGCTAGGGGATGGGGTGGGCTGGGTGAGACGAGGGGATCGGGGCGCTGGGGGGGACAAGGGGAAGAGACTCCCCCAGACTCTCACTGGCAATCAGCCTGTGGCCCAGGGCAAGCTGGGCAGATGGGGTAAGGGTGGGTGGGATAAGGGCAATGAGTTTGGGGGTGGTGGGATCGGGTTCAGGAGCAGCAGAGGGTGATGAGGGTGGAGGAGGGGTGATGGGAGGGCGGTGGGGGGGCCAGCCTTCTGAGGGGTGTGGCCACCTCACCCCAGACCTCCCTCCACCAGGCCCTGTCCTCTGACTCCATCTGCAGCCACTCCCAGAGCATGGCGGTCTGCTCCCAGATGGTTGCAGTGTGGGCCTCCACCACCTCCTGAGGGTCATAACGCCAGTGCCATCGGGCCCTCTGGGGCTGGGCAGGCAGCAGCCTGGGCAATGGGGAGGAGGCTTCCCTGGCTCTGTCAGATAAGGGTGTGGGTGTGGTCCGACCCTTAAGCTACGTCTACACGTGAACGCTACATCGAAGTAGCTTATTTAGATGTAGCAACATCGAAATAGGATATTTCGATGAATAACGTCTACACGTCCTCCAGGGCTGGCAACGTTGATGTTCAACGTCAATGTTGCACAGCACCACATCGAAATAGGCGCTGCGAGGGAACGTCTACACGCCAAAGTAGCACACATCGAAATAAGGGTGCCAGGAACAGCTGCAGACAGGGTCACAGGGTGGACTAGCTCTTCCGGGGCAACAGCTAGCTACTCCCTTAAAGGGCCCCTCGTGCACACACGCAGCCTGCACAGCATGCGGTCTGCAGAGCCATAGGCACGCACACCTCGAGCGATGCAGTCATGGACCCCCAGCAGCAGCAGCAGCAGCCAGAGGTCCACACAGCCGCCCCTGCAGGAGCAGTGCTCGCCCTGCTTCATGCCATACAGGAGGCAGCTGAGCACCTCCTTGCCACAGAGGAGGAGCTGCCCACAGGGCAGGAGGACTCAACCCCCAACCCTGCAGCACCCCGCCGCCCCCCCGCTGCACACGCAGCCGGCTGTGGAGCTACCCCACCAGCACCGACTGGTGGGAGTGGCTGGTGCTCGGAGAGTGGGACGACGACCGCTGGCTCCAGAACTTTTGGATGAGCCGGCAGACATTTCTGGAGCTATGCCAGTGGCTTACCCCCCCACACTGAGGCACCAGGACATCGCCATGCGGCGTGCCCTCAGCGTCGAGAAACGGGTCGGCATCGCTGTCTGGAAGCTGGCCACTCCAGAGAGCTACCGATCCATGGGCCAGCAGTTTGGCGTCGGCAAGGCCACCGTCGGGGCTGTCCTCATGGAGGTAAGAGGACCCACGGGGGGAGGGGGAGGCAGCCCTGGCAGGGGAGGGCCACACACCCCCTGCACACCCCTTATTGGTGCTGTCCCATGTGCTTCTCCTGCAGGTCGTCCTCACCATCAATGCCCTGCTCCTCCACAGGCTCGTGAGGCTTGGGGTCCTGGATGCCGCCATCGCGGGCTTTGCCACCCTGGGCTTCCCCAATTGCTTCGGGGCTCTGGATGGGACTCACATCCCCATCCACGCCCCGGAACACAGTGGAGGACGCTACATAAACAGGAAGGACTACCACTCAGTGGTCCTCCAGGCCTTGGTGGACAGCCAGGGCTGTTTCCTGGACATTTACTTGGGCTGGCCTGGCAGCACCCACAATGCCTGGGTATTCCAGAACTCGGGCCTGTGCCACCGGCTGGAGGCGGGGACCTACATCCCCCAGTGGGAGATCCCTGTGGGGGACACCACCATGCCCCTCTGCATCAGCGCAGATGCAGCATACCCCCTCCAGCCCTGGCTCATGCACCCGTACACGAGCCATCTGTCTGCCAGCCAGGAGCGCTTCAACCAGTGCCTGAACCATGCGCGCCAGGTGATGAAGCGCACGTTTGGCTGCCTCAAAGGGCGCTGGAGGTGTCTCCTCATCTGCCTTGATGTGGGCCCCACCAACATCCCCCAGATTGTGGGTGCGTGCAGCGCCGTACACAACCTGGTGGAGAGCAAGGGGGAGGCTTTCTCTCAGGGCTGGGCTGTGGAGGCCGGCAGGGCCGATGTGCAGCCACCCGCTGCCCCCAGTCGCCAGGTGGACCCCAAAGGGACCTGGGTCCGGGAGGCCCTGTGGGCCTAGTTCGATGAGGCCGCGGGGTGAATGCTGGCAGGCCCCCCACTGCACCCCCCCCATCCTCTACAACACTCCCTGCCCCTACGCCCACACCACAGAGCACCCAAGAGCACCCCCCCACACACACTTTTCTTGTAAAAATAAAAGCAGACAGTTGTTTGTCAACTCAAACATCTTTACTGGAACTCTTATTATATTATTATTATTATTATTATTATTGTTATTATGAACAAGGCAAACTATATACAGGGGAAATCTAACTGATAAATATATATACATTATAAAAATCAGGATAACATGAAAGGGGAAGACAAGGAAGGGGAGAACTATTTACATGGGGGGGTAAGGATCAGCATAGTAACGGGTCACAAATGCAAACTATTTACAACAAAATAACAATAAACTGGAGGGAATATAT
This sequence comes from Carettochelys insculpta, assembly GCF_033958435.1. Classification (NCBI taxonomy): domain Eukaryota; kingdom Metazoa; phylum Chordata; order Testudines; family Carettochelyidae; genus Carettochelys; species Carettochelys insculpta. The sequence continues at coordinate 33,915,665 of NC_134146.1, read as the reverse complement.
ACAAAGGGGGAGGGGAGGCCATGTCCTGGGCCCCACACCCCTACAGTCCAGTGCTGGGGGTGGGCGGCCAGGATCCCTGCCTCGGCCGCAGCCTGGCTGGGGCTGGCTGGAGGCCGGGCGGACCGAGAGATACGGCCAGCGAATGTCAGCTGGCCCCAGGTCCCCCTTGGCGGAATGGCCCTCAGTGGCGGGTGGCAGTGCGATGGCGGACGGCGCAGCGGCTGGAGCAGCGGGTGGAGCAGCAGGTGGAGCAGGCAGGGCGGGCGCTGCGGCGGCCGGCGTGGCCTGGGGGGCCAGGGAGTCCGCGATGCGGTTGAGGGTCTGCATATAGGCCCCCCATGCCTCTTGGTGCCAGGCCATCGCCCGCTCCTGCAGGTGGAGGTGGCGTTCCTCCACCCGCAGCCGCTGCTCGGCGACCTCCAGCTGCCAATGGTGGAGGGCTGGCAGCTGGGGTCCGTCTCCGTTGGCTGGTGGCGCTGAGTCCGCTGTCTTCCCCCCCGTGGGGCCAGTCGGTGCTCTGCCAAGGGACTGGCCTGGAGTGATGGCCCCGGAGGGCTTTCCGGGACCACTGACGCCTTGCCGGTGCTCTCTGGTCCTTCCGATGGTGCAGCTGCGGAACACAGGAGGAGGGGAAGAAGAGTGGAGACAGCCCTTAGTGTGGGCCCTGATCTGTGGCCCTTGTCCCCCCACCCCTCTGCTGCAGGTTCCCCATCCCCGTCCCCAGAAGATGCTGCTGTGATGGGGTTCAGGGGTCCCCCTGCACTGCACCCCATCCGCTGGCAGGAGTGACTCTCACTCAGCAGGTACAACAGGAGGTTTATTAGGCAACAGATGCCCAGTTTCTCACAGAAGCGACAGTACAGCAGTCAGAGACGGTCCTTCCAACCCGTCCTGGGGAGAAGACCCCGAGGGGTGCCCCTCTGGGGTATAGCTTTCCCCCTCCTCAGGCTGGCTGCCTTCTAGCTCTCCCTTCCCCTAGCCTCTAACTGCCACCCCCGATTCAAACCCAGCTCGGCTCCTCCCTCTTCTTTGTTCAGGGCAGAGGTGTAACCTGCCAGTTGTAGCCCCACGATCATCCTTAGCCCCTGGGAGCTATTCAGCTTGTTGCTCATATCTAGCCTGAGTCTCGCTTTTGCACTCCCCCCACTCCATCACATGCTGCTGCTGCTGCTGCTGCTGCTGCTGCTGGGTGTCCCACCCCCTCCCCCTGGGGGACCCTAGAGGTTCTGCTCCCCGCAGCCCCGGGGATGGGCATGGCACTGTCGTGCTGGGGGGGGGCAGGGGCTGATGCACTCTTCTGAGGGACATGTCACTGCTGTCCTTGAGGCCATGGTCATCTGGGCATGTGGAGGGCCCTGGCCATATCTATTACCCCCGCCCCTCAACCCTGGGGGTGTGCACCGGGGAGGTACATACCTGATGGTCCACTCCCACGGTTGGGGGACACCCGGGGGGTGGACGCCCAGCTGGAGCTCCTGGATGGGAGGATGATGTGGAGGCCAGCATCACTGGAGGAGGAGTCCCTCTCCTCCTCCTCCTCCTCCTCCTCCTCTGGTGCCCCGGGGGTGGGCTCCTGGGGGGGCCCCCGGGGTGCAGAGCTTGCCTCCAGGGCGGACTCTGCCTCCGGGGCCTGCTGGGGCTCCTTGGCCGAGGTGTCAAGAGTGGCTGGAGGGGAGGAGGTGTGCTGGGGGCCCAGGATGTCCCTGAGCTCCCTGTAAAAGGGGCAAGTGACGGGGGCGGCCCCAGATTGGCTGGCCGCATCTTGGGCCTGGGTGTAACCCTGCTGCAGCTCCTTCACTTTACTCTGGACATGATCCGGTGTGCGGGCAGGGTGACCCCGGGCGGCCAGGCCCTCGGCCAGCTGAGCGAACCCATCCGCGTTCTGCCTCTTGCTCCCCATTACCTGGAGCACCTCCTCCTCGTTCTAGAGCCCCAGCAGGTCCTGAAGCTCGTCCTCCGTCCAGGAGGGGCCCCGCTGCCGCTTCTTCACCTGGCTGCTGGGCTGTGAGCCCTGGCTCCCCTTGGGGGGGATCCCCTGGAGGCACTGGGGGGGGCTGGTGGGCGCCCATCACGGCAGGTGGGGCTGTGTGTGGCTGCGGAGGAGCGTGCAGGCTAGCCGCGTGTTACTGCTGCTGCCTGCATGCTCTCTCAGCTTCCTGCACAGGAAGGCAGGGGGCGGGGAGCTTTAAGGGGCCGCTCCACGCGGCCACCATTGAGCTCAGGGGCTGGAGAGGGCGTCTCTCAACCCCTCAGCTGATGGCCGCCATGGAGGACCCCTCAAATTCGATGTTGCAGGACGCGCAATGACTACACGTTCCCTACTTTGACGTTCAACGTCGAAGTAGGGCGCTATTCCCATCCCCTCATGGGGTTAGCGACTTCGATGTCTCGCCGCCTAAAGTCAATGTTAACTTCGAAATAGCGCCCAACACGTGTAGCCGTGACGGGCGCTATTTCGAAGTTGGTGCTGCTACTTTGAAGTAGCGTGCACATGTAGACGTGGCTTCAGAGGATGATGCTGTGGAAACACAAGGGGGCGAGAAGCTACTCATCAGTGCTGTCACCAGGACCTTGGTGCCCCACCCATGCCACTCCCGCCATCCCTCGACCATCCCCCAAGGTCATGCCTCCCCTGCCGACCCGCACTTGTGGCTCCCACGTGCCCGCTGTGGGGCGGTCCCTGCATCCTTTCCCGGTCGGGAGGGCTGGGGTGCTGTCCATGGGTGCAGGTGCTGGATGGTGCCATGCCTGTGTCTTGGATGGGGCAGGGGAACCTGGGGTAAGCCCCACCTGGGCCCCCTGATCTGCCTGTTACCTACGTGGAGCTCTGGAGAACAGGTCCAGGGACACTGGCCTCAAGGGGGCCTGGCTGGAGGTACTGGAGCTGACTGCAATCACAAATACTGCCCCCCACCACAACTTGTTCCCTGGCTTCATGGGTATGGTCCAGCTTGATTGTCATGGCTGATTGTGCGGGTCTGTCTTCCAGTCAGTGTTGGGTCTGCCTGTGTCAACCACCACTGCCAGCTTGGGGATGTTCTTCAGGCCGAGGAGCTGTTCCAATGTCTGGTAATGTGGGCACCTAGGGCCGGCCCCTGCCCTTGATCACCTGCGGGCGTTCCTGGCCCAGATATAGGCCTGCCTCAGCTCCTTGACTTTTCATCAGACCTGAGTGGCCATACGCTGGGGGTGTCCCCGCCTCCACAGCCCCAGTGACAGCCATTCGAAAGCTGCTGCATTGCAGGGCTGCCCAGTGCTGTGCAGCAGCACCTCCTTCTCTGCCCAGAGGCTGAGGAGGTTTTTTACCTTGGCCTCTGTCCAGGAGGGGACCCTCCTCTTCTGGCCCTGGCTGTCCTCTGGTGACCTCTCAGGCTGGGAGGTGGGGGGGCCTCCTGGGGGGTCACTGGGGTGTCGGGGAGCTTGTCATCCAGCTGGTGGGCTGTGTGGTGCAACTGTCTGGGCTGCTAGAGCAATTGCCAGGCAGAGCTTGTGCTCCTGAGACCCTGAGCATTCTCTCAGCTTCCTGCACAGGGTTTCTGGGGCCGTGCAGTTTTAAGAGCCTGGCCCGGGTACAATAGAGCCCCACCGGGGCTTGCTAGGGTGTCTCCACACTCCCTGAAGCCACCGCCATGGCGGACCCGCTATTTTGAAATTGCGGGCCTGGAGTGTCTACACATGCCCTATTTCGAAATTTGATTTTGAAAGGGTCCACTCTTCCCAATCTCAGATGGGAAGAGTGGTTTCGAAATTTGTGCCCCTTTTCACCAAAAATTATTTTGAAAGAGGCTGTTAGACATGTAGATGTTCTGCAGCCTCTTTCAAAATTGGACCCCTTTTGAAATTAATTTCGAAACACAGGGCTAGTGTGGACACACCCCAATTGTTTGTGTTTCATCTGATGCTTTAACCCCAGTTATGTGGCTCCCAGGAGAATTCTGTTTACAGGACTGTCTTGTGGTGGAGATACTCAGATTCATAGAGCCCTCAGTCCTGTTGTCAGTGCCACTGTGTACCTCCTGTGTGACTTTGGGCAAATCTACTTACATCTGGTGCCTCAGTTCCTCATCAGCAAGGTGTAGAAAATACTCCATAATAGTCGGTGATTTTGTGAAGATAAATAATTTCCAGGTACTCATATACCTCAGAATTGGGGACTATGTAAATAAAGAGAATGTTAAGTTTACTAGTCCTAATATATTTGCCTGATTATTCATTTTCCCGCACCTTGAATTTTGTTTACAACTATACAGGATGCATAATGCTTGTATTTTGATCTGGTAGAATGATACCATTATTTATCTGTCTTCACTTGGCAACTCCTGATCATACATAATATAGGACAATAGAGCTTTTAGCTAAGCCAATACAGAAATCTTAGAACTAATAATATCCAGTACGGCAGCTTTTCAGATTTTTGCATTGTATTGGTTAAAAGCTAGGGTATTGGTTATAAGAAAGCTGTCTTGTTAGTTCTAACTAATTCAATGCAGATATCTTAGAACTAATAAGCCAGCTTTCTTATAACCAATTGCGCGCAGTATTTTAAGGCGATGATCTGTAAAACAGCAGGATGTGAGTCATGTGGAGTTTGGCTGCTTCCTCATTTGCCCTGAGTCAATTCTATCCCCTACTGAGATTTTTATGATATTGGTTCCTTCCTCTAGCATATGGCTACCTGGCCTGAGCACAGCACATTTAACCCTCCTATGTCAGACAGATATTTTGCTACCTGTCACATAACCGCATTTTTATGGGTGTACCTATTATGTCCATGCCTGCAAATCTGACTTCCACTGAGATAATTCTGGAGGCTCACTGACCGCAAGAAAGAATTGGGAGTTTGAATCGAAACTATCCATAGAATTTGAGAGGAAAAAAAAATCACAATTACTTTCCTTTCTTGTTAGCCCCTATAAAGTACCACTGCTCTGGGAAGACAGAATGAGTATATATGTGTTCTAATGAGATAGCTAGGCCTGGGAAAGGAGTTCAATTTTCTAGTCAAAAGTCAATATAACTCACTGAGTGGCAGAAAGTGGAAGAAATAAAAATGCAGATGGTTTCTGTCAATCTGAGAAAACTAAGCTGTTGCTTGGGGTTCTGGATTCAGACCCTTTCCCATCAAATGCCATAGTCATTCTGGTGCTTCCAGAACAGGAAGTCCAATTAAAAATAAGTAGAAACAGTAGCAACAGAAACAACAAATAACCTTTAACAGCAGTGGCATATGGCCAAGGACCCGAAAGAAAATGGAGAAATGTAATGAGCTGTCCTTTGTGACACATACTGAAGAACTGAAAAGAAAGGAATTTTGTGGGATTTGCCTAACTCTTCTGCTTTTAAATTTGGGTAAGCAATTTATTTTCTTTTCTTTTCTTTTTTAAATTTATTGTAGTCAGAACAAGAATGCTATTGCATTGAATTTTGCTGTCCTTTTTCTTGACTTGGAGTTGCTGTTGCTTTTCTTTAAATAATGAAATTATAAAATAATCTCCATTATTTATTTATTTCAAATACAAAGAAAGGGTAAAGGAAGAAGGCATTATTGACAAGGACAAATATTTTCAAGGGCTGCTGCTACACATGCTACTTCTGGTGGGAGAGTCCATGTTAATGAGGCAATGCAAAGCAGGCTAATAAACCGCTAACGTGAATATTCAGCACCTCATTAGCATAATGGTGGCCATATGCATTTCTAAGTGCAGACTTCGAATGGCAGAGTGACAGTGTAGATGGGAGCAGCTTCGAGGTAAGTGCCCTGCTTCGACATTCCCTTACTCTGATCTATGGAGGTGTCATGTGTAGAGGCATCCAAGCAGGTTACTGCTTTCATTTTTGCATGTGTGAGTCATGTTGCAGGCAACAGAACTAGAATAAGAAATGTCAAACTTCTTCAGATATTCCTGTCATATCAGAGATAAGTTTCCTTTATTCAAATAATATAGATAAATCATATTTATCATATTGTTGTTCTTCTATATTAAAATGATTTGGATAATGTCCCATATATTATATATAAAATTTTGGCATGCCTTTAAATTATACATTTTCTATAGTTTAAAATTTGACCTGCGTAGAAGATATTTCATTTTAGACCAGATATCTTGCAGGCCAAATCTCATGTTACTCAATGTCAATAGCTTTTCAATAGGCTATTTAAAAATTTTCTTTTAAAACTTTTTTTCCACAGCTAATTGGGCTTTTTTACTAAATGCAAGTTTTGACGGAAAGAGTCTTATTTCTCTGAAAATTTTCATTTTCTTGCTGAAAGATCAAAAATACAAAACAAAAAGAATCAGAAATTTATCCAAAAACTGATCTTTTTTCCCAAAAATGTCCTTATTTTTGGCCATTTTTCACCATTGGCAGTTTTCAACTTTCTAACATAAACTTGAAATTTTCTCTGGAAAAATCTATTCAACTCTATTTCATGATAAATTAATATTTAGAGGCAGAGAAGAAATAATGCCACACCTTGAAAGATGTTCTGCTCAGGGAGCGGGTATTTTAATTCAAAAGTGATATGGATTTAGAACACTATAGTCACCTAATATTAAAATCCTCTATTATAGGCCTAAATCTGTAACTGCGTTAATGTTGACTACTTCCTCACTTTCACTCAAGCATCTTTCAGTAGGGTAGCAGAAAGCATATTCCTTTCATCATTGGCATCATTACTTATACTACCCAGTTACTTTCAGGTACTACTCATGCAAGTGGGGATCCACAGACTTGGATCGTATATTTGAATTGCTTAAAGTATTATAGCATAAGTCACTATCTATTTTAAAGCAAAAAAATAGGGTGTTGCATCTTTTACTATACGTAGTTCTTCAATGAGATTTTAAAAAAAATAATAGATAAGGTAAGTCTATTGGGAGGGGTTGTGACTACAAGTTGGGAGGGGTTGTGACTACTTTGGAGGATAGGGTCTTAATTCAAAATGATCTGGATAAATTGGAGAAATGGTCTGAAGCAAACAGGGTGAAGTTTACTAAGGACAAATGCAAAGTGCTCCACTTAGGAAGGAGCAATCAGTTTCACACATACAGAATGGGGAGAGACTGTCTAGGAATGACTACAGCAGAAAGGGATCTAGGGATTATGGTGGACCACAAGCTAAATATGAGTCAACAGTGTGATGCTGTTGCAAAAAAAGCAAACATGATTCTGGGATGCATTAACAGGTGTGTTGTGAACAAGACACGAGAAGTCATTCTTCTGCTCTACTCTGCGCTGGTTAGGCCTCAACTGGAGTAGTGTGTCCAGTTCTGGGCACCGCAGTTCAAAAAAGATGTGGAGAAACTAGAGAGGGTCCAGAAACAAGTACAAGAATGATTAAAGGTCTAGAGAACATGACCTCTGAAAAAAGGTTGAAAGAATTGGGCTTGTTTAGTTTGGAAAAGAGAAGACTGAGGGAAGACATGATAGCGGTTTTCAGGTATCTAAAAGGGAGTCATAAGGAGGAAGGAGAAAACTTGTTCTTCTTGGCCTCTGAGGATAGAGCAAGAGGCAATGGGCTTAAACTGCAGCAAGGGAGGTTTAGGTTGGACATTAGGAGAAAGTTCCTAACTGTCAGGGCAGTCAAACAGTGGAATAAATTGCCAAGGGAGGTTGTGGAATCTCCATTGCTGGAGATATTTAAGAACAGGTTAGATAGACGTCTATCAGGGATGGTTTAGATCATACTTGGTCCTGCCATTGGGGCAGGGGGCTGGGGTCGATGGCCTCTCGAGGTCCCTTCCAGTCCTAGTGTTCTATGATTCTACATACAAGCACCCATATCTGTCCCTGCTCACAGCTCCCATTGGTCACAGTTCCCCGCAGATGGGAATTGTGGATAGGGAACCTGCTGGGGCAAGGGTAGCATGCACAGTCTCCCTGATACTTGCAGCTAAAGGGAGTCTGTGGCTCCTTGCAGGAGCCATGCAAAGCCAGGAGTGGAAAAATCTCGACAGCCCCAGCCCCCCACTGTGCTGCTTACCAGACATTTTACGCAGAAGCAAGCAGGCAAAATTCATGTTACCTACACAACTAAATATGACCCTGTTTCAACTGTTATGTTTTAGACGAGGCTTCCAATAACATTTAGAACAATGACCAAATATGCTAGTTATAAAGCTGACTCTTTTCTACATATTTGCTAATTAATTTAGTGCACTCCTGCTCAGTGCTGCACATCCCCATGAAAAAAAGTGAAATGAAAGCTAATGTGCAGTAATTGCCAGCAGCTTACTGAGAAATCGCAACTGGCAGCTGACACCAAGGCACTTACTGTCCACATCTATGGTGGTAGTAGTAGTAGGCATCCTTCAGTCTGCATAGACTATGGATCACGCCCTTTATAGTTTTAATTGAGGACTTCATTTACAGCGTCTACTGTGACTATGAAGACCCACACGAGAGTGACAGTCCTTGCTGCATCTCTTGCAGATGTGGTGGGTGTCTGGCAAGTCCTTTGTGTGCTTTCTGTGCGCTCGCTTCTTCTCTGCTAGCTGTCTGATCCTCATCTCGCCCTTCTGAAGGCCCTTGTGTAACCCCTGCCTCCATCTGCTGCGGTCGTCTGCTAGTTTTTCCCAGTAGTCCAGCTCAATGTCTACCTCTCTGAGGTCTCTCTTGCAGACATCTTTGTAGTGCAACTGGGGGCGTCTGGGAGGTCTTTTGTCAGAGGCTAGCTCACCATACAGGATGTCTTTTGGAATCCTTCCATCATTCATCCTGTGGATGTGGCCAAGCCAGCGGAGCCGACACAAGTGAATCCTTGAGCCTTCCTATCCCCCACCCCCGATACTGGTTATTTGAGATAAAGAAAAGCAACCTTCCTAAAAAAACAGCAGTTATAGTTAGGGTTATTAATGAGAAACAGCAGGCATCTCTCTCTATTGAGGGTTGCAACCCTGCCTTCATTACAAACATTTCTCACTGAGCTCACCAGAGGGCTTCAAGAAAGAAATTAGTTTTAAGCCAGGATGAAGGAAATGCATTTTCAGCAGGAGATTTCATAATGAAAGGTTAGTAACTTTGAGTGCCAGTGTGGCAAGGAGTAGCACACAAAGGCATGAATGTGAGAAGGATACAAAACTGAGGTTCAGGGGAAAGTTTAGGGTAAGCAGGAAGAACCCTGAGTAGTAATACAGGCAGACTCAGTTGCCTGAGAGTGGATGAGAAAAGTATGGACCTCAGCTAGATGCAGAACACAAGACGACAACAAATAAGGGAACTGATATTAGAAGTGGCATGGTTCCAGCATGGGTGTTTAGGCTGATATTTTTAATGTGGTGCTGTGGCTACATGGTGGATGTGTGGGGACGAAAGAAGTGAACTGAATGGATGATAGACAGTGACAGTGACTACTGAGAAGGAAAAATTAAAGGAATAAAATAAGGACTTTTTCTTTTTAACAGAAAGGTGATCTCGAAAGACAAGTGAAAACAAAACATAACTGCTCACAGCCAAAATAGACATTAGTGATGCTGTCCAGTGCATGAGCAGAGCCAGCAAATCAATCACCATTTCATCAAAAAAGTGTCACTCATCCTGGTCTTGACACTGCAGACCCCCGGTTAGCACACTTGGTTCTTACCAAATTATGCTATGTATGCCCAAACGTTTGAATAAATTGATACATGAACTATATTTTGTGTATTTTTGAGTCCCACCAGTGTTGAGGGGAGAGGCCCTGATGGGCACAGAGGGACCTGGGTGACCAAACCTTCCCTACATTCATTCCAAAGGAGCAGCTCCTATTGTTCCCCACTATCAGCATTGCAACCTGGAGGATGGAGTTGAAGTGTTCCTCAGATTTGGCATGGACACCCGAGGGGATAGAATAGCAAATTGAGCAAACATGAATGAAACTGGAATCCAGTGTGCTAATTTTCAATGCCTGGAGATAGGCTCAGTGGTACAGGACAGTGAATGTGGGTGTGGGGCTGCTCTCAAACTTTCTCTCACCTGGGGCCTTCCTTATGCACCCAGCTGGGAGAAGTCTATATTTTTCCTGTGCTGGGGCCAGCAATGGATACATTTGACCTTGGATATGGCAACCTATCTAGAACCATCTGTGAGGCAGGACCCAGCATTTGGGCCACACACTGATATAGGCTACAAGTTAAGGGAAAATAGTAACATGCACAAAAGTAAGAAAAGCTGAGGTAAACCAATCCTTGGAATGCATCCACTTAATCAGAAAGACTAGTGATAAATCAAGCATTCTAAGCTACAGCCCTCCAAAAATAAGTTTTCCCAGAGAACTGAGCAACATTTGATACACAGATGAAGTTCTCCTGGTTACTTTCCTTAAGAGGCTTCACCATCTATGTAGAGGAAACACCAGACACTACAGCACTAGCCTCCTAACTGATTTGCCCATCTTAAGCTCCTCTTAGACCATCTGTGGACATACAGATGGTCAGATATACCCTGAGTTGGGTCCTTGGCTTAAATATAAATGTTATAAATGTAAGAACTGTTTTTCTCAGAGCACTTCCTTAAGGCATAAATCATTTCCTACCCCTTTGGAAGATAAATAGAAGTTACCACCAATCGCCTAGAAAACTATTCCACATTTAGGAAGTTGCACAGAAGTAAGCATGCAGGTGTTTGCTGGAAAGGCACCCCCAATGGAAGAATAAAGTGTATGATGAAAAGAACTACAGGTTGAATATCTCAAATCCCATAGTCTCTCATCTGGAAGGACTACTTATGTTGCCAGGTGAGAGAGTAACAGGCTGGTACAAGAGCCCCAGCAGGGCTGGGACCTGAAGCCCCACCTGTCCCATGGCAGTGGGCACCAGGAGGATGCTGTGGGGCTGGGAGCCAGATACTCTGCTTGTCCCATGGTGGGGGCCAGAAGGCTGCCACAGGGCTGGGAAACGGAGTCCCTACCTGCCCTGCTACGGCATGGGGGCCAGGAGGTAGTGGGGGCAGGAGCTGGCTGGAGCCCCTTGGCAGCTCCTGGGAATCTGGGCCGGGGGTAGACTTGCAGGGAAGGAGGCAGAGGCTGCAGCAGCCCTGGAGCACAGGACTGTCTTCATGTGGAAGTCTTACACCTCCCCTCATTTGGCAAATTCTCTTGTTTGGGACCTGTCAGGAACTGAGAATGCCAGATAAGGGAAGTGCAACCTATTGCACAGCAAAGTGTATTGAGGCAGAATTGTGCTGAGCCTTAAAGGTGAGATCAATAAGTTCTATTTTGAGGTGTTGGTGGGAGGATAGCTAATGAAATGATGCCAAGACAGAATGACAAAGATTTCAGCATAAGGATTTTGTTCCAACTGAAGGGAAGCAGCATGGGTTTTTGCTAAAAAGGGTAAGAGTAATTGTTCAATTATTATAGTACTGCATATATCAGCTAAGGAATCACAAGAATCTAAGGAACAGAGGTCCTCAGTGTTTTGCAGTTCACTACCTGTGGAGCTCAGTTATGATTTAAGGGGAAAAAAAAATCAACCATCCAAACAAGCAATCCCGCCACCCCCACTGTTTTCTTGTTAGAGATGTGTGGTGTTGATATTCCACTGAATGCCCCTCTCCTTTTGCTATTTAAAACAGTCTTTCAGATCTATATTTCCTTCAACAGCCATGTAATAGTACACACTGTATGGTGTGTTATGGCCAGCATTTGAAAAATGTAGAGCAGTTCCTGTAGGACTGCAGGTATCTTTCAGAGCCTGCAGATGTCCTGCAAGGCAAGGCAGTGCACTGTAATGGAGATTCCCAGCAGGCTGTATTTACTCTGCAGGACCTGAGGGACATGCACAAATGACTCTGCGCTTTCCAGTCATAGACACTGCACTTAAAATAACTTCTGTACAGGTACAACCTGGAACGCTAATGACTATATCCATGATGTGTGGCTCAACATGCTTATGACCCTACCGATTGGCCCAAGGGGAGAGGCTTTCCCAGGCTCAGTGATAGCAAGTTGAATGAGAAAGCAATGCCGATTCTTATGTATGTATGTATTTACTGAGATATATTAAAATGTTGGTAGCAGTATCTGTAACTGCTGTCTTGTGATGATATGACTATCACCCAGTAATTACGGTTCTTTTCAACAAAAATTGGAGTGTGTGGCACAGTAGCTTTCTCATGTCCCCCTTGCCAGTGCCAGTTGTTCTGCATTCCTATACACTACTACTGTGAACATCATACAGTATGTTTATGCTGGTACCTTTCCAGAGAAAATGTGCTCAAGACATGAAACTATAAGCTACATAAGAGCACTTTTCACCCACATAGAAGAATGATAAATATTAATTGATAGAGCTGGAGGGAAAAAGTGTCTATTTGGGACATACTAACAAAACATTGTCCTTCAGCAGTTAGTATATTCATAACATACATGGACAATTAGGACCAGAGTCCTCATGTTGCAGCTCCATAATTATATTTTACCTCAGAATCTAAACAACATCTCTGTATAGGCCCCTGTTCTCGCAAAGCACCATCAATGACAATGTAACATGTAACATCATGAACATATATATCATCATCACCATAAACAACCATGGGCTGTTGGTGTCTGGTGCCTCCCTCACTATTTCTTTCCATCTTTCTCTATCCAGTGTGGAGTGGCTTAGTTTCTGTACACTAGCTCCACACCAATCTACTATATCATCTACCCATTCTCTGTGGGATCTGCCTCCCCTATTTGAACCATAACATACATATGTTGTGGCACATATACACCCACCATCAGAATCACTACAATGTAGTAACCCAAAAGGTTAGACTTAGTTCATACTTTATACAATATGTTCATTATATATGTGGGGTAAAGGAGCAACACATGAGATTCAGAGAGGCTAGTAAATTGTAATCAGCAAGCTAGTATAACTTTGGAAAAAAATAGAAATATTCGATGGAATGGAGGAAATTTGACAGATCTGCTTCAGTGATGAACAAGTCAGATGCAACAGTGATAGATTTTTAACACTGCAATAAGGCAGCAAAAGAGCTCATGTAGGCAATACTGAACTATACAAATTAAGCTATCACACCGCACAGCACAGATGCAATAAACCTGTCTCTAAGTCATATTCAGCATCTCCCTTAAGACACTGGGCAGATCACTGTCCTGTCTCTACCTTCATTTAGCTATCTGGAAAATGGGAGCAATACCTACTCTCAATGGTGATATGAGTGAAACTGGGATTTTCAAATGATCCAATGGAGATAAGTGTCCAGCGGAGCAGCGAACAGGGGCAGCAGCTAACAGAGAAGGGAATTTGCCTCTGGCAGTTCGCCGAGGGAGGAGCCCCATGTTTGTCCTTTTCAGGTATGGTGTTCCACCTGTGCCCTGCAAGGCAGCACTATCAGGAAATAGTCTCTGAAGAGAAGAGCCTGAAGAGCGATGAGGGAAGGTGGACCTGGGGGCACTGAGAGCAGCTGGGGGGAGAGGAGCCAGTGCAGTGAGGAGGGTGGACATGGGAGCAGATGGGGGTAGTGGGTTGGGGAGGGTCCTATGGTGATGGTAGCTGAGGAGGGGGTGAAAGGTGGGGAGGAGGGTCCCGGGGATATGAGGTCATTGCTCCACAGGGAGCTATGGTGACTCGTGGTCACAGGGAGGTATGAAGTAGTGGGATCCCTAACCACATTCTCCACACCCCACTGCCTTGTGGGTTATCCTGGGAAGGAGCAAGGCGAAGGGAGTAAACCCTGACAGAAAATCTGGAGTGGAGTCTGAAGGCGGTTCGGTATCAACTTCTGGCGCTGTCCCGGCAACTCCTGCAGCTGAGCTGGTACCAGACGTGGAGGATATCCCCTCCTTTGTACTATATCAGTAAAGCCGAGAGGGGGACACTGGTGTCTGGGCAGCCCAGAGTCTCCATAATAAGTGCCCAGGATCGCGCCCGGAGAGGTACTCCGGCATCGCTGAACAGCGTTGCATCAACACGGGAGGCAACAGATACCGGTTATAAGCTCTTGCTTGATTGGCGTAGAGAACAAGCGCCAGGGGTTGCCTTCAATGGTGGGAGAGATCCTTGCATCTCACTGGACAGTCACTGCCCACCTCAAGCTGGGCAGCCCCCAGCCAATAGTGTACTGTCCCGCCACAGTTCACCTGCCTCTCTGGGTGCATGAGGCTTAAGGTTCCTGAACCTGACAAGTCACTGAAATTTGGGCACCAGGCAAACCAATAAGAAAATCAACAAGAAATGAGAAACATCAACAATTTAAGCTTGCTTGCTGGAACGTGCGGACCATGCTGACCGGCTTGACTGAAGATCTTCAGGCCATCAGTGACACCCGAAAGACTGCTGTCATCAACGAGGAACTGAAGAGGCTCAGAGCTGATATCGCTGCACTGCAAGAGACGTGACTTGCAGATTCGGGATCTCTAAAGGAAAAGGACTACACCTTTTTCTGGCAGGGTAAAGCCCAAGAAGAACCCAGAGAGCATGGTGTTGGCTTTGCTGTCAGAAACACCCTTCTACAAATGGTGGAATTAGTCATGGGCGGATGAGAAAGACTTCTTCGGATCACGCTTCAAACTTGCACCGGTCCCATCCACCTGATCAGCGCTTATGCTCCAACCCTGTACGCCACACCAGAAGTAAAAGACAAGTTCTATGATGTGCTTAGTGCTGCTGTAGTGCAAATACCTGCTCGTGAACAACTGTACATCTTGGGTAACTTCAATGCAAGAGTTGGAGCTGATTGAGCCTCATGGCCTTCCTGCTTAGGACACTTCGGTGAGGGAAAAATGAATGACAATGGACAGCGTCTCCTTGAACTGTGCATGTACCACAATCTGTGCATCACAAACACATTCTTCCAAACGAAGCCACAGCACAGAGTGTTGTGGAGACACCCACGCTCGAAGCACTGGCATCAACTAGACGTGGTCATCACTAGTCGTAATAACCTCAAAAACGTCCTTCTGACACACAGCTATCATAGTGCTGACTGTGATACAGATCACTCACTAGTTTGCTCCAAGCTCAAGCTGAGACCCAAGAAGATGTACCTCTCTAAACCTGCTGGAAGGGCCCCGCATTGACGCCAGAAAGATGGCAAACTCGGAGAAAGCTGAAAAGTTCAGACAGACCCTCCAGGAAAATCTGCGCAGCGGCCCTGGGGGCGCTGATGTGACATCCAAATGGCAACATCTGAGGGATACAGTTTACAACACGGCCTTGTCAGTGTTTGGAAGAAGAGCTAGAAACACGAATGACTGGTTCGAAGCTAACTCCGATGAGATGATTCCAGTCATTGAAAAGAAGCGCGCTGCACTCCTGGAGTACAAATGCTCACCGAGCCAGAGTACCCAGCAAACACTTAGAGTGGCCAGAAGAACAGTACAGCAGACAGCCAGGCGCTGTGCCAACAACCACTGGCTCCAGCTATACAGCAGCATCCATACCTGTGCTGACTCTGGTAATCTCAGAGGAATGTACAAGGGTATGAAGAAGGCATTAGGACCCACCCAGAACAAGATGGCACCTCTGAAATCCAAATCTGGTGAAGTCATCACTGACAAAGCCAAACAGATGGAGCGCTAGGTTGAGCACTACTCTGAGCTGTACTCACGCGAGAACGTTGTGGTTGATGCAGCCCTTGATGCCGTCGAGCTCCTACCAGTAATGGACGAACTGGATCAGGAACTGACTGTGGATGAACTGAAGAGAGCCATCAACAGCATTGCAGCAGGAAAGGCCCCTGGCCAGGATGGTATATCACCAGAGGTAATCAAGTGTGCCTTGGACACACTCCTGGAACCCCTACATGAGCTACTGTGCCTGTGCTGGAAAGAGGGTGAGGTTCCACAGGATATGTGCGATGCTAACATTGTAACATTGTATAAGAACAAAGGAGACAGAAGCGACTGCAACAACTACCATGGAATCTCCCTCCAAAGCGTCACTGGTAAACTGTTCGCTCGTGTCATCCTTGGCAGACTCCAGAAGATTGCTGAGAGGGTGTACCCCGAATCGCAGTGCAGATTCCGTGCAGAGAGGTCTACTGTTGACATGATCTTCTCTCTAAGGCAGCTGCAGGAGAAGTGCAGGGAGCAGAGGAAGCCACTCTACATAGCCTTCATTGACCTGACCAAGGCCTTTGACTTGGTCAGCAGGGATGGTCTGTTCAAACTGCTCCACAAGATAGGCTGTCCTCCACGGTTACTCAAGATGATCCAGTCATTCCACGAAGACATGAGAGGAACCATCCAATATGACGGCGCATTATCGGATGCTTTCAGAATCAGGAGCGGCGTCAAACAAGGATGTGTGCTTGCTCTGACATTGTTCGGGATCTTCTTCGCACTCCTGAAGCATGCCTTTAGATCTTCAACAGAGGGCATCTTGCTGCACACAAGATCTGATGGGAAACTGTTTAATCTTGCAAGGCTGAAAGCTAAGTCTAAGGTGTGGGAAGTCCTCATCAGAGACATGCTGTTCATGGACGATGCTGCTGCAGTGTCTCACACAGAAAACCAGCTTCAAAAACTGCTGGATCAGTTCTCCAAAGGGTGCAAGGAGTTTGGGCTTACCATCAGCCTAAAGAAGACAAACGTACTCGGTCAGGATGTTGCTGAATCCCCATCAATCAGCATTGACAACTATATGTTAGAGGTCGTCCACGAGTTCGTTTACCTCGGGTCCACCATCACTGACACCCTGTCGTTGGACACTGAGCTAAATAGGAGGATTGGAAAAGTGGCCACGACTCTGTCCAGACTCAACAAGAGAGTGTGGAATAACAACAAGCTGTACGCTCACACCAAAATGCAAGTCTACAGAGCCTGCATCCTCAGCACCCTCCTTTATGGCAGTGAGACTTGGACCCTGTATGCCCGCCAGGAAAAGAGGCTGAACGTCTTCCACTTGCACTGCCTCAGGCGCATCCTTGGAATATCATGGAAGGACAGAGTGACCAACACCGCTGTCCTTGAGCAAGCTGGAATCCCAACCATGCACACCCTCCTCAGGCAGCGTCGACTCCGCTGGCTTGGCCACGTCCACAGGATGAATGATGGAAGGATTCCAAAAGACATCCTGTATGGTGAGCTAGCCTCTGGCAAAAGACCTCCCGGACGCCCCCAGTTGCTCTACAAAGATGTCTGCAAGAGAGACCTCAGAGAGGTAGACATCGAGCTGGACAACTGGGAAGAACTAGCAGACGACCGCAGCAGATGGAGGCAGGGGTTACACAAGGGCCTTCAGAAGGGCGAGATGAGGATCAGACAGCTAGCAGAGGAGAAGCGAGCGCACAGAAAGCACACTAAGGACTTGCCAGACACCCACCACATCTGCAAGAGATGCAGCAAGGACTGTCACTCTCATGTGGGTCTTCATAGTCCCAGTAGACACTGTAAATGAAGTCCTCAATTGAAACTATAAAGGGCGCGATCCATAGTCTATGCAGACTGAAGGATGCCTACTACTACTAAGTGTCCAGCCCCCTTGACTTTCAGTGCCTGACTATCTTGGTGCCCCCTTAGAAGTTCATGGTCTTTTTTGTTCTCAAAGTTTTTTGAAGGTGCTGTAAAAGTGTGAACTTTTAATTATTCTACTCTGTGTATTGTAGTGGTTGGTTGCAACTTCGTTCATTTATCTATTTTATGGAAGGGCACACCTTTCAAAAGTGCAGGTGAAAACAGACTACTGGAAATTCAGATACGCTGCATTAGAGCACTGCTAATTTTTAAAATTTGTTGCTAGGGAATATAATTTTGATCCTTTTCAAAGATGCTGACATCATTGATTACCCAGGGTAGTGGTGAACATATACTTCTACCGGTACAGAACCTGACATATATTCATTGAAGCACTAATCCAGCAGGAAGATTATTTATTTGTTTTGAGAGATGAGGGAGTGGAAAAGGCTGATAAAAAACAAAAGGGTGGATTGCATTCACTGCCTCACTAACAGTTTAATCAGGATTAAGGCAAAGTGTCTAAAATATCAAAAAGAGATAAGCAACTTTGGAGGGGCACACCAAAATGAATTTACACTATCTATGGCAAAAAATCATGGTTGACATGACAAGAAGATGTTCTTAAGTTTACTAACTGTGAAAGATACATGAACAAAACCAGCAATCCAGGCTTCCAAAAACCTGTGGGCAGGGCCAGATTAAGACAGGGGTTTATGGGGCTCAGCCTGGGCCCTCCATGCACTGCCAGCCTGTCTCCCCTACACCTGCTGAATTTACAGGCAATACTGCCAGCCACCTCCAAGTATTTCAATAAGGCCCTGCTAAGTGCCCTGCACCCCAACTCTCTGCCACAGCCCTGATCCCCTCCTGCAACCTAACGCCCACCCAGATCCCACATCACCACTCTCTGCACCAGTCCTGATCCCCATCTTGCAGCCCAGGTCCTTAACTGCCCCCTAGACTCTGCATTCTTAGCCCTTAGCCCCTCCCAGACCCCACTTCCCAAACCAGCCTCCTGCCTTGTACCCCTTCCCACACTTCACACCCCTTGGCTTCAGCCTGGAGCCCCCTCCTGCTTGCCAAGCACCTCATCCCCAAGCCTGCAGCCCCAGTCAGAGCCTCGCAACCCGTCCCGCCTCAACTCACAGCCCAATCACCCACAGTGAGACCCTCATTTGGCCCCACCCTGAAGCCTAAGGGGCCTCACAAAATCTAAGAGCTCTGAGCCCCCAACAGGGTTAATCTGACCCTGACTGTGAGGTGTTGATTCAGTAACATATATAAAATCAAATACCTAATTACTTGAAGGTTTGCCTTTATTCTTGTGTTCGGGGTGTTTAGTATCAGAGAGGTGACCATGTTAGTCTGTATCTTTGAGAACAAGAAGTCCTGTGGCACCTTATAGACTAACAGCTATTTTGGAGCATAAGCTTTCATGGGCAAAGCCCCGCTGATGAAGTAGGTCTTTGCCCATGGAAGCTTATACTCCAAAATAGCTGTTAGTCTATAAAGTGCCACAGGTCTTCTTGTTTGTTTGTTTGTTTGTTTGTTTGTTTGTGGTCTTTTTTACAATCTGACAGTGTAATATTTTACAAAGGTTTCATTTTGGTGGGGGAGGGAGGGGCAGCCACAGACACAAATAGCAGTATGCTGCTTGCTCAGAGGAGTAAGTGATGAAAGCTGTGTGCTTTTCCCTCACTTCCTGATCATGAGGTGAAAAAGGAAGAAGAGCAAGCAGCATCTTTGTACATGTGGGCATTAGCCCTCCTGCCCCATGCCTCCCAAAAGGCACCCTTGGTGATATACTTTGATATATTTTTAAATGAAGTTGCAGCACAGTCTCTTAAACACTGACAACAGGTCTTTAAAAATTATGAGTTAGATCATATAGTACAGCAGGTTCTTCAAATGCTAGCCCAACTGTTGTAGCACAGAGGATTAACCTGTAGATCAGTCTGCCAGTAATCAATATTGAAAAATATTCCCTATGTCTTCTGCAAATGAGGTTGCAAAGGCAGCTTCTAACCATACCAGCACAGAACTCACAGTACTCCTTTGTTATCAATTTCTAGAAGAGCACAGTTCAAGTCAAACCCAGACTGTCAGACTGAGGAAGTCACAAATAAAGCCTCTGCTCTGCATAGTGAGATAACCTTAGTCCCCATGAGGATGCAATTGGCTGTCGAGCTCCAAACTGAAATAGAAAGGGACCCATGTAGGCTAAACTAACACAGAAAAAAGTGAAATTATCATTTGATTTGAAATTCAAACATTACACATATAATAATATTGTAATCAAGTGCTGCCACTTGAGGGACTTTAAATCCTAGCTGAAAATTAATGGCAAAACTTACAGCACAATTGACTCATCATGAAAAACATTCTATGGCTTGAATTAAAAAAAAGGTAAAGCAATAGGAAAAGATAGAGATAAAGTTCATACTCTATAAAGTGAGGGAAAAGTCTATTGTAGAAGCAGCAGTAAAGAGAAATTCAAATTCCACTCCAAACAAAATGAGTCTTATTAATAATGCAAATGATACTCATCTGATCTCCTTAATCCTATACATAGTGGAAGGAATAATCAATACTGCAAGACTATGTTTGCAGTGCTTTACTGGACTCCCCTTTCACCTCTGGAGATTAGGATTCACATCCTTATTAAATAATGTAAAAAGGAAGAGATTAGTGACCTGATATGTGTCCTTATTTGACCAGCTCATAATATATAACATGATTGAAAGTCCTTTCCAGAGAGATAGACATAGACAGAACTAGAGTAGGAGCAGTTTTGTAGAGGAGGACAAAGGATATTGCCTACACAATAGGTGTAATTTGCAGTTCAAGGAGACAGCTGTGGTAGTGCTCATCAAGCTAATGGGCTAAAAATAGAGAGCAGTTACAACAATGTGAGCAGTGAGTGGCGGGCTAGCCGCCCCAAGTAACATACCCATCGAAGACAGTCCATCCCACCATTCAAACTGCTATGGCCAGACTCTATTTTTAGTGTGCTAGCTCAATGAGAAGAGGCGTGACTCTTCAGCATGGAAATTATCCTTCCAGCACCATTCATACACACCTGAGATTAGTTGACTGAGCTGAGCTGAGAAACTTGCATAATATGCACATTCAGGAGAACCAGCTGGCATTTGTTTTTATTAAATATATTCACCCCTTAAGGGAATATATGCACTGCCAGTTTGTGCAGACATACTTATACTAGCTTGCCTATGAGCTAGCATTCTAAAAATTGTTGCGTAGCTGCAATAGCATGGGCAGCAGCAACAGTGACTCAAGCTAGTTGCTCCAAGTGTGCATCCATGTGGTTCACATGGGTTTATACCTAGAGTGGCTCACCTGCACTGCCTCTGTTCACGCTGTCAAGGCTACATCACTATTTTTAGTATGCTAGATCAGCTGAGAGCCTGCATAAGTATGTCTGTGCATGCACTATAAATGTAGGCTCAGTTAAAACGTTGTTTTCCCCATATATTTAATTAAAATAAACTTTTTTTAAAAAATGAGACTAGAGTTAGGCTCCTGAATATATCTGCATGCAGTAAAGTAGTGGCAAATCTTCAAAAATATTATGATCATGATTTCAGTAGGAGCAATTGCATAGGAAGCACTTGTGAAAAAGCAGGACAGATCTTTATATGCGTAAACATGGGCCCTGGATTTGAACTCACATCTGTAGTTAATGGAACTGTGCACAATGAAAACTGAAAGTTCTTGCCCTTCTCTCAGTATTAGTAGCAGAATTACATACAAAATCATGCAGCAGCCCAGAACTTTCATTTGTGCATGGAAAAATACAATTGAAATTTCAGATACTCACTTCTGTTCCACACTTAGACCCTCTTTTTGAGTGAGCTCCAAATTTGGCAGCCAGTTCTTCTTTTCCAACCATATTTTTCCATTTGCTGACCTACTATTTCTGTTAGCACCATTTGTTCATTACCACTAATATTCGCTCACCTCACCCACTTAGGCACCAAAAGATGATTCCTCTGAGAAGCAAAATATTGATACCACATAAGTCAACTCATTTCACTAAAAACGAAATTCATCCACAGGCCTCATGAAATTCACTGCCATAGAAAGTAAGGATACTTATATAGATTCTATGGTCCCATGTCTACAGCTTTGTGTGCATGTACAGTGCTGGCATTCCCAGGTTAGTCTAATTTTCTGCTGACTATAAAGGGATTTGTGCAATCTTTACTGGTAGCTGAAAGCCCAGGATATTTCATCGGTGTACCAATTGGATCAAGTAATTCACCATCTGTGCAATCTATTTCATACAATCAATAAAATTATTGCATATAAATTAGCTGGAAAGTATGGGTTATGCTCCCTCTGATATCATGAAGTTCTAACATTCTTGGTATGCTTTACTGTAGCTGTATATACAACAAGTGTAATTTGTAAAATCAAAATGGCTGGAACTTAAAAATTGGATGGCAGGCTGCAAATCCCCATGATGATTCAAGTGTATGATATTCTGAACAAAATTTCTCAATCATGCTTGCAGCCTCTTCACATAGACTCAGGCCTGATCTACATTGGGGATCAGAGTTGATCCCAGACACGCAATTCTAGCCATGCCATTTGTGTAGCCAGTATCGACGTAAGAGGATTGACTTTCTTCCCTGGTGTAGAACAGGGATCTTTGGGCTGGCACCAATGTCCCTTACTCTACACATCAGCCTGGAATACGAGGGTCAATGACTGAGCCAAGAGAGATCAATTTTCCCTCATCTGCACACACACAGCAAAATCAATCCCTGGAAGATCGATGACAGCATGCTGACACTCCTGACACCTACCCCCATAAGTATAGACATACTGTCAGATAGTCTGGTTTTCAGTGACACACAAACAGGTGACAGTCCTGTAATTCTATTATACAGATGCAGTGTGGGCTTCCGACTAGGATTTAGATTCTGACAGAATTCTTAAGGTACCCAAAATACAACTGTGGCAACTTTTAACCATTTTTGGGTGGTGGTGGGGCTACCACTACAATACTGATAGCAGAGTGAGACCCCAAGAGTGAAAAGTGATGTGGCCAGGAGAAAAGGAGAGGTGTTTCCAGTTAAAATTAGAAACATCAAAAAGACCAAATATACTGCAAGTTGAACCTCTCTAATCCGGAACTCTTGTTTGACAACATCCGTAATTCAACATGATTTTAGTTATCTGGATGACCACTTATCATGGATGTGGCCAAGTTTCCAGTGATCCCACAAAGTTTGTTTACAACCACCTGTCATGGCTCTCACTGTTCTGTGTGCTTTTTAGCTGTGATTTACCCAAAAGGTCTTCTAAGAGCCCATTAAGCAGTTAAAGTGTTGGTAATGTTCTAGAAAATACTGACCTCGCATGGTCTACCAAGTTCTCTTGTCCAGCACTTGTCAGGTCCTGAGGGTGCTGGATGCGAGAGGTTCAACCTGTATTTACTTCTTACTATTTAAATTAATTTCAGAGGAGACTAGTTCCATATAAAGTTCTCATGTGCACTTCAGTGTCACAGGGCAATTGCCCAAAATAACTTGAGTTAAGATCACCCTGCCACAAACTACTTAAACAATGATGTGAAAAAACATGTTTTTCTGAAAGTTGCTCTCATTATACAGATGATTACAACATATTTCAAGTCCTACTTTCTTATTTTAGCAAATTCATCTTCACACACATACATATACATTCTATCTAATGCTATCCAGTAGACACTATCTCAGAAAAATACAATTTAGGATGTAGATCCATAATGCACATGAACTTCCATTGCTACAAATGAGATGTTAGAATTACTATTGCTACATGCTTTCATTTAAATTATAGGCAAACGTTTCTATTCTGTGTTGTCAGAGGCTGGTTCTTTTGTTTTTCAGAGTATTTCAGAGTTGCTTGAGATTACTATGCAGGAAATGTTTCTCACCTATGTGCTTTCATCAAGACATTTAAAACAGAAATGTTCATCTTTTTGCTAGAAAGACCAAGTTAAAAACAACATGGGCTTGTTTGGAAATGACCTTCAGCTCTAGACAAGATGTGGCAATTATGCAGTCTCACACAGAATTCTAGGTAAAGAGTTACATACAGAAAACCCATTCTTTTATACACTTGAACTTCCTTGATCTGAGTGTGTCTAATCTGGGAACACACATGGTTTGGACCCCCACATGACTGGAGTACCATAATGATAATAAAAACAAAATAAGTTTAAAGATAGTGTAACAGAACAAAAAAGTATACATACATATACTGTACTGTCTAGCACAAATGTAACTTACAGCAGAACACTGTACTGTACAATTGATGACTTTCTGCTTACTTACTTACATATGATAAAAAACAGTTTAAATACAATTCATTAAGGACTATTTTGTGACATGGTATACATGTCCGTTACTCTATAATGGTTGTACACACAAAAGCTTTAGTAATAGACTTTGTTTAACCTTCATTATAACTGTAGTAATGAGAGGGCCTGACAATCAGGCTTGGTGTAAGGCTAAAGGCCCAGAACAAAGGTCAATGCCTAACTAAAGCACCTCAAGCCTGAATAACAGAGGGTTAAAGCAAAAACTGTGTGATGTAGATTCTGCTCACAAGAATGCAGCAAGAGACAGAGCTGTTCAGAACATTACCCCAAAGTGCCAAGTGCTCAGTGATACATATAAACATATCCTGCTTGGTACCATGCACTCCCCATACCCTCCCCATAAATAACAGCTTAGCACCAGGTACAGTCCGTCCCAAGTTCAGGAACAGGTCATAATGACAAGATGATGGATAGTGTTGTTTTGCTGGTACCATCACTATCCCCAGGTTAATGGGTAGATCTAGTTACATTGAGGGGCGTTGATATATTACAATGAAGGGGTTGTACCTGGATAATTAATGAGTATGTAAGTTGTTTGCACCTGAGTAGGTAAGTGTATGTCACAATGAATGTGTTACCCGGTTTAGGGGACAGTATTGGGGCACTCCGTCCCCCTGAAAATATACCAAGCCCATGTTGCAGCATATGCAGGCACCAACATAAAACCATAGACACCTAATCTAGGTGCCAGAGGGTTGAAGACCATACATCAATGACAAAAGAACCTGGTTCCAGTACCTTCAGACCTGGCTTCATTTGTGGTTCTTGGGAGCTCTCCCAGGTTTGCAGTGTGGGCTAACTGATCAGAGCCAGCACTGGCATTCAAAGATACCACACATATGCGCCCAAGGTGATTCACATCAAATGGAGCAGAGTGGACATTCAAGCATCCTTCCAGTAAAGATGCCTGACTAAAATAACCATCCATAATATGGAAAAATCCCTAATCCAGAACAGTCTATTTTACAAAAATGCTGGATGAAAGAGGTTCATATGTATTTCCCAATATTTGGCAGTCTTGGTGCTTTGCAACCTTCTGTACTGGGGACTGTAAGAACTCTGTTGCTTCTCATCTGGATGTTTCTTCCTTTTTCCATTTTCATTTTTTCCAGCTCAATAGGGATTCTTCAATATTTATACCTCACACCAGTGACAAAAAAAATCTTCCCACTTTAAACTTTTATTTGAACAAAGGTTGCATTTATGAGTTAACCACATACTGGCAAGAAATAAAGAAAATCATTGACTCTGTAGGACCATAATCTGGTCCCCACTCCCTCCTTGCTTCTGGGATGGAAATAATCTATACTAGCAGAACATGTGACACAGAGTGCTTTCATGGCATTCCAACTCAATTACACTACCTAATGTGTCCAAGTATTGATCCCTGGATGCTGTCCACTCCCCATCACTGCCGCTTCCCACATTCCCCAGACTTTTCCTCACGCGTCACTGTGTTATACAAAATGCTTGGAGGCAGAGAAAACAAGGTTTGTTTACTAAACCAGATGAATCTGATTGCAGGGGTCAGAGAGGAAAATGAGCATGAGGAGTGAAGCTCAGAAGAGGGAACTTGAAACCCTGAAAGAAAACTGAGGCAAGGAATAGCATACTACAATATAGATATTTACTGTTTTGTCCAGCTCTGCAGATCTCTTGTGTTGTCTAAAGAAAAAAGCAATTGATGTAGAAATCCTTCTGTAATATTTGCTTCAAATATCAAGAGCTTTTGGTATAAACCAGAATATGCACAAGGGTAAAGTGGTGGGGAATCTTTAATCTACTAGAAAGCTTTGATGCATTCATCATTGGTCTTGGAGTGTAGGCAGCTGGACTGGAAAATCCCACTTTCTAAAAGGGCTTACCTGACAGACAAAATGTGCCCAGAAGGCAAGGAGCCTACCCTACACCCAAAGAAGCCTACACACCCAGCTCAAACCTTAGAATCCAAACACAACAATCTGCTCTGAGTTTTCCGCAAGAGGAAGCCCATCCAGGTTGTAACAGTCACAATATATCTTTTAATGCAGCTTTATAATCACTGTCATATAATCGAAGTCCCTTGAGATACACACAAAGTCTTCGCAAGCAGAAATAACCCATCGATTCAACAATCTTAATCTTCCTCTTTAGAATACCATTTAAATATCTATAGACATTCTTTGCTTTTTTTAGGTGCCAAGGTAATTCTGTTGTAATTTTATTATTTTACTTTAAATGTCTTTCATTACTTCTTGTTCATTGGTGTGAGACGTTTTTTTTTTGTTCACTGTGAAGATACATTTTTGGTCTCTGAGACAGGACAGTAAGGTGCAATATCAAATATCATGATTAAATGTGGCCTAATCATTGCATTTCTTCACTGCAGTATGTGTCATCTTTTACTTGGGATTTGATGTTGAATATGCATGCTCCATAAAAACTTAAAAAAATAAAAATTTTAATACATAGCTTTTTCATAACTTTTTTTTTTTTGCATTTCAATTATTTTGTTGGTAGCATGCACTGGCTTGAAAAAATTATTTGGAAAGAAAAAAAATTCAGTCTTGTTTTCAGCATGTGTTAGCTATTTTCCTATTAATCAAGTCCATACTGTCCTGCAAAGAATACTAACAGATGAATTGTGTAAGGAATAAGAAGAATTAGTATTTTCTATTTCCATTAGTATGCTAAATAATGTGTGATAAATACTTCCACACAGCTAAGAGCGACATTCCTTAATGACCTTTACAGACATTTGGTTCAAACCCTATAGGGTGACTTATTTGGATTTAGATTTACAATACCTAATGTGGTTATATCATTAGAGCTCATTGCATTTTTTAAACATGACAGAAATTGGTGTCATAGAAGAATGGGTTCAGTCCTGAAAGCCTTAGTCACAGTGGGCTTTGTTGTTCTTGTAGGCATAACCCACTCGGAGGTTCCAGGAGCTGTTCCTATTGATACAGTCTTTTCTAGGACATATCCTACTAGTGCTGGCGTGGCAAACCAGCACTGCTTCTCACTCTGCCCTATAAAATACCTTCCTTTTCTGGGTGCAGGAATACCAGACTCAACAGCCTGTTCATTTCCTTCTACGATTCCCATCTCAGTTCCTATGTCCAAGCTGCATTCCTGCATAGAATCGGAACCACCCCAGCATGGAAATTCTTTGTCCCATCCTTCAGTATAAAATTCCCTCCAGAAACTCAGTAAGTCTGGAATGCACACACATATTGGAAGCCATGGAATTACCTTCCCTAGTTCACCACTACACATGTAAGGAAGAGACAGAGAGAAATCACGAAAACATTAGCAACAAAACCCAAGCTAAGTTAACAGTTTCCCAAGGGTAACAGCAGGGCTGGTGTGTTAACAGAACAACTAGTTATTAGATAAGGAGTTAGTAGATGTTGCTCACAAATATATCTTTGGTTCCTGGGGTCTGTAGGACCAATACAATTTTTGTTCTTATTGACTACAAGTGGCTTTCCCAGTGCAGCTCTTTCATTAGAGCTCTTGAACTGATTATCTCCGGGTGTCTTTCGGTCCGAATTCTGCACTGAGAACCACTAATGAACTTTGAATGTGGTGGATGTCGGACTTGGTGTTTCTCAATTCAGAATCAGGTCTTTAGACTGAATGCTTCATGGAGCAGGGCTTATCTATATATGGCCGTGTCTACACGAGCCCCAAACTTTGAAATAGCCACGCAAATGGCCATTTTGAAGTTTACTAATGAAGCGCTGAAATGCATATTCAGTGCTTCATTAGCATGCGGGCGGCTGCGGTGCTTTGAAATTGACGTGGCTTGCAGCCGCATGTCTCGTCCGGACGGGGCTCCTTTTCGAAAGGACCCCGCCTACTTCGAAGTCCCCTTATTCCCATGAGCTCATGGGAATAAGGGGACTTCGAAGTAGGCGGGGTCCTTTCGAAAAGGAGCCCCATCTGGACGAGACGCGTGGCTGCAAGCCGCGTCAATTTCGAAGTGCCGCGGCTGCCCACATGCTAATGAAGTGCTGAATATGCATTTCAGCGCTTCATTAGTAAACTTCAAAATGGCCATTTGCGTGGCCATTTCGAAGTTTGGGGCACGTGTAGATGTAGCCTATGCATAACTTGTACAGCACCAAACCCACTGTCTGTAGTCAGTGAATAAAAATAATTGTTATTTGAAAGATCTGAAAGACCATACTGACAGGTAACGCTCACCGTATAATATCTTAGGACTTGTTTACATGACAAATTACTGCACAGCAAGCAGGGTGGCAGGTGGCTACTTCACAATGTGCAGACTTGCCACATTGTTACTGCACATGAGGATGAATGTTGGAGTGTGGTTTAGTGTTAACCACATTCTGGGACTTTCAGTGTGCTATAGTATTATCTCTACAGGATGTTACTGTGTAACAAGTTATTCATGCTCTGTAGATTCACACAGTCATGGTTGCTGTAGAGTAACTCATAATGGAGATAAACTCATAGGCTACGGCTATACTAGCAAGTTTTGACAACAAAACCACGGTTTTGTCAACAAAACTGGTGCAACATCCACAAATAAAAACCAAAAAGCAGTCAAGTTGCAGGTTAAAGACTAAAAAATGATTTATTAGGTGATAAGGTTTTGTAGGACAGACCCACTTCTTCAGATTATAGCCATACCAGAACAGACTACTAACATGGCTATCTCTCTGTCACTCATCCACAAATAAAATGTGTTTTGTTGACAGTTTGTCGACAAAAGTTGGCTCTTGCACTGACAACCTTCTGCCTCTCTCAGATGAGGAAGGGTGTCTTTTGTTAACAGGTTCTGTCAACAGAAAAGCTGTGTGGACACTTTGTAGGGCGGCCTTTTCTCAACAGACAGGGCATCTAGGACAATGGGCAGCCCTGTCTACTGTGCTTCTGGGTGCGTTTTGTCAAGAGAGCAACCGGACAGTCTGGTTACTCTGTCAACAGAGCCAAGCACTTTTGCAGAGTGGCTGCACTCTGTCGACAGAAGTCACTGTTAGAAGAGATTTCCTGACAAAACTTCTCTTGACAGACTGCTGTAATGTAACAGCTTGAGTGAAAATTTACAGAGCCACTTCATCTGAATTATACACTATTATTACAAGAAACTACTTTGAAATGTATAGCATGGGAAACCTTTATACCTTGAATCTTTAATATTATATTCTGAAAATGAACATTTTAGCTAGGCTCAGCTATTTATTTTAAGCTCTACTCATTATGATTCTTAACTGTCCATTAAATATGTCACAAAATATTTAACAAAATACACATGGACCAATGAATGATCTCCAAATAGAGACTGCATCTGGTACCCTACATGGAATTTCATGCCATCCATCCACAGTCAGATCAGTCAGTATCAGGTTTTTTTATGAGATGATATGTTGTGAAGTGGGGAATTCTGAACACATCACAGAATTTCCATAGATTATTTTCACTCAGAAAAGAGCACATTGGAAAACATTACAGGAATATAGAAAATAATGATACGAGAACTATTGCCTGATATTGACAAAACCAGTCACTGCCACTTAGGGCTAATAGTACAGGTTGAACATCTTTCGTCTGACCCTTCAGTATCTGACCAGTGATGGACGAGACAATTTGCTGGACGATTTGCCAAAACTTGCATTGCTAACTGAGCTGCTGAAAGACATTTGGGGTAAATTGCAGCTAAATAACAGCACAGAACACTTAGAGCCATGACTGGAGGCTATAAACAAACTTTATGGGACCATGGGAAACTTGGCCACACGCATGATACATGGTCATCTAACTAACTAAAATCATGCTAGATTAAGGAGCTTGCCAAAGGAGAGAGTTTGGATTAGAGATGTTCCATCTGTAAAGCTAATATTCCAAAATGTATTCCTAAGAACTAAACATCTGAGCATATTATCTTTTAATAAATGATTCATGAAAGTTAGAGATAGAAGATAATTAAGATAATTTAATTGAAAGTTGATTTAAGATAATTAGATTTAGAAAGAATTTATTTTGTACATTCCTATGTACAGTATTCATTTGTGCAATTATATACAGAAAAATATTGTTGAACGTTACCCCAAACTAATATATTATACTGTAGATTGAAAAGTAACTTACCTCACGCTGTGAACTACCTATGTACTGATTATGTTCTTTCTCACTGTGATCTTCAAAGAAAAAAAATTGGAAACAATAAGAAATCTATTCCCACATTTTCCTAAACTGAGTCTTATAGCTAGATCCAATATTGAGTCACACATGGGCCATATTTAAAAGCAAGTCAGACTTCTCAGAGATATTATTGGTCTCAGATTTGTGAGTAAGTGACAGCACTGAGATCTATTCAAAAATTCTCCATAGAAACATTTGATAGAATACTGAGTTTTTGGCTAAACAGACTTCATGGAAAGTTTGCTTTTCTTGAAAATGTTGAATTTTTCATAGGAAACATAAAAAGTGTGGCATTTGCACACCCTTGATATATGCAGACCTGCTTGGAAAGGCCAATATGTCAAGAATTTAGGCATTTTTATCACTTTCCTAGTTATAGAGGTATAAAAACAAAAACAAAACCATAGTTTGTCTATACAGTCTGGGCCCCCATTCTTAAGCTGAGGCCTTTGGTTAAACAGCAGGGCAGCCATCAACTGTGAAACAGTCACATCCTCACACATCCCTGTTAGAAAGATGATCCAATCTATTGCCTCCAGATAAAGAGAAGTGCCTAGATTTAAAGAAAACAGGCTGACAGCTTTCTGCATACCAAGGACCTGCTTTCCAACAGTTGCTGTTGTGAAATTCTCATTTCATTATTGTTTTGTCATAATGGTTCCCACTTCTCTATTGTTTATCTGCATCCTCTCTGACGGGATCTTTGATTCTGTCTGCTGTATAATTAACTTTGCTAGGTGTAAATCAGTGAAGTGAGTGGGATAAAGTTGGCTAGATTCTGCTGCTTTGTTTTGATGGAGTACAGACTAACATGGCTACCTGTCTGTTACATATTACAGTATGTTAGGATTCATCATCATCATCATCATCAGTAACCGTGGGCTCAGCGGCCATTAGTGTCTGATAGTTAAATTTCAATAAAATGATTGGTTGAGGTAGTAGGTAGTCTGTTGTGTCCGACAATGATGTCTTGAGCTTGCACAGGCTCACCAGTTGTGAACTCACATGAGGCTGAGGCTGAAGAGTCCAAACTTTGAATGGCATGGGCATTCACAGTGGGGGCAAGGAATTGTCCTGGCTCTGTTGGTGTGGCTGCTGCTGTTGCTTTCTTCCTCTCACAAGTGTCAATGAGGCATATGTGTTGCTGCTCTTCCAAGTTGTCATACACGTGTTGTACGAGAGCAGGCCAGCCTGTTTGGTCTTTTGCATGCTGCTCTAGCTGATCTGGTTTTAAACCAGCATGAGCAATGTTGGCCTTCACACAGTGTTTATATGTCTTGTGAGGCCTACCTTAATTCCTTTTGCCCTGTGAGAGTTCACCGTAGAGGAGTTGCTTAGGGATTCTTGACTCCTCCATTCGTATGACGTGCCCTGTCCAGCAAAGCTGGGCTTTCAGAATCATGGCTTCGATGCTCGTGGTTCCTATTCTGTCCAGGACTTCCAGGTTCGTAACTCTGTCCTGCCATCGAATGTGCAGTATTGACCTCAGGCTGTGTGCGTGGACGCGCTTCAGCAGTTTTATGTTTTCTATACAAGGTCCAGGTTTCACAGCCATACAGGAGACTGGTCAGGACTACAGCCTTGAACACTTTCAGTTTAGTAGACTGTTGGATATTGTGCTGATTCAACACTCGCGCTCTCAGATGTCCTAGTGCCTGGCTGGCCTGGCAGATTCTGGCATTGATTTCTTTGTCAAGGGAGCCATCTTTGGCTATCACACTGCCAAGGTACTTGAACTCCTCAACTGTTTTTAACTCTGTTCTTTCAATAAAAGATTGAAGCGGGGAGAGCAGCAGATCCTGGAGCAGGTTGAAACAGTACCTTGGTCTTTCCTAGGCTGATGGTCAAACCAAAGAGGCAAGTGGCATCAGCAAACTTGTTGATGATGAGCTGGAGATCAGATTCCTTGTGTGCCATAAGTGCACAGTCATCAGCAAAAAGGGCTTCAAGGATGAGCCTCTCAAGAATCTTGGTTTTAGCATTCAGATGATGAAGGATTGAAAAGTGACCCTTCAAGTCTGTATTTTATGTAGACTCCATGGTCCAGGTTCCTAACTGCGTGGCTGAGGATGCACATGAAAGAGTTTGAATAACACTGAGGCCAGCATGCACCCTTGCTTCACACCATTGGATATCTCAAATGGATCTGAGGACTCACCATTTGAAAGAACAAAGCCAATCATGTCATCATGGAACAGGTGTATGAGGTTAATGAATCTTCTCGGGCAGCCAAGTTTTGACAGAATAATCTACAGGGCTTCTCTGTTGATGGTGTCAGATGCCTTGGTCAGGTCTATAAAGATAGCATACAGATCCAAGTTCTGCTCTATGCACTTTTTCTGGCCCTGACGAACAGCAAAGATCATGTCAATGGTGCTGTGGCCTGGGCGAAAACCACACTGTGCCTCTGTTAGGTTCTCCTCTGAGATGCTGGTGATCAGACAATTGAGGATGACTCAAGCCAAGATCTTCCCAGCAGTACGGAGAAGGAAGATGCCCCAGTAATTTCCACAATCAGCTTTGTTCCCCTTGTTCTTGAAGAGCAAGATGATTGTGGCATCCTTAAAGTCTTTGGGCATGTCTGCTTCCCAGATGCTGATCAAGATGCTGTGAAAGCCTTCAAGTGACACTGGTTCTGCCACTTTGAAAATTTCAGCAGGGATACTGTCCATCCCAGGGGCTTGCCAGAGCTGGTCTGGCTGATTGCCTTTTTGACTTCATCCATTGTAGGGGGCAAGTCAAGACTATCTATTGTGGGTTTCTGAGGGATCTGGTCAAGGGCCACAGGGTTGAGAATGGAGGGTCTGTTGAGAAGGTTGCTGAAGTGCTCTCTCCACCTATTGTTGATGCTGTTCTTCTCCCTCAGAAGGGTCATGCCATCTGCAGACAGGACAGGTGTAGTACTTGGCTTCGAAGGTCCATATATAGCTTTGATAGCACTGAAGAACATCTTGGAGTTCTTGGTGTCAGCATAGTATTGGACTTCATCAGCTTTACTCTCCCACCACTCATCTTTCATTTTGCGAAGTGCCGTTTGCACCTGTCTCTGAAGGTGTTTGAAATGATCACATTTGGAGATTGAGAACTGATCGTTTTGCCATAGCAGAAATGCATTCTGTTTTTCCTCTAAGTTCTTCATGATGGCTTCATCATTTTCATCAAACTAGTCTTGGTGAACTCTCTTTTTCAGTCCTAGTGTTGACTTGACTATCGCTGAGAATATTACTATATAAACTGGGGGCAAATCCAAAGTTAGTTGGGAAGAAGGGGAACAAGGAAAAGGGGGGAAAAAGGAAACTGGATTCATGCTTGCTGGAAGCTAACCCCAACGAACACTGAATTCTTTGCATCTCTGGACTTCTGCTGGTGGTGTTCTCCTTTCACGTGAGAAGGAACAGGGAAGTGGGAGGGTGAAGGAATAAGCCCTCTGATAGTCCACTTTATATTCTTAGAGAGAGAGAGAGGAGAGCCTGCTTGTCATGATTTGGGAAGTTAACGGACTGAAATGAGATCATCCCAGTATGAATTACCTTATTTTAATATTTGTTTGGTTTAATCAGGTAAATTGAAAATCAAGGGGAGTTATTTTGAGAATTTTTTATAGTACATCCATTTAAAGATAAGCCTGACAAATGCAGAACAGAGACCTCAGGAGCTGAAGGACAATACAATTAAAAACCACACATTAAGGAAAAAAAGTAAAGAGAAAAGATTATTTTGTTTGAAGTGTTCCCAAAGAAAAGCAAGGAGAAATGCCCCTTCGAAGAGCTTTGCAAAAGCAAATATTGTCTATTCAATCAACATTAATGATCAAAGAGTGAAAGCAGTGGAAAAAATATATTCAGATCCCTGATGACTGAAAACATACAACTTCAAAACCATTTGAATCTATGCCCTTATCATAATAATTAAAATGAATTCATTAAAATGGACAGTGGTAACCTTTTAATATATTGAAATAAAGATTTAACCATTAATTTCAGAGTATTTCCAATTAGGGGTTGGATTAATTTTTAATAATATGTTTCATCCTTTTATGTTCTACAGTGTATTCATGGTGAATACAGCATTTCTGATATGTGATATGGCTGCTTTTTTATGATAATCATTAATTGAAACATTTACATGATATTCTTAATATGACTAAATAAATGAGATAGTTTATGTGGTCTTCATGAAGAAGTATGACTAATTAAATATTTGTGATTGCCCATAAATGATCCTGAGTAGGCAATAATTGCAATGAATATGCATTTGTTCCATGAGAAACACTGGAAATTGACTAGCAAAATAATGGATTAGAGAACAAATACTTCATTTAAGAACTTCCCCTGAGTTCATACATGCATTAGTCATTGCTATAATCACACCCATGGTGCAGAGAGTTGTTTGCAAGAAGCTAGTTAGACATATACTTGATTAATGAAAGTGCCTCCCTATTCTGGATTTCAGTTTCTTTGCAGCAAGCAGTTTTCTCTACTGAAACTAATTGTATTTTTTTCCTGAAATGATCACAGACAACTGAATTAATTCTGTTTTCACTCATTATTTCTCTAATGTCAGTTTCTTACAAAGTGTGTGTTGATTTCACGTTGTTTTCTTCTCTGCACTACGAGAACACCCATGATGTTAAGGATGGGTCTGTGCCCTTGCCTGAAGGGGACATATGCAAGGGTGTTGAAGTAAGTAGGACCATAATTTTACCTTAATTTTGATTTTAACTCTGAGAAGCAGGTACAGGTCTGTGATTTGTTACAGTGACCAGTTACATAAAAATGCTGATGAAGTTGCAAGGAGGAGACAAAGACTAGATTCACTTAAACAAAAATTTACTGACAACAACCAGGGGCAATGTTTAAGCTTGTGTTTGGTAAATCAGGGGGGCATGGGACTGGAAATTTGGCCTAACTAGAGGATAAAATAGTGAGTTATTCTGCATACCATGCCCTTTTCATGGTCCTTGAAAAGACATTTGGGGGGAAAGAAGAAAAAGAGGGTTATCTTGTGATATGCAGACCATGACACAGCAGTGCAGATGTTTGCACCAGTAAGGTCTCCAGCCTGATATGCATCTTCACCTCACTCATGTGGCCTTGTAGCAGGTTGGCTAGAGTAGCATTCTTCCTATCCCCATGGAACTTTCAGGAGCATGGGTGTAGCTGCAGGCCTGCCCAAGGGGAAGATGCCCATCTCTGGTGTCTCTGAGATGTGCTTCACCAGTTTTCCTGTGGAGCATGTTTGTCCTTTCCTTTTGGCTTGATTCCCACAGTCACTTATGGTATAGCTATATGACAAGAAAAGCCTTGCTGCAGGCCATGCTGAAGAGCTAGAAAATGAAGTGTAGACATTGAGACTTAGGCTGACCTCTGTATTTTGAGACCTTGGAGTTGGGGTGGTGGATCCCAGAACACATCTCTAGGCCATTCCTGTACAACTACGCTGTAATTTTATAGTCCCACAGCCTGAACCTAAGTCAGCTAATAGATACCAGCTGTGAATATTTTAATGCAGTGTAGACATACCCTTATTCAAATGTCGTTTGCTCTTTGGATCTAACTTTTGCACCCCTGTGGCTGCCAAACTAGGCAGCTCCCAGCGTTGCAGGCAAAGCAGCCTTCAGGCTGAGAGACAGAGCTCCTTTCTGCTTCCTGAATTTTGTCTTTGGCACTTTCTTCATTCCTCTTGAGCTAAGCTTACATTTTTCCACCTTTTCATTGACTCTAGCATCTTTAAGGAGAGATAGCAAGGCGTTTTGTACACTGTTCTATTTCCCTGATAGTTTCATTAGTCCCATTACAGAAAAATATCTTTGATTCCAAGAAGACTCAATTTTCCATAAAGAAACATTCTACAGAACATGATCAACACTTTGGTTTTGCACAGAATATGCAGCCCACAGCCTTGGAATGAGCCAGACTCTCTCTTTTTATTTCCCACCCAGGCTTGGCTTGGGTAAATGTATTGCAGTTTAGGCCTAGCTAATCCCACAGAAAAACCCTTTCTCTACTGATGTAGGGCCTCTATGATGGCATGAGTCCTTGCTCCCCCATTCCAAGCCCCTTTCTGTTTTCTCTCCTCCCTCCCTCTTCTACCTGCTTTAGTACATTTTTTGTCCATCCTCTTGCAGCTTCCTAGGCTCTGTGACAACAGGTAGCATCTCAGAGCCGTAAAGTAGACTGAAAGGCTATGGCTACTCTCCACTGATCTTTTGAAAAAAGTTCTTCCAGAAGATCTCTTCTAAAAAATCTTTTGAAGAAACGCATCCACACACACACACACGTACAAAAAAAAAAAGCATCTCGAAAGATCAGTCCGCTCTTTCAATAGAAAGTGTCCACACAGCTCCTGCTCTTTGGAAAGAATGGACCAGTGATCAAAAAATCGGGTGCCATGAGGACTGCTGTCTCAAAAAAAGGGCCTCCAGAGAGTCTACAGACACTTTTTTTCTAAAGAAGCTTTTGAAAGGAGGCACTCTTCCTGATCTGAGAGTGGAAGAGGGGTTCTGGAAGAAGAGCTGCAGTTTTTCAATTTTGGATCAAAAGAGCGCACTTTGTGAGTAGATGTTCTGCACGTTCTTTCGAAAAAGGGCTGTATTTTGTGAAAGAACTTGCTTGTGTAGATGCAGCAATAGTGTGTCAGCTTGCAGAACTTACCACTCATGGTTGTGGATGTAAGAAGGGAAACCCCATCCCATCCCCCAAATGAGAGATTATTTTAAGTAGGTTTATTCACTCAGTCTCTGGAGTCAGATCTTTCTTAATAAAGGATTAGCTCTAAATCTCAGTTTTGATGCAAGGAAATTATAAGCCTCTCTGATATTGTGTAAATATGTTTAATGTACTTGTCATTTCACCAAAAATTTATTCCTGTCACCTTTTTTAATTTGAATTTATATACAAACCCTTATAAAATAATATTTATCAGAAGGTGAACAAATAACAGAAGGACTGGATTCTGATGTCCTCAATTAGTTTCTACTCAGTTTTTATTACTTGTTTATGCAAAACTTTGTTTTGGATATAGAAACTTTCCTCTGGGTTCCTGTTACACTAGAATCAAACATTAAAGGAGCAGAGAAAAGCATGGGAATGTCATTGCAGGTCTTTTACTTAATGGAGTTTCTTCCTAATGGCAGATGTTTGTGTTCTTCATATTCTCCACACATGGAACAGGCCGGGGTTTGAACACAAAAGCCAGTAGACTGAAGGTGCATGATACCTGCTAAATCCATTTGTGCCCAGTCCCCATGCTTCTGAAATGCATCTGGGACCACTTGTGCCCTGACTTCCACAGAAATTTGGGTCTTTTGGAGTCTCCAGCCATTACTTTTCCCAGAAACATCCCAGAGCAGATGGTTCTTCAACCTGAACAAATGTGCCCACTGGCCAGTGATGACTGAGTCACAGTTCACTTTTGGTAGATTCTTGCTCAAATTGGTACAGGCATTCTGAATATGTGTCCTAGACCTCAACCTTAATTCTTCCTTTAAAAATGTTTTGTCTTTGAGGAACAATGTTTGGCACTTAACCCACAGTGAATATGCATCATTATTCCATTCTCCAGATAGAAACATAAAGGAACAGAGGGATTAAGAAATATGCCTATTGCCTTAAAGTGAGCCAGCATCCAGCAGTGAGATTTTTAGCCCCACTCTGGCAGAGCTCTAGTTCTGCAGTGGGAGGAATCCCAAGGCATAGATTTTGTGGAAGATGGCTCTGAGCAAGGCCACTCTCCAAATCCAGGCCAAGGGTCTGCGCTGCAGCAGTGGATACAGTACTGGACCTCTTAGAAGCACAGCACAGAATCTCAGCCAGGCCTCTTAATTCCCACCTTAGTTCTATATTCATTAGACAGCCCTCACCCACTACAAGCACTGTGGACCAGACATCATGCCTTTACAATGAGGGGCTACCCTCTAGGATTCCAGTAGAGCTCTTTGGCTGTGTTTACACTTGCCCCCAACTTCGAAGGGGGCATGGTAATTAGGGCCACGGGAGATTACTAATGAAGTGCTGTGGTGAATACACAGCACTTCATTAGGCTAATTTTTGCCCATGACAACTTCAAAGCTTCAGACGTCGAAGAGCCAGCATGTGTGTAGCCACGGGAACTTTGAAGTGCCTGCTCTACTTCCAAGTCCCTTTACTCCCCAAAATTTTGAGGCGTAAAAGGACTTTGAAGTAGCATGGGCACTTCAAAGTGCCTGCAGCTACCCGCTTGCCGGCACTTCTCAGTTTGAAGCTTCGAAGTTGCAGCAGGCAAAAATTAGCCTAATGAAGTCCTGTGTATTCCCTGCAGTACTTCATTAGTAATCTCGCATGGCCCTGATTACCATGTCCCTTTCGAAGTCAGGGGCAAGTGTAGGCAACCCCTTTGTTTAGTAAACTGTAGCTTAGTGATAGTGCAGGCAGTAGAATCATCCCTACCCAAGTTCTAAGTGTTGCTTCTGAAATGTACACTAATGATCTCCAAGTGACAAGACAGTATTCCTATTAACACGCAAATGAATGCATATGAGAGTAGCTGGATGACATAACCATATTTGCATTTGCCATCAATGTTATGGTTCTTACTGTATGTATTGAACTTTTTCTCTGAATCCAGGAATCAAGGGGCTGGGTTCTGATTTTTTTTCCTGAGGTCATTTAAGTTCATATTAAATAAAATCTATGATGCATTATGATCTGTATTTTAATAATTACCTGATTGTGTCTTTCTGTTTAAGATTTTGTCTGTTTGTTTTTAAGTCACCTCCTACACCCCTAAACATAGTAGGACTTTTCTTGAAAAAAAAGTCTTACCCCAACACAAGCCTATATATTACCATTGCTTATCGCCAAGTGTCCTGTTTCCAGTTTTGTGCTTCTGCTTGACAATTTCATGGCCTGGAGCATAACAGTAGTACTGGAGTAACAGAGCTGAAAACCTGATGTTTACTGACCCGGATGACCCTGCAGTTCTTTTCACAAAATACTCTTTCAAGAATGTGAGTGTTAGATTAGTGCCCTTCTGAAGTATTTGATCCAGTGAAATGATTAAAATATTACTGCACTTATCTGATCACTGAAAGCAAAGCCCCTATGTACCAGTACCAGCCTTTATGAGTATTCATTGTATTTCACCGACAAGAGGCTTCAGTCAGTAGAACTAGGTGTGCTTGACGGTGGTCTATGCTGAAAAGCATTGTTGTTCACTGGTTGCATGGAGTAACTAAAAGTGTAAATATAAACTGTAAATTTTGGGAGCCTGATTTATGGTGTGTGTTTGAGGTAGTGTTATCTGATTTCAGACTGAATTACAATACAATTCAGTTGTATCTTGTGCATGCAACTTCAGATAAAATAAAGCAGAAAGAGGTCAATTCCTGCAAAGTAGCTTAGTACCATTATCTAGTTAGACAACCGTGAGGGTTTTTTTTGGGGGGTGGGGGTGGGGAGGTCTTTGTTGCTTAGCAGGTGTGTAAGCCTGGGCTTAAGATCCATTGGACTATACTACCATATAGAAAGTGAGAGTAACAAAGAACCCTAGTACTGCACCTCTGCTGCTCTCCTGGAAATTCAGCATAACAGGCCAGACTGGAAGAGCATTAAGTTTAAACCAGAAGAGAATCTGGTTTATTATTTATATTTGGAATGCAGTTTTACATTCAATGTCAATGCCGATTCTTGGTTTCTGTAAATTTTAGAAAACCACATTGAAATTTGCACTTAAATTAAGCTTATGCACACCCTATCTCAGTCATGATCATTGGGTAAAAATGTTTCTAAAACAGCGATGCAATACAATTTAAAAAATACAAATCTTTTCTGGAGCTGTATTGCATCCTCAGTACATCTTAAAATACTATCTATCCTCTGGCTCTTCAGTTTTAGTGTGCTATTTCAGACCTTTAATTTTCTGCCAATTAAACAGTATTGAAGACAAGCAATTTTATCCAGATGATGTTAGCTTCATTTACTTGACAATCTATAAAGGTAATAAAGAAGTCTGACCTTCATATTGCAGAGAAACATCAATCCATCCAGTAATAAGCAGCCTTTCTCCTGTGTATGAAATTATAAAATGACAGCATTTCTTAAGTCCGTCAGTGCTTTTAAATATTGTATAGCTCTTTTAATGAACTAGATAAGAGGACACAGACATCTATTGAAGCAATAACAAACCAGACACCGGGAACTAGTGTGCATTGAGATTGTTCCAAACTGAAAATGAAAAGCACAGCTGTATAGACTTTTTTGAAGTGGGTTATAGAGATTCACTTGGTATATGCCAAACAAGGCCAGAATTCAGGAAGACCCCTATTCAGGAGAGCAATTAAGCACCTGTTCTTAAATCTGATGTCATGTATTTTAGGTGCAAGTCTGAAGAGTGGATAGAACTGACCACACCAATATGTGTAAAGCAGACAGGGGCCTGGGATTTATAAACAGAGCTTGGCAAAAAGATTTGGATAAAACCTTTTAGGGGGGCAGAAAATGAAATTTCAGGCTGAATGTTAAAATTCATGAGTTTATGTGAATTTTGGCAAATTTTTTGGCCAAACAACAAAAACATTAGAAATATCAATATGAAAATTATTAAAATAAAACAAAGCAGCAGTGATGTAGCACTTTAAAGACTAACAAAATGATAAATATAGTTGATGGATTGACAGTATGTCAATGGAATACGCTTTTAGTGTAGACGTTCTACAGGTTTTGTGAACAAAATTCCTGTTTTGTTGAAAAAACTCTCTAGTGTAGATGTAGCCACGATGTTTGCTTCGCAGCCTGGGGTTCATGGCAAAGTCATCACTGAGTCCTACTTTATTGTTCCAAAAGCCACAGTAAATTCTAAGTGATGCACAGGGTAGAAGACTCAGAGTGATCTGAGAAGACAAGACAGAAACAAAAAACAGAAAAAAAAAACCCGCTTAAAGATACAATAAGAATGAGCCTTGTTAATTATTTTAAATCCATGCTTTTTCCTGAAATAAAGTTTCTCTTTAATTTTTAATATTTACAGTAACCTAAGAGAAATGCCTTTAATACTAATGCAAGGAAATACAGAATCTCTGGTGCCATCTGCAACTCTGACCTATCGTGGTAAATAGGATGAATATAACTCCTACTAAAACAGGACACAGGGCTTTTGGACAAAGGGTGCATCCGTCTAGCTAGCTCGGCTTCCTCCTAACAGTCACAGCATATCTGGGACGTTCTTTGGGATGAAACACACAATTCAATTCCCTTTCCAAGTTCTGGTAAGGGACGTTTGGCTTGTGCTGGCCTTTATCTGTTTACAGATATTTTGCCATTATTTATTTTCAATTCTTGTAGTTCTTTACATAATATTTATTACAGGTTGAAACTCTTTTGTACAGTACCCTTGGGACCTGATGGGAGCCAGACAAGAGAATTTGCCAGACCACAGGAGGACATTGTCCAGTGCATTACCATTTTTATGCTTACTGGGCTCTTAGAAGACATTTAGGGGGCAAATTACAGCACAGAACACTGGAACAGTGAAAGCCAGGACTGGTGTCTGTAAGCAAACTGTATGGCACCTTAGGAAACTTGGCCATGTGCATAATAAGTGATTATCCAGTTAACTAAAATCTTACTAGATTATGGATGTTGCTAGACGTGAGAGTTCTGGATTAGGGAGATTCATCCTGTATTATGTGTTTGAATAGGCTGAGATGATTAATCTAAACTGTAATTTTTGTTTTGTCTTTATGTCTACAGTAGCTTTTACAGTAACAGTCTCAAAATATCTTCTCTTGGTTCTGAAGAAT
The DNA here is from genome assembly GCF_033958435.1 of Carettochelys insculpta. Taxonomy (NCBI): domain Eukaryota; kingdom Metazoa; phylum Chordata; order Testudines; family Carettochelyidae; genus Carettochelys; species Carettochelys insculpta. The sequence continues at coordinate 33,873,956 of NC_134146.1, read as the reverse complement.
AGTGTAAGACAAGATCAAAAAGCTCTGAAACACGTTAAGTTTATCTAGTCTACGTCTGCTTAAATTCATCTGTCAGTATACCAAGATTAATTGTGCTGTCTGAAAAGCTGCTTCACTATAGCTCTGTTACTCTAGACAGAATAATATTAATCCATCTAATTCGAAAAGAGCATAACATAACACTTAAGGGTTGCACTGCACTGGGCAATTTAATCTTGGTTCAATGTGCTGTAAAGGTCTCTGAGCAGTTTATAATCTTATATTAAATTCTAGCAAACAATATAGTTAAGGTTGAGCACTTTAAGTGCTGTCACTTTGTAGCTACACACATTAGAGGTACGTAGAGTAGGACATGGCAGGCTTAACTCAGGAGTATTTGTACTTCTCAGTCTAACCACTGTGATTTATTACTTGCTTCCGTCTTTGGCCATCATATGCTAGGTGAGATGCACACATAAAACAAAGTCTGGTCTTTTCCTGGAAGAGGTTACATTCTTATATATTTCAAGTTAGAAATGGTAATTAATGTAACATGAGTTTTCTTATTTGTTTTCTTCTTAGGTGGCAGGTTTACAAATGCAAAATGTACTATAATAAGGACTACATTGCAGAAAATTGAATAGGAAAGCCAACTATCAATATGATATCAGACTCATGCATCTTTTGAAACAGATATTGAATAATGTGAGCAAAGCTAGCTGGTTAAAATTAAACACCTGAGAGACTATTACATTTGCTAAGCTTTTATACATCAACAAAAGACAGCAGTGCTCACTCTGCTTCATATGCAAAATCCCATGCAACAATAAGACAATATCATTGTTCTAAAGAAATAACACAAGGGAATTTAAACTTTGTTTTAAGTTATGGTCCACAATATATCTGCCATCTAACTTTTCTAATCTGGTATTCTGCCCAGTGATAATAGTCGGAACCTGCTTCTCCTATAGAAGATGAAGATAACTTCTAATTTACTTCAAACAAATTTAGTTTAAATGTAGAATTAGGTGGCAATTCTCTGCCTTTAAGTTAAGTGTACCTCATCTTTGAGTGACAGGAGTTAGCTGAAAGAGCATGATAAATACGAATCCATGAGTTGATTCATTTTGGTTTTGTCATAATATCCCATTACCAAACAGAAATGGAGCAGCTGTAAGAGTTGGAAATTGAATTGGTAGTAAAGTAGACCAAATTTTAATTGTACATGAATTAAATTAATAAGCTCACTCTAGGTGCAAGGGCAAGTAAAACAATATGAAAAGGAACAAATAACTGGAACTTCCTTTTTACGAATGAATGGCCATTTCAAAGTTTACTAATGAAGCACTGAAATACATATTCAGTGCCTCATTAGCATGTGGGCGGCTGCGGCACTTCGAAATTGACACAGCTCGCCGCTGTGCAGCTCTTCCCGACGGGGCTCCTTTTCGAAAGGACCCTGCCTACTTCGAAGTCCCCTTATTCCCATGTGCTCATAGGAATAAGGGGACTTCGAAGTAGTTGGGGTCCTTTCGAAAAGGAGCCCTGTCGGGACAAGCCGCATCAATTTTGAAGTGCCGCGGCCACCCGCATGCTAATGAGGAGCTGAATATGTATTTCAGCACTTCATTAGTAAACTTTGAAATGGCTATTTGCATGGCCGTTTCGAAGTTTTTGGCTAGTGTAGACATGGCCTTTATTTGTTTGTAGAGAAATCCAAAGAGAAGCCTTATTTATTTATTTAATTTTCCTTTCAAATACAACTTCACATGAATTTGTTTGTTTCAGTCCTCATTGTTAGAGATCTGTGTTGCTCTACAACAGCATTAATGCATATCCAAGAAACTATCAGAGCCATTTCACTTTCATGCCAGGCAGACTAGCAGTTCAGTCAAACTTCAAACATAACTCTTGATTAAACTTAATAATATTGTGACAGTGTGCTTTTTAGAAAGATTTGTAAGCATTGTTTCCCCCTTACAAAATTAGTAATGTCCTTCATGCTATTCTAACATGCACAAAATAATTGGCCATACGATGCAAAGCTCTATATATTATTTATTGTTACTATTGTAAAATGTTACAGAAATTTTAATAAAAATGACTAATAGAAAACCTGGTTTACTGAACAAAGTCAAATATGTCAATTACTGAATACATGCTCTCTTAAAAAATCTAAATTCCTCTCTTCAGTGATGTGATGTGGAATAAAGCATATACGTGCATACTTTCAAAATAAAAAAGCAGTCCAGTAGCACTTTAATGACCAACAAAATAATTTATTAGGTGATGAGCTTTCGTGGGACAGACCCACTTCTTCATGTACATACTTGTGTTGCTAAAATGTTATCCTTCCACTTTAATCTACAAACCAGGGTAAGAGGCCAGTAGTATATAGCAACATTGTCGTGATTTTAGTTTGTGATCATTCAGGTTAGGCTTTATTTCTGAGTAGCGCATTTTTCTCCCCCTTTAATATTGCTGGAAAATTGTAGTTGTCATAATGGGAAAAAGAGGCAACAACTGAACAAAAAACTAATTTATTTTTGATAGAGGATAACCACTGAACTCCTTTTTTAGATCAGTTTGGTCTTCATCTTCTTCATGAATAGGATGCTTTGTGGTTGCCACTATGATTTACTTAGCACATGCTGCTAAGGAAACATACTTTTTGAGTTGCTGTTTCTGTTTGTTATCTTTGTGCTAACTCAAATGTGTCAATTGTCAGTGTATTGTCTGCACAGATATGGTAGGTGTCTCTCTCATCCTTGACCATTTGTCCTTTTGCAATAAAGTCTTTAAGCATTAGTTTTAGGAATGTACAAGTTAGGCTTAAGTGCTGTTGGCTTTGTCTTGCAAGCAGTAAAAATAAACATTTGTGGCTTCTTTGAAGACCCCCTACTGCCTTAGGTTAGACGGAAGAGCAAATGGGACAGTTATCTGATCAAACTACAAATGGATCTACTGGCTCCGGAGGGACAATGACCACCCTGCACATAAATTTAAATCCTATCCCCGCTGTGACAAGTCCCGTCAGTCTCCCTCAGGAGCCTGTGTTTCCTGGAAGATTCTAGCATGCCTCAGAGACTCACAGTGTGCCTTCGGATGTCTTGGATCATTCCAAAAGGCAAGGGTCTTCACTTACCAAGCCAGTCTCATCACAAGCAAGCCCCAAGCTGGAGAAAAGCAAGCCCCCTTCAGCAGGTTTGGATGCTCCAGTCCTTCTAGTAGGGCAGCTCTCTGGAGGAAGGGTGGAGGGAGTCCAGACCCACTCACTACTCTGGGATCTGGCCCTAAATGGGAAGTAGCCAATGGGTCTTTAACCCTGCCTCAAACACAGCAGCCTTTTCCTTGGGCCACTGCTCCCCACCACTTCCCTCTAGGAGCTTTTCCAGCACCTGGCTGGACAGCCTTCCTCTTCTCAACCTCTGACTTCTCTTCTTAGTCAGCCTTTCAAATCCTTCTCCACTTCTGCCTGGGGCAAAGCCTTTTATAGGGAGTTAGGGAGCCTTAACTGGCAACAGGTGCCTGATTAGCTGTTGTTGCAGGCTGTTTATTAATGAGCCTCAGCTGTCTGTACTGGTGCCATATTCACAGCTGTGAAAAATGTGTCATGGAGCCCTCTCAAAGCTGAGACTATAAAACTGTGTAATAACTAATGAACACTCAAGCCTCTGTCAATGCCTGTGTGGTCTCCAGCATTTCTTCCCCTTCCTTTTTTATCCCAAAGCTATGAGCCTTATCTCTTATTAAGCCTGGGCTCAGAAGAAAGCAAGTTAGTTTTATCCATGCCTTAGTCTCCATTAGTCAATGGGTAAGTTGCTCACCCATGTAAATCTGGTTTACAGTTTTCAGTGTAGAAGTGCAAGTCATGCAACCACTGACTGCTCTGCACAAGTAATGGAATAAGGTGGGGCTTTGTACATCTTTGGCCATTTTTTTTTAAAAATAAGTGGATGATGCTTATACCTCATCAGATGGATTTGCAGCTGTAGATCTGGGTGTCCAAATTGACTAAAATATTAGGGCTTGAAAAGTGCATGCACATATTTGCAGGGAAAATGTTTCACGTGAACAAACTGTGGACTGAATCCATTTTGAAAATTTGGCCCTTCATGAATGAAAAAATGACAGGAGAAGGAGCAGCATATATATTGGTTGGTTACAGTCTATCAAATCATTTTAATAATGTTTTCTTCTTTGGTTTCTGGCTGTGTGAAAGTGTACCTTCCAAAAGTGCTCCCACTTTTCTATCAGATTGCATAATGACAGGGATATTGTTTTCCACAGTGGCACATTTGAAAGCAGCATAATTCTTAAATTTGAATTTTTCAGTTGATTTCATATAGCGTGAGAATCTTAAGTCCAAATCTACCCCTGGAAAATCACAAGGGATTGTTATGTAAGGTAATAAGAGCTCATAGCCCACACTGAAAACTTCTAACTATAATTTCTATATAAAGAGTTTAGTGACAAACTTTTATTCACATAGTAGGCATTCATAGTAGCTTTTTAGTTTATTTAGAATTGTCTTCTTAACTCTCTTGGAATCTAATGTGAACTAAATCAAGTCAGACAAACAATCGTTCTGTGTTTTGGTTTGTTTGTTTTTTGCTTTATGGTTAAAGCTAAATTTGATTACAATTTCTCAGATCCTATTCTAAAAATATCTTTTAGTGAAAAAATAACAATCAGTATACAGCTAATCATAACAGGATCGCATTAAGGTAAGCACCAGATTCATCGTTTGTCCAGCAGATATCTATTCATTTTGATAGTGTTCTAGGCACGGTATCTAATATCATTTCACACTATGTTGCACAGTTTCTGACCAAGTTTGTAAATTGCCTCATACAGCAATACAATAGAGAAGGAAATAAAAACAACTAAATCATTCAGTAAAAGCCCAGTGTGTTATTTATTTGTTATTTAAGAATGCATTTTGATTAGTACAATATGACAATGAAAGTAAACATTTGCTGCTCATTGCACCCACTGATGAGTAATAACCTGCCACAGGAGAGTCATTTTGTATTTTGTTAAGAACATACTGTTACTTCAGTGTTAGAGAGTCATCAGCAAACTAACTGGAAAAATCTATTTGTGTGGTAGACCCCCTGCTGCTGTGCAATAATTTATTACAATACTTTTTCTATTGCTCGCTCCAGTAAATGTTCCAGGTGATGGAGAGTCCATCATTTGCCATAGGTGATTGTTCCAGAAACTAATCTCAATGTCCGTGAATATGCTCATGGGAAAATGCTATATAGATATACACTATGATTATATGATGCCTCATTCACTGGTATAATAACCCTTTGAGATAAAGGTAAGATATAAAGTTTAAATACAGGATCAAGAATCAAATTCCTGAGTGCCAATTCTGGTCATGACACAGAGCCCCTCAGTAGCCTTGGTGAAATACCTGAAGTGGGAAGCAGAAGTTATGTGTACAATGTCTTAGCAATGGAATATAGATAAGCTCCTTAGAGGAAGTCATAACTAATACCTTGAGCAACAGAGGGGATGAAAGAAGATTTAGGATTGTGGAGACTATTCCAGAAATGAGGGAAGGCATAAATCACCCACACATTGCAAGAGACAAAGCAGAACTGGTAGAATGCAGGCCAGGCTTGCCGGCGAGAGGTGCTAAAGGGGAAAATGACCCAGGGCCTAGTGAGTCAAAGTGTCTGGAGCTCCCAGCTACTGCTGCTGTAGGAGCATCAGTGGCCATAGGCCCGGGCCCTGCTTAAGCTCCATGGCAAGCATTCTGGATGGCTCTGATGGGGGATGGGGGCATCTTACCCAGGGGCCTGCAGAAGCTGTTAGCTCTGTGGTATTTGTGGCTGGGTATCAATACAACAAAGGGTCTGGAATTGTACCCAGAGGTAAATCGTAGATTCACAGTTCCCAAGGCTAGAATGAACCTTTGCAAACAACTGTTCTGGCCTTATGTATTACACAGGCCATCACACTTCCCCCAGATGATGCTTAGAGTAGATCTCTTATGAAAAAAAAGAAAAAAATCCATGCTGGTTTCAAAAGTCACCAGAAGTCTTGGTAAATTATTCAAATGGCTAATTACTCACACAGACAACTATTTTCAGAGTGCAAGCACTCTGATTGCGGTGTTCTGACACAAACACGGGCACAATTTTCCCCATAGAATCAAGTTAAACTTTTAGAGAGTTTGAGCTGCAGTTTGCATATCTCCACAACATTGGATGAAAATCATTTGGAAAAGAGAAAAAAAAGAGAATTTGACATGTATAATTTTCCAGAATTGTACTTAGAATACAGTTCTGTCCTTTGCAGTTGTAAGCAACCCTGTAATTTCTGTTTTGATGGATAGGTAGTCCGGTATCCCGTCTTTGAACATGACCAGTAAAAGATGTAAGAAAACCCACAACAGAATAAAATGCCCTTCTAGAGAGATTTTAGTTTATCTAGCTCTGGATCTTTTAGTCGGTCATGTGAATGTCTCATAATCCTGCTAAGCTCTTGCTTTTAATTATGTGATGTGGTGATCAGTTCCAGAGGTGAATTATGCATTGCATAAATTACAGGTGGCACCTTTCTAGTCCAGCACTTTGAGTACCTGACCAATGCTAAACTAGAGAATTTGATGGACTATGGGAGGTCAATATTGTCTAGCAACATTACTTACTGGGCACCTAGAACACATTTAGGGGTACATTAGAGCTAAATAACAGCACAGCACACTAAGATCCAGGACTGGTGGATGGAACCAAACCTTATGGGACCACAGGAAATTTATAATAAATGATTGTCTAGCTAACTAAAATTATGCCAGATTACGGATGCTGTCAGATGAGGGTATGAGGATTAGAGAGTTTCAACTTGTAATTATTTCTGTTTATTTAAAAACGTTACCTTTTCCTTTAATTTATTTTCCATTTTATTTGTGTATTACAAGAAAGAAGGAAGAGAAACATCCTTGTTAACCTTCTGTATACTACTGCTTATTATATATACCTCTGAAGAACAGGAAAGTACAAGAGGAATGACAAACACCCCTAAATTTTTCAGTCTTTTTTAACTAGTTGTGGGGTGTGTCACTTTTGAGATAGGATGAAAAGATCTGAAATGTATTCCTGGAAAATTTTGATATATAGTCATAAATTGCAATATTTTAGGAGTGTTTCCATCAAATTCATTTTTCCCTTTTTTGATGACATCTTCATATTAGCCTGTGGTTTCCATGGAACTGTACACAATTAGACCTATGTCTTTTTCCCATGTGATTACAATGCATAAGAATAGTTCAAATTTATTCCTTCCTATTATAGACATTGTAAGCTAATTCAGCTGTTGGCTCAGATAATTTGGACAAGGGCCCTCCATTTGTGTCTGTTCCTTCTTGACTCTTGTTTAAAGCAATAGCAATAGCGTAGTTTAATCTAAATATGAAGAAATAAGGCCAGATCCTCACATTTTGAAATTAGACCAACTTAGCCAAAAGAATGATGTTGACTTATAGCTACATTCATATCAGGTCCATATTTTATCTAATTTCTGAATTTGGATTTTGTCATTACAATGAATTGTTGTAGATTACTGATAAATAATATGTAAGGCAAATCTCCAGCACAGTACAATATACTTAATAAAATATAATAATGCCAAATACTACTTTTTTATGCAGGCTCTATGATTTTTGCATCTGATGTTATGATGCCAAAGATGGTGATTTAATGTCACTATTCCATTCTGGGCTGAAAAAAGCACTCATGCTTCTGCAGTACGCTGAATTTATGTCTGGACGATACTCTATTGGTAGTGATAGATCACTTGTGAAAGTTACTTTAATAACGTATTACTGAAGAAAAAGATGAACTGCCTGGAAGTAATGGGTCAAGTGTATAGTAGGGGGGCACTGTTACTCATAGTACCACAGCTAAGGGACTGTCAGAATTTGCATTATAAACCCCTATTTTTCAGAATTTGCAACTTAGCCATTAAAAATACCACTCTGGACTGAAATTAGACCTACCAGAGCTCAGCAAAAGAACAAATTATTTTGTAAGTTTTAAAAAACAAAATGCATTTGAGTCTATTTGAATTGCAGAGGTGTGCAGAAATAAAAACAAGCCATAACTTATTATTTTGATCTCACTGTTTCACTTTAACAGCATAGCTAGGAAAAAAAGTTCTGATATGCACGCTTAACTGAATTTTACCTGTTAATTGTAACCATTACTGACAAGAGTTTGGAAACTATAACAAATTAATCATTTTAGGTATTTTGTGAGAAAAAGAATACGGAAATAGTTAAAGCTCAAAAAAAAATCCTAGTGCATATGTTCATAAGAATTGTTCCTACAGATAAATGTGCTCTTAATTGCCTAGCTACAGAATAGACTTAAAAGGTTCTGAAGGCTAAAGTTCTAACACTTGCTATTAAAAGGCTGCCTATAAACTGTCAGTAAATCAACTCAATTTTGAGTATTTAAGCTCAGTTCTGTAAACTCTAAATCGAGCACTTAAGAAGATTGTAATGCCTTACTTAGATGAATGAAGACAATAGCAGAAAAAATCTTGCTTGCTGTGTTTCTTTCATCAGTGAACAATGTGGTATGTCTGTGACAAGACAGGCAAGTCCTTCAGAGCTCTATGGGCCAAAATCATTAGGCTTCACTTTCTGTAGTAGAATAAATCCCAGGGGTCCTTATGAAAGATGGCTGGATGCACTTGTAAAAGATGTACAGTGGGAGGTATACAGGTCAGCTGCAGTACCCAGGAAGATGCTTCAAAAGAATTAAAAAGAACCCCTCCAGGATTACAACTGGGACATGTATGTCTCTGAAGAGCAGACGAACAAGAGCTCTTCCCTCTCCAGTTAGCTTGGGTAGGTAAGTTGGAAAGAGGGAGAGACCCCAGATTTATTTATGGAGGCTCAGGTATTTAGGTCAGAGGCCCCCTGTTTCTCAGCAATCCAATTAAACACAATGTGAAAGGGAGCAAATGTTAAACTGTGCATCTATCCCTAGAAGCTCCTAATAGATATAAACCAAAGGCATAAGTTTTAAAATAAAGAGCTGATAATGCTCTGGAGTTTATTTGGGCATGAATAAGTGATAGTCTCAGGGAAGGAGATGGGCTGCAGATGCCACTCAGCAATATTTACGTTCTGAGACAAAAAAGCCAGAAATTACAGTTAAGATCCTTGAGGTTTTATCCCCTCCCTCCTTCTTTCACACTAACTCAGGGGTAGGCCATAATTCTTGATGTGGGCGCACTCCAAGAATGTGGTAAGTGCTCCAGGGCTGCATTCTTCCATGAGATTAATGGAGGAGGTGTGTAGTTTAGGGTTGGAGGTTGGGTGCAGAAGGATGTTGGGGTGAAGGATTGGAGTGCAGGATGGGCTGCAGTATCTGGGAGAAAGCTTGAACGAAGAAGGAGGTTGTGACCTGGTGCAGGGAATTGGTGTTCAGGGTCTGGGAGGGAGGATGGGTGTAGGAGGAGGGGTTCAGAGGGTTTTTGGTTATGTAGGATGGGGTGCAATAGAAGGGGTAGAAGATTGGGGTTTCTGTGTTGCCAAGCTCTGGCCGTGAGGTACTTATCTGGGTGGTTCCCAGTCTAGCAAGTCCCTCAGCCAGGCTCCCTGCCTGCTCCAACTCACATGCTGCATGGAGTAGCCATCAGCAGGGGCCATATGCTACTCTGAAGGCTGTGAGCACAAAAGGAGAGGTACTTCCCTCACTGCCTGTCCTGTAAACAGTGGCTGCAAACTGGCAATGGGAGCAGTGAGATTGTGCTGGGCACAGGAGTAGCACATAAAGACTTTCCCCCTTTCTCCCCTACCCCCGAGCTTCCAGTGCTCAGAGAAGCACGTAGCCCCCTGCAGCTGACCGCTCAAAGCATCTTGCATGAGCAGCCCAGGCAGACAGCCTGGCTGAGGATCCCACAGGCTGTATTTTGCCAGCCCCTGCTGTAACTAGTTGTGATGTGTATCATTTCAGCTTCATTGCTCTCCCCACCACCCCAAGTATCCCAGCTCATATGGCTCCTACTATCCTCAGATACATTGTGGGTACTCTGCAAGATGAGTAGTATGTGTAGCTGCACATCCAAACACTGGATTAATTCCTAAGGTTCCACAGACGTACAGGGCCTTTCTGAAGCACGGAGATTATACGGATTAAATGAATTTATGAATGGATTCTGCTGATTCTTTCATAGGATTTTAGAGCTATGCTTTTCAATAGTCACAAGTCCTCCTTCTATTCCCCTCTTCTGAGCTAAAGAAGATTATTAGATACATGTGTCCTATGCTGAGACTGGAATGTGTTTTGATTCTATCTGAGCACACTACATGTTTAATGGCTACATCTACACGAGAGAGTTTTGTCAACAAAACTTGCAGAGCGTCCACATTATGGCCGTTTCTATACAGGCCACTTTCTTCAAAAGTGACATGGTAATACATGGCCCAAAATATGCTAATGAGGCATGGATGCAAATTTCCCGAGCCTCATTAGCATATGGTCATATGATTTGGAGTCTGGAAGACTGTTCTTCCGGACTCCAAAATGCTGTTTAGAAGCGTGGCCCCTGAAAAATCTTTGGGAAGAAGGGGCCTCCAGAAGAAGGACTTCCTTCTAGAAGCTCCCCCAGGGCCACGCTTCTACACAGCGTTTTGGAGTCCGGAAGAATGGTCTTCCGGACTCCAAATCACATGACCTTATGCTAATGAGGCACAGGAAATTTGCATCCATGCCTTATTAGCATATTTCAGGCCACATATTATCATGCCACTTTTGAAGAAAGTGGCCTGTGTAGAAATGGCCTATGTGATCTGTTGATAGTAAATCAACAGAACATGGCACTCCGGTTGGCAGCATTCTGCCTTTCCCCCCAGAGGCAGAACAACTTTTTTCGACAGAATCTGTTGACAGAAAGCCACTGTGGATTCTCCTGGGAGCCCTCTGTTGGCAGACAGGGTTTCCAGGACACTGGGCAGCCCTGCCTGCTGTGCTTCCAGATGGCCATTCCGTCAAGAGACCAGCTGGGCAGTCAGGCCACATTCTGTCAACAGAGCAATACACTTTTGTGTGTGGCCACAATCTGTTAACAGAAATTTTGGGGGAAAATCTGTTCCGACAGTAACTGCTGTTGACGGGTCACTGTAATGTCGATGTAACCTTAAAATGTTGCATTTAAGCTTGTGATATGCTAGAGCTTCTCAAATGAGTAATCAATAAATAAGTTACATGCTGATGCAAACAAAGTAAAAAATATAATTCTTCTCTGCTTACAGTACTGTCTTCATGATTATCAGCTTATGAAACATATTCTACTCATGTAAAGTGCAAAAAATGGGCATCTCTCTATTAGTCATTTTCATTCCTGCAATGTGTGTGTCACTCTTGAAACTGTTAGACACAACACAGGAGAAAGGTAACAGTTGTATAAATATGGCTGAGCTATCAGAAGGATGTTCATATTTACAGCATAACTAGGGACAGTGTAAAAATGACCTAAAGAAAAAGAGATGGAAAAGACTCAAGTCATTTGTCCACCCCTGCCAAAACAAGAAGTGCCTTGAGGTATATGGAGTGTTTTGTTCAGTTTAGTTTTAAATGACTCCTGTGAAGAATTTCCACCATTACCATTGAAAGATTCTGCTTCTCTTTACAGCCGTATAAATCTCCTTGTTAGGAAGTTTTTCCAGATAGTCAACCTACATTTTTCTTTTCTGAGTTTCATCCCATTATTTGCAATTTTACTCTTTTGGGTGATCCCGAACATTTCCTTTCTATTGTTGTTAGCATACTTTAAAGATTTGAAAATGGCTTTTCTCTTTTAATTTGGTCAAATTATATACGTTTATTATAAACTCTCTCTAAATATTGTTGGCTAGTACATGTGATGCTTATTACATACCATTGTAATACATATTACATGTTATATTAAATATAAAGTTAAAACAAAACTTTAGATTTGTGTGGCATTATTACTACTCTTATTCACTCATGCTATGTATCCCATAGCATTTTTCAAAACGGAAGTCAGCTAAGGCACCAGCTTATATGACATCTGTCAAAAGCAAGATACATTCAGTCAATGACCTAGGAGAGGTGTTGTCATAGGTAATTACTTTGGAATGAGGTATCCAAAGTAGAGATGAGAAAACAAGTTAAGGAAGAATTCTGAAACGATGGGCTTAATTTTAGTGACATACATAGAGAGTTTTGTAACTTTTTAAAAGCTTATTACAAAGGTAGCTCATTTAAATGCATATACCCAGGGTACATGTTCCGTGAAACATGAACAAGCCCATTGCCAGGAAAGCAAAGGAAGCAATTGCCCCTGGGCCCAGGAATTTTAAAAAAGCCTGTAGCTTCCAGCCAATGCCACTACTGCAGTAGTGTCTGGAGCTCCAGGCCTTTTAAATCGGTGGTTGGAGCACCATGAACGCAGTCTGGATGCTCAGTGCCCTTTTGTATCACTGGGCCCTGAGGTGATGGACCCATGGACAGCTTTCTGCAGCTTATCAGAGAGGTAGCCGTGTTAGTCTGTATCTTCAAAACTTCAAACAGGACTTCTTGTTGTCTCTGCAGCTTGGATCATCTGTTTCAGAGATGGAGTGGTGGTTTTGAACAGCCTCCTTTCATCACCTCCTCTCATTAACTAGCTTAATAAACTAGCTTTTGTGGATCCCATTGCAAGATTCCTCTCTCTACATTCATAGTATAGCCAGCCTAAGTCACCTAATTTGGCTTTGTGGGTCACAGTATTGTTCCTGTGGTTTTCCAATTGCCTAAAAGGTACATGTCATGATGCTTGGTGCTACAGCACCTTAGTTCCTTTGTAGACCCAAGCCATGGTTCTCATCCAAGTCAATCCCAATGAACTTATCCAAGAAGATTTTGTTAGTGTAGCACCACATTCTTTACAAAACTGAAGGTATTACATGTGACTCCATGGACTGATTCTGCAATTTCTTTTTTTTTTTTCAAAAAGCATACAAGTTTGGAAGTATGATTATTTCTCTCTAAGACAATTTAGAATTTATTACTCATAGTTTTGTTATCCTCCAAGAACTCAGAGAATTTTTCTTTTCAAATATAGTTCATAACATTTTGGGTGACTGAAATGGCATTTGTCATTAAAAAAAAACCCTGTCAGCTGAAGCTGAATTTAGTAGGCCAAAATGGAGAGGAGGCTGGTTTAAAGGTGAGGTGCAAGCCTCACACTTCTGCACTGTTCTCTGCCACAGACTTTCTATGTGAGTGTGGGCAGGTCATATAGGTGCAGATCTATGCAAGTATTTAGGATGCTAATTTCCATGGAAGTAAGGACTCTAAATAGCTTTGTGAATCAAAATCTTCTTGTTGTCATTCATATCTGACGAGGACATCTTGACCTTGCACAGGCTACGACTACATGAGAAGCATTTGTCAACAGAAGTGACTGTCAGAAGGGATTTCTTGGCAAAACTTCTGTCAACAGATTGCTTTTATGATCTGCTTTTATGTGTAGATGCAATCTTCTCTGTTTACAGAGAGTAGCCACACTGCCTGGCCCTCTCTCAACAGAACAGCGGACTGGAAACTGAGAACAGGGCTGCCTGATGAACCAGAAGCCTTGTCTGTTGACAAAAAGGGCCCCAGAGCACCTATATGGCTGTTTTGTTGATAGGAAACTGTTAAGAAAGGAGTTATACTTGAACACAGAGAGGTATAATGTTGCTGGCAGATGACCCAAGTTTTATTGACAGACTGTTGACAAAGCACATTCTGCGTGTAGATGCTCTGCGTGTTTTTCCAACAAAAACCCAGTTTTGCTGGAAAAACCCTCTCATGTAAATGTAGCCTATAGGTATAGGAGTCTGCTTGTCTGGAGCCAATCACAGGCACAAACCTCCTTTCCTTCTCTTTCCTGAAAAAGACACTATTGCTGATTGCATCTCTGATCTCAGATCTAGCCTGCCACTCTAACAGAAAAAACTCTGAGGAGTAGTTGAAAAAGGAAGGAAGACTCAAAGTTTTCGCACACATCATTGCAGGTCAGAGGAGCTATTTATCTTCTGTAACATGAACCATGGTCCTGGCTCCCAAAATTCACTTATCCAGAGGGTCAAGCAGAGGACAGAGCTTTCTGCCTTGAGGCCCTCCCCCTCTGTCCCCAAAATCATATTTCCTTTTTCTACAACAGTGTAACACTGTTGATTCATAGTTATCTTGTGGTCCACTATGACTCATAGAACCCTTTCTGCAGTACTCCTTCCTAGGGTATCACTTCCCATTTTGTATATCTAAGACCAGTAGAGACCCCTGATCATCTGCTTCCAAGTTCAATGCCCAACCCAGTAGACCATGCTGCCTCCATTAAGCAAAATAGTTGTTTTTATTGTCTGGATGATTATACACTGAAAAAAAAAAATAAACGGCCTAGGGATGTTGCAGAATCTCTTTAACTGGATATTTTTAAGAGCAAGTGAGACAAAAGCCTGTCAGAAATGCTGTGGCTGGTGCTTGCTCTTGCCGTGAGTGCAGGGAACTGGACTTGATGATCTCTTAAGATACTTCCAAGTTCTGTGATTCTATGACATTAGCAAAACTGTCCCTGTACTTAAATTAATTGCTGAACTACTCTCTAAGCATCATTGTTATAGACAGTTACCTTAAGAAACATAGAAAATGAACAAATTTAGTGAGGTTTCTCAACTGGCTTTCTGCAACATATTAGGAAAAATCACTTCACTCCCTTCTGCCTCTGTTTCAACTCCTCACCTATTGTAGTTTTTTAGAGCATGGACAGCCTCTTCATATATTTGTACAGGTCCAGTCCAAAACTCCATTTTTGTTTGGGGTCTCTAGGCCTCTATTACTGCACATTAATAAATACTTCTGTATACTGACTGATGGGAAGATCGAGTTTGCTTACTGTATCCACCTCATTATATATGCACACCCAGAGGAAGTGTGGTGTATTGGATAAAGCACTGGATGTGCACTCAGATGACCTTGCAGAAGTCACTTTACTTATCAGTGCCTCTGTTTCTCTCTACATATCTCCGCCCTAAGGTGCCTTGAGATCTACCGAAGAATAGCATTAAAATACATGTAGATGTCAGCATATATAGTACTAGTAAAATATAATAGAACAGAAATATTATTGTCAAAAGTAGTAGGCTGGGAATTTTAAAGCACATTCAACTACTGAGCAGTCCTTTGTACTTTACAGTGCACAGAAGGAATTATCTGGTCCTAAAATTTTGTAGTGTAAATGATTAATGTACACATTTAAAAAAAAAAGAGGAAAAAAAAGAAGGTGACTCGATCTCATAGGGCTGGTCCATAAATAAAAATAAATAAAGAAAATACAGATAATTTATGAGAAGTACTTCATAGAAAACTTTTCAATTCCCTAAATGCACAGAGTTTTGTGGTTACGCAACAGATTTAGTTTTAATGGAACTTCTTAATGCCACATCAAAGTTTATAGATCTTGGTATATCTGAATATTTTATAAGAGCAATAAAATACTTTATTTTCTAGTACAGCTTTCATATTCTGCACTACACAAATCAAGTTTTCAATCAGATTGATCATTTTAATTTACAAGATTAAAGAACTATGTTAAATCAAAATGTCTTACTGGGTGTTACATCAGACAAAAATTATTCTCAATTACATTTTTAGAAGACCTTTATATGGACATTAAAAAAAGTTTCCGTACTTAGTTTCTGCAGCAATTAACACATCCTGATTTTCTTCTTTTTCCCCCACAAACTTTTAGTGGCCTTTAACCAACATTAATGTGGAATGAAAAACAGAGCATTCAGTCCAGACATAAATTTTCAGGTATTTGAAGTTATAAACATTCTTGAAGAGGAAGAATTAGAGTATTATTCGTGGAAAGAAATTTACAAAATGAAAAAGTGTTTAATGCTGATTTTTTCAGGATAAAATTCCTAATGAAGAAAGCTGCTAGACTATGGGACATGCTTTCAAAACAAAGTAGTAAAGACTCCGGATATTTAAGCATTTAAAACTAAATATGACAAAGCACTGGAAAATATCCTGAAAAGAACAGCTCTCCTTTGGCAAAGCAGTAGACCTTACAAAAATATATTGCTCATTTTTACACTGGATACATCTATGTTCTATTCTCATGGTTCTCAGCCTGGGGTACGTGTAGCTCTGGGGGTACTCAGAGGTCTTCCTGGGGGTATTTGTCTAGGTTAGTGTTTCTTAACCTGGGGATGGTCACAGGAAGGGTAATCTCAGATGCATGCTAGCACTGGGGGATACCAGGCAGACCAATGGCCTGGGGTTCCATGCCATGGTGGGGGAAGGGGGCACAACTAAACTACATGCTTCAGCCCCATCGCCTGGGGCTCAGATTTCTCACAAGTGAAAAATAGGCTCGAGTGTCTTACTGAAATGTCTGTATGATATTTAAATTCCAATTGTTTATTTTAGAATTATATGTTAAAATGTGAAAGCAATTTGCCAGTAATAGTGTGTTTGATGTGGTAAGCGAGTAGTTTAAACTTGGGGTATGAAAAACAAATCCTGAAAGGGGTACAGTAGTCTGGAAAGACTGAGACCTATGTGTTTAAATCAATGTGTTGAACTGGTAGAAAAAAATACTGTGAGTCTGAAAATTGTAGATATTGGAATATTTATACTTTTTTTTTTGAAAGGGTACTTTATAAAAAAGGTTGAGAAACACTGCTGTACTCATCATAATGACCAGAAAACTGTATTCATTCAAAAAAGAGAAACACTGAGATTCTATTTAAAAGCAACATAATAAAAAATGCATTAGCCATGACATTACTAACTATTAGGCATAAGTTGGAGTCTGTAGTTGGTATTTACATTATTAAATTTGGTCAGCTTTAATTTTGAAGATTTAGTGTTTGATGAACTTGCAAATCCTCTTTCTATTTTATTTTTTCTGATTTCTAAGTACTCAGATAAGTTTTCTAAAGATTCAGATTCACTGATAATTACACTCCAAGTGGAAATGCTTGAATGATATTAACAAAGAGTTGCTTTCAGCTATGGCCCCAAACTATATTATATACATAATTAACCATCATGTAAACAAGAGTAATTATATTATAATAAGCTCTGTATTTGTTTGGCTCATGTATTCAACTGCATTAGTGGAGCAGAGTAGAGAGGAAAAGAAAGGAGATATGTCAAGGGGCAAGGAAACAAGGAAGAAAGGGGGAACAAAGCCATTCTGTGAAGCTATGCATTTTAAATTTGGAAGGGACATAGTCACATGCTACATGGAACACTGATCAGTGTGTGTATTTGAGATGGAGAGGAAAGTAGTAACAGGAATGACCAAATAGGGGGTTCTGTACTGATATCAGAATAAAGACCTACAACAAAATGAGAAGGGAACCTGTTGGATATACTGTTTAACATGCCCTTTTTGCTAAATCTATTGTGGTAGAAGATTCAGAGTGGAGGAAGAGGCATCTGAAGATCCTTCAAGCCAGATGATGAAGTGTTAGTAGGAAGAGAGATCTTTGAAATTTTAAAACATGGCACTATTACATCTCACAAAATATACCTAATATACTGTTATTAAATGGAGGTCAATCTCATCATGAACTAACTTAGCTTTCTTGACTGGAGGACTATGCTGTAGAATATGCTTTAGGACAGTAGCCAAAGAGAACACCAATAATGCACGCAGTGGCTCAGCAAGAAGGGAACCACAACTGCCCAGCCAGGGAGTCCAGCCTGTACAGGAGAATTGAGAGATGAGGCATCCTAGCTGCTACTACCATGAGGCACTTCCTGGTCAAAATTCAAAATGAGTTCTCAAACGAAAACAGTTTTCAATTTTTTATGGAAAATTTCAGTTAAAATCAACTTTTTATGTTATGTCTACATTTTCTACAGAAAAAAAAATCTAACTATCTCATGCTAACTTTGAAGTTTAATATCAAATGTTCTTTTCAATTACTATGCGGGGGGAAGGATTTTGGAGGTTTCAGTAGAAATTTCGGTTAAAAAATGACAGTTTCAGAAATGCAATACTTGGAAAGTAAAGTTCTCAAAAATATTACAGCATTAATTATAGCAATCCTTGTAGCTTCATATATGGCTTAGTGGTCAGATCACAGAGAACTGGTTTGCAGTTCATTAATGATTTTGGCCAAGTTACTTACCCTCTTTGAACCCAAGTCAGCATCCAGTTGTAAATTAAGGTAAACCACTGTGCCTCTGTAAAAACTGAAAGTTGCTCCTGAGCTGAGTACTTTGCCCTCAGAAAATCAAGTCTAGTAGGAAGAAAAACCCCTTCACAATGCTATTTCCCTGACAGCTAAAATTTTAGAATATTGATGTCCTGGACAAGATGGCACTGACAAACACATTAATTTTTAGAAACACTTCTTTATTTCTGGTAACAGAGAGATAGCCGTGCTAGCCTATATACCATGAAAACAAAAAAGCAGTCCAGTAGCATTTTAAAGACTAACAAAATAATTTATTAGGTGATGAGCTTTTGTGGGACAGACCCACGATATTCTGAAGAAGTGGGTCTGTCCCACGAAAGCTCATCACCTAAAAAATTATTTTGTTAGTCTTTAAAGTGCTACTGGACTGCTTTTTTAATTTCTCTATTTCTCCTTCTTTTTAAGATTATAGCTCAGGAGGCTTTCATTGTTCATTCACTATACCTTGTACTAAATCTTGAAAAATAGCTCATCTACTATATAGAGTAGATTGTACCAGACCTGGTAATTACTTCCTTCAAATATGGCAGCTCAAAGTTTTGAGAAGTATTAATTTAATACAGCAGTGTTTCACTGATGGGTATGTTTTTTGAATAATGATTTCATTCATCCAATATTTATTTTAACAAGTCAAAACAAAACATATCTTATGGATAGGAGGTTCAGATTGCTTCTTCTATCTCTTTTGAGCATTGAAGTATAAAAACTCACAGGGTTTTTTGTTTTGTTTTGTTTTTGTTTTTGCTTATGATAAAATTGTCTGTGATTAGCTATTAGGATTATTACAAGATGATAACTTTGGTTTTTGTATCTGATTGCTTCATTATTCTATCCCATACTGTGAGCGAAATCCTCAGCTAGTATAAATAGATATATTCCAATTTATTTTAGCAAAGGATCTGGCCCTAAAGGTATTAAAAAAGTAACTCCACTAAGGCATGTTTAGTTTCAAAATAAAATATCCTCTCAAATAAAAGCCACTTTCAATAAATAATCTTCAGAATAGTTTGTGATAACCAATATCAGTGGGTTATGTTTGTCTGGTCTGCCAATTATCAGGGGGGGTAGCCGTGTTAGTCTGGATCTGTAACAGCAACGAAGGGTCCTGTGGCACCTTATAGACCAACAGAAAAGTTTTGAGCATGAGCTTTCATGAGCACAGACTCACTGAAGAAGTCTGTGCTCATGAAAGCTCATGCTCAAAACTTTTCTGTTGGTCTATAAGGTGCCACAGGACCCTTGGTCTGCCAATGCAGCTTTTGATCTGTGCTTGCTGACCAAAGTGTTCAAGTTCTCAGTCACAATCTGCTTTTATTTTGCACATTTCATTGTGTCTTGTTTTCCAGATGAGAGACACAAGAAATATCTTTGTGTGCAATTCATTTTTATCTATCTTTGCCTTTTCTTTGTCCTTTATCTGAAGACATGGTTTGAACAAGATAATTGAAAAGAATATCTTTATGCTTCTCTTGTAGCTTAACTCAAAAAGAAAAAGAATGTTTCCTTCAATTGTACAACATTTGAGAGTAGCAGAAGTTTTGGGACCTTACGTTTTGTTGGAATGGAAGACACAATCATGACTGTGTGGTGCAACTAGTGTTACCTCCACTTATGATGGTGGCAATTAAAGCATGCTTGAGGAGAGGCCAGCCTCTTTATCCTGTCTACCGTATGTGCTCTCAACCACCCATCAGCCATTTTCCTACCATCCAGGCAAAGTCAACATAACTGTAGAATTTGCATTTTCTGCATGGTCATTTTGAGTGGTTATTCTGATTGATTATAATTTAAGAGGGTTAGTACCATCTAGCTTAGTCCATGTGTCTTTTAGAAATGCTGGCCCTGCTCTTTTCTTGGCATTGATTCTGGAAGGGTGCTGTAAAATCTATTTTGCTAGATGTAGCAGGTGGTATTTGCTAAAATGATATCTGATTGTTAGTGGCCTGCTTAATCTTCCCATTGAGCAGCATCTGGGCTGCATCTACACTAGCAAGTTCCTTTGAAAGATTTCTCGAAAGAAGAGGGCTCTTTTGAAAGAGCCCATGGAGCATCTACACACAAAACATTCGTTCGAAAGTAAATTGAAGGAATGTGGTACTCCTTTCCAAATCACTCTTCCTTTCCCGTTTCAGGAAAAAAGCTAGTGAGTGATAGCAAGGAGGGAGATGGGTCAGAAACAGCTGGAGCAAGAGCAAGGGAGGAGGAGAGGACTAGCTTAGTGGTTCAAGCATTGGCCTGTTAAACCCAGGATTGTAAGCTCAATCCTTGAGGGGGTCATTTAGGGATCTAGCGAAAATAGATTGGGGGGGAAAAGAAAGAAGGATGGTGTTTGGTCCTGCCAAGGGGGCAGGGGACTTGACTCAATGTCCTCCCAAGGTCCCTTTCAGCTGTATGAGATGTGTAAGGGTGGAGCAGGCTGAGGCATGGGAGACTATTACTACCGTCAATCAGGAAAGAAAGCTCCAAGGAGTGACAGTGAGCTGCTATTCCTGCAGTGGAGTTTATATACCTAACCAGAGAGTCACCAGACCAGTTCCCAGCTTGTGGATTGGCTGGAGCCCAGCACACCAACTGCTCCTCACCACTACGTTGTTGTAGGTGTTGCTCCTCCTGATATATGTCAAGAAGTTGCTGCTAGAGTTGATTGCACAGGGCAATACACAGATCTAAGACGTACATTCTGTGATAAAACAGACATTGAGTCAACACATGTCATGACAAAACTTTCTTGCTGCTATTAAACCCCAAACAGACAAGGGTTCAGTTATGAAACAGACTGTTACTCTGCACCTACACTAGACAGTCTTGTCAACAGAAGGGGCCATCTGTCAACATAACGCAGGGAGCATCTACACACTTAAAGCATTCTGTCATCAGATTCCTGACAGAACCCTGCATTTGCCTCAACAGTATGGTTATATGTACACTAGGTGCATCGGTCGACAGAAGTATCTCGACAGAATCTCTGTCAACAGATTGCATCTCCATACAACTTGTTCTGTCAACAGAGATCTGCCAGCCTGCACTGCCCTCTGGGGCCAGAACTGGTCTGGTGACTGTCTGGTTAGGTATATAAACTCCACTGCAGGAATAGCAGCTCACTGTCACTCCTTAGAGTTTTCTCTCCTGACTGCTGGTAGTAACAGTCTCCCATGCCTCAGCTTGCTCCACCCTTACACATCTCATAGAGCTGAAAGGGACCTTGGGAGGTCATTGAGTCAAGTCCCCTGCCCCCTTGGCAGGACAAAACACCATCCTTCTTTCTTTTTCCCCCAATCTATTTTTCCTAGATCCCTAAATGACCCCCTCAAGGATTGAGCTTACAATCCTGGGTTTAGCAGGCCAATGCTTGAACCACTAAGCTATCTCCGGTCACACTGCACTTTTGTCGACAGTACTATGTCCAGAGATTGTTAGGTCTCAAATTTTTAAGGGATAATATGGTCAAGGAAAATGCAGAGTTCTGTCAACACTCTGTCAACAGACTGCTTTAAGTGTGTAGACGCTCCCTGGGTTATGTTGACAGAAGGCTCTTTCTGTCGACAAGACTGTCTAGGATAGGCCCAGCCTATCATTCCTCAAAAAATTGAAGCATAACAATCTTTCGACAGTAACAGTAACAGAGAGGAAGCTGTGCTAGTCTATACACTATCAAAACAAAAAGCAGTCAAGTAGCACTTTAAAGACTCCAGAGCAATGTAGGCACTTCTGTCAACAGAGAGGGATTCCAGTTGCCGGGCAGCCCTCTTCGCAGAGTTTCCATTCCGCTTTCTGGCATCAGAGGGCAGTGCAGCCTGGCAACTCTCTGTCGACAGAGCAAGTTGTGTATAGATGTAATCTGTAGAAAGAGGCTCTATCAACATTTCCCTGTCTACAGTAACTTCTGTCAACAGATGCTTCTAGTGTAGACATAGCCTTAGAGAACAGCTCTGTAAGCCTGTGTGCTCCAGCTCCCACCAGTCACGTACCAACTACCTAGTATAAATCAGATCTGGCTGATATGGAGTTGCCTTAAATTGAAGCTGGCTAGACTAGAGATGTGATGATTAACCTGGGTTACCTCATGGGCCCTTCTACCTGTGACTGCAGAAGACAGCTTGAAAATATGAAGTATCTCCAGCAATACCAGCTGCTGGAGCACAAATTTTAGGTAATATTGTCTCCCTAAAGACTATTCTTTGAAAAAGATTTAGATAATGCAGTATCAAAAAGCAGACCACATGAATTTGATTTCATGCCTTCTATAGATTCCAAAAATACAAACCACTCAGGCAGAACTTTACTGAAAATTTTGAACAAAAATGTTAGTGAAAAACCAGTGTGATGGTATTAAAATGTTTTGTGAAAGTAGTTTGATTTTTTCCCACAAAATTAAAATAAAAGTAAATCCTCATTTATTTAAAAATGTGTGTGAAATTTTGGTAAAAAATGTTATATTTTGTTTTATGTTCATTGTAAAAATTCTACACACTGACTTTAGTCTTGAATTTTTTTTTTTCTGGTAGAGAGAAATTATCTTCCTTTCTCCTCCCCCAGGGAACTAAATGTACTCCCCCCCAGTAAATAAAATGTTTGACATTTACTCAGAAACAATCAACTCCGAATTATATTAAAACCCAAATTAATTTATTTAAAACTTTTTCATTAAATATGATATATTTTTACTATCATCCCTATACAAAAAGCTGATGGAGAGCTGAAGTTCTTGGTGGCAGACTCACCAAAACAGATGTTGATTCACAACTCAATTGGGCACAGTTTGTGACTGGCCCAAGGACTACCCATAAAGTATATGTGCATTTCATTACAAGGTTCCAACTGAATCCTAGTGTGGGAATTTTGTATAGATGCTGGTAAAGTCTTGAAGACCTGCAAAATACAGTATCCAGTCCTGGACCACTTTCTCATCAGGAAACCTAGATCATATATTCTAGATGTCTAATGGTTCTGTGATCTTATTCATGTGTGACCCATATGACAAAGTGAATGGATTCACATAGTTTATAAAGGTTTTAGTTTATAAAGATGCCTGACCTCAACATTAATTATTAGGGATCATTTTAAGTTACAACTGATCTTACTGGTTATTTCTGAAAATAAGATGTGTAATTCACCTTTGTATTGTATGTCTGGAGATGTAGAGCTGATATTTTCAGTCTCAACAACATTCTGTGTATGACTGTCATTTAAAAATATCATATAAAATGTTTCCAATTTACACAAGGGCTTTTTTATTTTCTTTATTGTCCAGTTAAATTGTCTGTTTTATAGGCTGGTGATCAGAGTGGTTAGAAATAGCAACGGCATTAACCTCTCAAGTGAAAAAAATAACCTCATAAAATAACTTTGTAGCAAGAGCAGGGTTCATTTATTTTAAACTATATTGTAGATTAAGTGAGAAATATAAACTGCTGTTCCTTCCTCTCCTAATTTCCTTCTTTAAACCTCACTTAAAGAATAATCAAGATACCATTTTAGTATTAGATCTAGAGAGAAGGCTACATGACTGGGTGTATCACCCATGGCCTTGTCTACACTACAAAAATAACTTCGAAGTTGCTTACTTTGAAGTACAACTTCAAAGTAACAGATTTCCAAGCTGAGTTTCTACATACACCCTATTTCAAAGTCAAACTTCCAAGTAGGGCACTACTCCATTCCTGGGAATGGAGTATGGACTTCGAAGTTGGGCTCCCTTACTTTGAAGTATCGGAGGGGTAGCCGTGCTAGTCTGGATCTGTAACAGCAACGAAGGGTCCTGTGGCACCTTACAGACTAACAGAAAAGTTTTGAGCATGAGCTTTCGTGAGCACAGACTCACTTCATCGTGAGCATCTGATGAAGTGAGTCTGTGCTCACGAGAGCTCATGCTCAAAACTTTTATGTTAGTCTATAAGGTGCCACAGGACCCTTCGTTGCTCTTACTTTGAAGTTAACTTTGAAGTAAGGGAAAACTTGTGTAGACTCTCTGCTGGCTACTTCAAAGTAGCACCTAACTTTGAACTTAGTTCCTAGTGTAGACACACCCCATATGTTTTATCTGCAGGACTATGGGATGGCCACATTATTTATGAAGGCACACAGCTACAAAAGGATTATGCATCATATTAATTTGGGTGTATATGGAAGTGGGGTTTGGACACAAACTTGGGTGAGAACTAAGGCTTACTTAACAAATCTGCCCTCGCCCCTCCAGTGCAGCTGTAATCAGAGTGTAATGTGGTTGGCTCCACATTCACTGATTTGTTCCTGAAAGCTATAACAACCTCAGCAATCTGGTTTGTGAATGGGACAGATCACTGCAATCCACCAGGTCCATTCTTGTTCATAGAACTCAAGCTGCCAAGTAAGTAAGCCCCACCTCTGCTGAATACAGATTCTGCTCTGCAGGGAGCACTAGCTCATCTGATTCCTCTCAGAGAACTTCCATGCCCAAGATTTGTATCCCACCAGATGATACTGCTGTTCTATCAAACTCATTCACAACAATCCATTTCTGTTTCAATTTTCATGACACTCGAAAACTAAAGGAAAAGAGAAGCTGTCACAAAACTAGGGGGGGGAAATCTTTTCCATTAAGCTGCTACTTGCAGGTGCTGAGAGGAAAGGGGCTCACTACTGCACCTGTCAGCATCTCTGCTCTCTCCCCCAGCAGTGTGCAGAAGCACTCTAATCTCCTTCCACTTCCCGTATTCCAAGTAAACAACCCTGAGCCATCACAGCTTGTCCATGCTCATGGACCCATGGTATCTCTGTGGAAACTCTGGCAACCGTGTTGCCTGTTAAGACAGGAAACATGAACATTTAAAGACTAAAAAGAAAATAAGAAAGTGGATGGCTACCAGCTGGGCTGTGAGGCCCTGAACTTTCAAACCCACCAAATGTGACCACCTGAAAGCCACATAAAGTTTGGGAATAACTTGCATTTTCCCACATTTCTAATTAAGAACATGACCCAATGTAGGAAAAAAAAACAAACAAACCCCCCCCCGAAAAAACAATAAAAAACAGTGGCTTGCAGATTATTCTGCTTTTTAAAAAGGATTTAACATGACAACGAACAAATTTCTAGTACTTCTAGCCCAGAAAATGTAAAAGCCATTTTTTATCTTTGCCATAGACATCACAAAAAAATTCCCCTTTAATTAAGTTTTTATGCTTAGCCTGATTTCACATGAAAACAGCAATGTTTGCAAATGGAGCAAATGGGTCATCTGGCATTTAGCATTCTAATATACTGCTGGATGAGATGCAGTTTGTCAATAATCCCCCAGAATCCTAAATCCTTCATTTGTGAATTTAATTGCTTAAGTACTGATTGAAACAAAGAGTGACAATTGAAGGTACTGTTTTGTTCCCAAATGCATACTGCTGCAGATTCCTTGAGGGTTTGGGATTGACATGGGAGTGCTTGTCAAGAGAACCTTTTCAGTAACAGACCTGCCACTAACTGACTAACACATCTACCTCTTTGAGACTTTTCAGTAACAGACCTTCCACGTCTAGGATTAAATGAGATTAGAAATAAATGAATCTAATTTTTGTTTTGATTTCACAGAAATCTATTTTCAGAACTATGTAATTTTCATAGCTATGGATCAGCATTCAGAACTCTGCACAGTGCACACATTAGGCCCTTGTGAGTATTGTGCTAATGATTTCATACATACATGATAACATATTTCCAGTGTTGATGGTGTTACCACTTTGGATTTTAGTAGTGAACGGTCATGCAAAGTTTCCAAGAATAACTGCTTTAGATTGTTTGTTTGTTTGTTTTAACCTAGTGGCAAAGCAATTGAGAAATGTAGTTTCTTTTGGTTTTATTCATATTTTATCTGAAAATTCTCCATTATATCAGTGTTTCTTAATTTTTTTGAGACCACAGAACTTCAAACAATATTTTTTTACACAGAAAACCTATGAAAATTTAAAAAATGTTGTCAAACAAACAAACAGCAACATATACAGCAAAATCAAAATGAATTAATTCAAGCGTGTATCATAGCAATGAAGAATTAATAATATACCTGTCTTAATAACAGAAAATATATATGATCAGTGTATTTTTCCAGTGCTCATGGCACACGTACAAATTGTTCCTGGAACGCCAGTGTTCTGTGGAACATATTTTAAAAACAGTACATTCTGTAGTAAACTCTGTCTTAATTGGCATTCCATCATCTGGAACTTTCAAATAGCCAGCACTTTAACCCTAAGTCAATTTGAGTTATGTTTTCCAGAAGTCCATCATGATGATGAGTGTATTTGTATTTACTTTCACAAAATACAGCAAATGCAGTATACGTATACAATGTAAAGTACTACTGTTGGTAGTAAATAAAGTACTCTGCATACATTTTTGTTTGTTTCTTAATATCTAATCTTGTTTTTCTTTAGTGCTATGCATTGCTAGCTATAGACCTTTCTATTTTCCAGAATATTTGAATAGCCATCAACCTCATGGTCCTGCGGCTGCTGGATATGAAATCGTTTACTGTATTATAATTTCTCATCACTTTGTTTATGGGTTCGAATGCTAACAGTCATACAGTACAAGTATCAGATTAACTGTTCAAACTTTTACAAGTTGTTGCACCAGAAAAGTCTAGGCAGGAGTATGTCACTTACATATTACAAGAGCTCCCCTGGCTCCTAAATTGTTATTGGAGAACATGTGACAATGTACCAAAAAAACAAACAAAAAAACCCCACAATGTTTTGTTTTGTTTATTATGTTAATAACCTGGTGAGTTCTTTTCACATAATTCCACACCAGAACATATTTGGTGATAACAGTGCATATACAAAACAAGTGGAGGCTATAAACAGAAAATCTTCTATCACACTGCACTAAGTTGCTCATGAACTATTTCTTACATGCATTAAGATGTTTTGGTGTGCCGCATAAAATTAATAGTTCAGTCAAAGTCAGAAACATGTTGATCCACCAATATTCTCTCTCTGACAACACAAGGTGTCAGTGTTTCAGAGTTTAACTGCCTAATAGCTACCCAACAATAGTGTTTTAGTCAAAAGGGCTGAAGGTCAGCTGAGACATTAGGTTCTAAGAAAATGGACACTAAAACATTTAAATTGGGTGAAGGGGGCTTGTACAAGTTTGTTATGCAAAACTAGTTGCTCAAGTAAGGTTTTATAATATTTAGCAATTGCTCATTACTGATCTTTTAAAAAAATGGTAATTTCCCATATAAACATTGAAAATGTTTTTTATGCTAGCTGGATATGCAGCCGTTTTCAGGCCTGGCGAGAGTTTGTGGGCCCATGGTGACACACTCACAGAAGGTCTGGCTGGTTGGTAGAGCCCAAGGCAGCACGCTGGCAGTGGCGCCTGTCTCAACTGGAGCATGGGGCCCTGAATGTGGAGGGCCCAGGTAACGGCTTTATTCACTTTACCCTAAGGCCAAGCCTGGCCATTTTTGCCAATATTACCTTAATGCCCAGCAATGTTTATAACTGTCATAAAACACTTTAAAATTAATGTTGGGTTTGATAATTTTTCATCTGCTATAACCTACTATAGGATTTATGCCATCACTTCTGAGTTCAGTTGATTTCTGATTTCTGTTGTGAAGAAGACATCGAAGCCTCTTTTTAAACTGAAGTGTTTAGTCATAATTTACTTCAGCATAATAGCAACAAAGGATGTTTCTAAGTCTCCTGTTCACCTGAGCAGAAACATAGGTAATGCTCACATTTGTTTCTAATTTACACCACTAACTTAAAAGCTCAGTTGTTGTAAAAGAAATGACTATCTGAAAAGCACAGTATTGATCTGTGATTTCTTTTTTTTATTCATCGTGTTTACTTTTCTTTCATTATATCCTCATTCACTGTTCTTGTGCTCTGTCTACATTATCTCTGAAACAGTCATTGTTGCTATCCAGAACTTGAAATATATTGGACTAATTTACTCATCTCTTTACCACAACTGTCTGCCAACCCCGCTCCTTAATTGCTGCTTTTTTGTCATCCTATTTCTCCTGTGCTATTGCTTTTAGTAATTACTCTAAAATTCATACCAGCTTCTTTTCTTTTCTGTCACTTGTTTTGGAGCATAAAACTAGCAATGAAACAAGGACAATGTCTCTTTTTTTAATGCTAGCTAAAGAGGATGTATCTGTCACCTTCCAAGAGTTCTGAATTAATTTGAAATTACCTTAAATTCTTTAAAAAAAATCCCCTAATAACGTATTTCTGCTTTTTAATATGTTATGATGGACGGAGATTTTCCAAAGTTTTATTTGAGGATTTATTTTGATGGAGCAGCCATCTGATTTCCAGGCTTCTCCAACAACAATCGGGAAATGGTGGGTCTTTCTACTGTTAATATTACAGTAGCACCACCTGGCAGGAACCCATTTATTCCTGGAACTCTGCCTACACAGAGTGAAAGAAAATTCTTTCCCCTAAAAAGTCTGCAACCTGAATAGACAAGCAAACACTAGGTGGAGGGAAAATTAGGAATTGGACCCATTTCTTCTAATTGCCACTTCAGGGACCTGGCTTCACTAGGACACCTTGCATCCCTCATGTCATTTTTGTTCTTGTGTCCTGTGAGTAGCCAATTTGTCCAAATTACAAAGGCCAAGTGACTTGGATTGTAAATCTTTGGGGCATAAATAATAAGGAAAGCAAACAATAAGTAGCGGCACTTACTGATATGTTAAATAACTTAATTCTACATGCCAACTCCAAGTAGGACCTATGATGTCAGAAAAGCTGCCTGAATTAGAGGGCCTAATAACATTTTCACAGTTCAGCATACCACAAGGCTCCTGGCACCATGCTTCTTCCCAGTCCCCTCTCTCTGTCTTTTCCACACCCATTAAGTAATGGGGGTCTAAAGAGGGACATGTGAATAAGAATAGGAATCCCCTCACTAGTGGTTTGTGTCTAGCATGTGCTATTTTTGTGGTGCCTGAGCAGAGCAAAGGGAATGGAGGATAGAGAATTAGCCTATTTTTATATCAGTGCTCTATTCCAAAGTTTAACACTAAAAAATGGTGTTAAAATAACTATTGTGTAACATATTACCCCAGAACTGTAAGCAAAGGAACATTCCTGCTACTTTGTGCTTCTTAGGAAATGGGAAGAATATTAATGTCTGCCAAATAGAGAACAAAGCTCAGACATGGGATTATTTTCTAAATTTCAAGAAAAAAATTAAAAAAGACTTAAAAACACAATGGAATCTAATTTTAGGCCACCAGTTTAGAAAATGTATCTGCATTGAAACAAACAGCAGCTACAACTCATTATGTAAAACAGCACCCTTAAGTTTCCAGTAAAACAGTTATATTTGTCTATACAAATTTGCCCAGCTAGTTCTCTGTATTTTACCTTAAGTTATAAGGTAACTAATTCCTCATAGCAAATCTGTAATATCAAATTACATAAAGAAGTACAATATGTCTTTCTAGCCCTTTTTGGTCCCTTACTTTTGGTCCTGGGATGATTAATAATAATAATAATAATAATAATAATAATAATAATAATGAAATTTATATATTTATTATGGTAAGGCTAGAGACCACACCTGAAATGGAGCCAGGAACTTGCAATGTATTTAAACGGTGCCTAGTACAGGTTGAACCTCCACTGTCTGGCACTTTCTCATCTGGCAATATCTAGTCCAGCATGATTTTAGTTAGCCAGACATCCACTTATCATGGGCATGGCCTAGTTTCCATAGTCCCATAAAGCTTGTTTACAGCTACTAGTCTTGGCTCTTTATGTTGTGTACTGTTATTTAGCTATAATTCATCCCTAAATGTCTTATAAGAGCCAAGTGAGCAGTGGAAGTGTTGGTAATGTGCTAGAGAGACAATATTGACTGCCCCTGCTCCCAATTATCCAGCAAAATCTCTCTTTTGGCACAAGTCAGGTACCAAGAGACTGAACTAGAGAGGTTCAACCTGTACCAGAGAGACTACAAATTAAATTTAATTACTAGAGCCATCATCAAAACAGAAGTAGGGAAAATCATGGTAGAAATGGGAAAGAAGTCTGGTGGAAGATATTTTCTTACTGGTGATCTTACATATGTGGGTGGAGTTCTCTGTTGTAAGGTAGTAAACATTGTCAAATTTGTTTTCAACCATTAACACTTTTAATTTTATGTCTCTGCCATAGAGAACCTTGCAAAAGAATGTTTTATTTTTCCCTCTAATGGCACAGTACTAATGAATCTAATTGTCTAAATATGATTACTCCTAGAAACAATTATAATCTGTGGGGAATATTTAAACTATTTTAAAAGTGTTTTTATTTTTCAACTTTTCATCCTGAGAGGATAGAAATTTCTCTCCAGACATATTGGCAGGACATAATTGTTTTCCTAATTTCTAGGTAAGCGTCAGAGAAAAATGATAAAATAATAAGCATAAGCCCTGTAGTAATTTTGTTTTGTAAAAATAAGCAGTAAAACCAAAGATTTATGAAGGCAGCAAACAAGACACAGTTATGATGGGATGTTATCAGACAAGCCAATTTCTATCGCACGACAGGCAATATTGAGAGTCTGTACATTCACAATGTGTTTGTTTCATGTCCTGCCCTCAGGATGGTGTCAGACATGCTTCAGTGTGTATGTGTCATCATGTTTCCCCTTAGTTAGAGATGAGCCTAAGAAGCTCAGTATAAAACTTCCTCAGCATTTGGGGTGCATGAAGCTGGGATTTAGTTTGGGTCCTCATGTTATCAAGGATAACTCACGTCACAGTATTCACACTTGCACACTGTGATAGCCAGATAGTGACTTCAGTGAGCATTGGATGCAATAATCGCTAGT
The DNA here is from genome assembly GCF_033958435.1 of Carettochelys insculpta. Lineage (NCBI taxonomy): Eukaryota > Metazoa > Chordata > Testudines > Carettochelyidae > Carettochelys > Carettochelys insculpta. Next base: position 33,842,925 of record NC_134146.1, on the reverse strand, counting down.
GAAAAATGCCAATTGCTGTGGCAAACGTACCTTTTATGGTCCTATTACCCTCTAGTGGATGCAACCTAAAATGCTTTAAGCCCTAAAATATCTATGCAGGCAGGAATGTTTTATACTTAACCAGAAGTATAGTACCTACATAGCTGACAGATTGAAAGAGGACAAAAATCTCATGAAAATAATATTTTCAAGCTTCTTCAGGGGTTTTAAAAACTGGAACAAATGAAAGCAGTAAACAACACTGATTCTTCTATTTGCCTGAATGTTTTAGAGTCTCAGTCTTACTTGGTGTGTGTTTTTTGGTTTGTATTTTAAAAATGTTTTTAGCAAATGTTCACCAATAAAAAGATACATTTTCATTACACAAATCTCAGAGATGGCCAATTTTCAAGAAACCTTAATGTCATCCCCTTTCTTGGTGAGGTACAGAAAAGCATGTGTTTTTAAACACTTGTGATTCATACTGTATAAATCATGTCCAGAGAGAAAAACAGTGACAGCTCCTGCAGAATGCACTGATTTGCCATCCTTGCTAATGAGACTGACTGATAACTCGTCTATGTTCTAAATAACTAAACCACATGAATGTGAGCCCAAGTCTTTAAATTATATTTTGGACATAGCTGACTGAAAATAAATTTGATTTCAAATATTTTGAAGCAGATTAGTTGATAGGAAAACAGATCCTGAATGCTAATCATCTGTGGCTATATATATATATATATATATATATAAAGAGGATGAAAACTCATTCAATTCATGGGGAAAAGTGTCAGTTTTAATAAAGAAGTGTCATGCTATATTTTCCCCATAGCTGACCTATCTTTACATGGAAAAAATTATAAAGGTAGAAATAAAGAGCTTTGCAGTTATAAATAACTTGAGCCTGACTATAAGATTTCCATCTGAATTGGGATTAGGGGACTATTAAAATACATAAAGTAGCTTTTGGGAAGAATCTATCAAGAAGGAACTCCTTTGAATAAATGTAACCCATTTTCTATTTTTAACTTGCAATTTCTTCCTATTACCAGTATACCAAACAGTGTAAATTCCATGCAAGTAGTAGGAAATACTGGTACAGGTTGAACCTTTCTAATCTGGAATTCTCTCATCTGTCAATATCCATAACCCGGCATTATTTTAGTTAGCCAGATGCTCACTTATGGCTAAAGCCAAGTTTTCCATGGTCCCGTAAAGTTTGTTTACAGTCACGAGTCATGGCTCTCAGTGTTCTGTGCTGTTATTTATCTGTAATTTACCTCTAACTGTGTTCTAGGAGCCCAGTAAGCAGTGAAAGTGTTGGTAATGTGCTAGAGAGACAATATTGACTTGCCATGGTCTGGCCAATTCTTCCACCTGGCACCACTCAGATCCAGAGAGTGCTGGACGAGAGAGGTTCAACCTGTATTTTGAATCTGGATTTAATGTGCATGACCTTATTTGAGAAAACATTAAAAAAGCATATAAAGGGCTGGGCCCTGTGGTCTAACAGTGATTCCACAGATACTCAGACAAGAACTGAGAATTTAGGTATTACTGAGCCATTTATCCCTTCGGCAAGAAAGATTTGGCAATGTTAGTGTCTCTGCAAACCCTTCATAATGGAACAGGCATTAGAAATGGAGGTTCTGGGTTAAAATAATATAATGGGATTGCTCTATGAACATCTTATTGTTTCTGACGTACAGACATACTATTAATCAATTTTGAGGGTTAACTTATGCACTCAGTTTATTTCTGTGATGCTTTTTGAGGTTACCCAAGGTTGTAAGGCACCTTGCAACCCTGGGTTAGAGAGTGGTGGCTTTATCTGCAAATCAGTTCTCTGTTTTCACCTGCCGGGGCAACAAAAACACTTCCCTCCCATCCTATGCAGCCTCTGCCTTCCCTCTGCACACTGCAATTCCCAAGGCATCTGTGTATCCCTGTCTTCTGTTCCATTTGACACGTACAAGATTTACAGATAAGCTATTCCAAAAGGGACAATAAACCTCAGCTAGCCAGTTTCACATCATCGTTGCTTCACTTAAATCACAGCATGTAGGTAAGTTCATTTAACATGGATTCAAGTAATAACAAGTAGCTAGGAATATTGGAAATAAATTGGTTACATGTAAAACAAAGTCATAATATGCCTTCTTGAGTGGAGGCCTGATAAATAAGACACTTTCTTTGTCTTATTAAATGTTAGCTCACACTCTCTCAATGTTTAACAACTGTTACCTCTATTCATAAGATAAGCATACTTGTAGCTTGTCTGCTAGGTATAGGAAACTGTGAATCACATACCATTCTTCTGATATACTATACTAATTCTTTGATTTTAGATTATAAAGAGAAAATGTCCTGCTGTGTGTTCCTGCCTGTAGATTCTAGGATCTTTTGTCGACTTTGATTACATGGTTGCTCTGTATGTCATTGGAGATAAAGTCTCTGTTATCCGGCATGCAATGAACCAAAAAGCTGAGTTAAAATGTCACTTCTGATATCTCCCCATACAAATTTTCATGAAATTCCATATTCTGCATTCTAATTTTGTGCAAAACATGAAGAAGACAAGCACGCAAGCTAAAATCAGGAATTTATTAAAAAATCCAGCTTTCAGCATGTGTCCTTGGGCTGAATTTGTAATGACCCTATCTCCTATATCTTCTACAATAATTGATTTTTATAATCATGACCCTGAGGCACTACAAAATCCTGAAGTGCCTTCTGAATCATCAAAGCAAGATTAAATTATGATCAGTATCGTTTTAGTGTTAAGTGACCTGGACATACGCCATGGACTGCCCATAGTGATATGTAATGTCATAAAATAAAATTATGAATATAGTAGGTTATCAGTAACATGTACATGCATCTTACAAAGTGCTTCTTTGCCCACAAAAGCTTATACTCCAATAAATCTGTTAATCTATCAGGTAACACAGGACTTCTTGTTGTTTTTGCAGATACAAACTAACATGGCTACCCCTCTCATAGCGACATAGGCAGTGGCAGCAGAGGCATGAAACTAATGAGTACTTACTTAACGTGACTGAGGGTATGTCTGTACCATGATCAGTCCTCCAGAGTTTGATTTTGCCACATCTGGGAACACACGTCAAAATTGATCTCTCTGGGTTCTGACCTCAACCCTAGTACTCCATACTATCATATAGAGTAAAAGACATCAGCATGAGTCCAAAGAGCCCTGATCTACACCAGGGAACAAAGTCGATCCTGATTTGTCGATTATAGCTATGTTAATGGCATAGCTAGAACTGTGTATCTGGGATTGACTTTGTTCCCCGGTGTAGACCAGGCCTAAGTCATTCACTATTGCTGCTACTGGTGCTATGGCAGCAATACTACTATTTATGATTCATGATAACTAATGTGACTATGTGAAAGCAACCAGGATAATGACACTCCAGTATGTAGTGCAGGTGAAGTTTTAGAGGGGAAGTGAAAGCATCTATAACAATATTTTTGGAAATTGATGATAATGTGATTGAGAAGCTTGAAATAGTAAACAATAGTCAATTAATCAACAGAAAAAAGAAATATAGCATAGCATTATACATTTAAAATTAAGAGTTAAATTAAGTAGTTACTCAGGACTTAAAATGAAATGTGATTCCATATGTTCACTTTGTCTTTGGTTTTGTGTCTGTGTTCTAACAAACATATTTAGGCTGTTACTGGGTTATCTGCGACAGAGCTTTCTTAGAGAAAAGGAAGGTGAACTGATCGCTGGTTTGTGACAGAAGACAGAGGCTGAAGAAGGATGTTGATGTGAAGCATTGGCTCAAAGCCATCAAGAATTATGTTGCCATTAGCTGATAGTGAATGCTGACTATGATCAATAAGTGGGACACAGAACGGCCAGTGACTCTGAAGAATGGTGGAAATGTGGGACAAATAATGTGGGACAAAATTTTGCGGAGTAAGGGGACTTTTAAGTTGCACCAGCACTTTGAAGTACCAGCGGGTGTGCCGCGGCTAGATGTGCACTGGTACTTCAAAGTTTAAAACTTTGAAGTTGCCATGGGGGTGGGGGGGGAGAATTTGCTTAATGAAATGCTGCCTATGCACAGCAGCACTTCATTAGTAAACTCCTCCTTCCTTCGAAGGAAGGTGGCAGTGTAGACAAGGCCCATGAGAGGTGATTAAACAGGTTCTGGACAGGCAAGGGGTAAGATACTTATATTCCTCCCTCCTTTGCTGGTTGCTGTCTATTGTGTTTCTAAATTGCAACATAATGGCAACAGTAAAAGCTCTGATAGCTGGCATTCAGCAGGACAGGGAGTGCTGGTTAATCGGAATAGCTGTCTTCAAAGAACTAAAATACAATAATAAATTGTATACAATATACAATACAGTATACAATAGTATGAAGATACTTGCCAAGCCAGTAGTAGTAGTGCACGGCAGAATTGTTGGTTTCTTGAAGCACTTAGGTGTTACTTGTATCAGAGGGGTACCCATGTTAGTCTTTAACCACAAAAACAACAAGTCCTGTGTCACGTGATAGACAGATGTAATGGAACATCAGCTTTCATGGGCAAAGACCCAATTCATCAGATGCATGTAGTGGAAGGTCCAAAGATAGGTACAAATATGTAAGAAGAAAAGAAAGGAGTACCAATCAAGAGGAAGGCCAGTGTTAAAGAGGTCAATTCAGTCAGGGTGGATGTGGCCTACTTCCAGCAGCTGCTGTAGAGTTGTGAACACCAAAAGAGAAAAAACTGCTTGAGTTGGCCAGCCATTCTCAGTCTTTGTTCAATCCTAAATTGATGGTGTCAAATTAGCAAATGAATTGTAGGTCTGCTGTTTCTCTTTGAAGTCTGTTTCCCTCCTGCCCCCCACACACACACAGGATGGCTACTTTTAAATCTGCTACTGAGTGTCCAGGGAGATTGAAGTGTTCTCCTACAGGTTTCTGTATGTTACTATTCCTGATATCTGATTTGTGTCCATTTATTCTTTTATGTAGAGACTGTGCAGTTTGGCCCATGAATATGGCAAAGGGGCAGTGCTGGCACATGATGGAATACATTACATAAGTAGATGTGCAGGTGAATGATCCCTTGAAGGCATATGTGGTGTGGTTAGGTCCTGTGATGGTTTTACTTGTGTAGATATGTGGGCAGAGTTGGCACCAAGGTTTGTTGCAGGGGTTGGTTCCTGAGTTAGTATTACTGTAGTGGTGTGGTGTATAGTTGCTGCAGAGAATTTGCTTCAGGTTGGCATGGCTGTCTGTAGGCGAGGACTGAACAGACTCCCAAGGTCTGTACATGCATCTGATGAAGTGGGTCTTTGCCCACAAAAGCTTACGTTTCGATGAAGCTGTTAAGTCTATAAGGTGACACAGGACTTCTTGTTGTTTGTGCTACTGTGAGTTGACTACTATTTACACTCCTGTAGTTTGGTGACAGCTAGCACAAGTATGTGATGCAAGCAGGGAAATCATACCCCCCTCTCTTACAGTAGAAACATGAGAGATGTGTATTTTTAACTACTATACCAAACTTTCTTCACTTGAGGATTATGGCTTTTTGGACATCTAGTAAACTGTTCTTAAACAGTTTCCAATTGTTAATCATTTTTCTGTTTAATTTTTTTCACTCAGCCAATCTGGTTCCTGACTTGTTTCAGCTGGGTAAGATTGATTTTTTTTTTTAAGAAAGGACCAGGTAAGTAGATTTTGCCAACTGGGACTTCATTTTGCTTGTGTGTAGCAAACATACCCAAGTCATGATCACTTGACCATCAGTTTTTAATTCTGTGATCAATTACTCTGTATCTGTGAAGAATAGATCTAATATAGACTTCACCCATGTTAGATGCAACACTTTTTGGGTTAGGAAATTTACACCTATAACTTTAAATATTTGGTACTGGCAGCATGAGACTTCCATCATGTATTGCTCAACTTGCAGTCTCACATGGTAAGAGTTGTTTTTTCTTGTGCACATTAGAAACTAGTGCATTAAGGAGCTGGTTGTCCTGTTCTCCAGTCAGATTTGGCGGTCTGCAGCAGACACTAAGTAGTACCCCATTTTGTGATTTATTTTCTTAAAACTTTGATCCATAAGTATTCAGGATGGTTTGATTCAAATCTGTCAGTGATTCAAACACCTAATGACACTTCAGCTGAGTTCTGTAGCACCTTCTCATTTTGCCCTCTCAGCTCTTCCTAAATTGGGTTTAACCAGTGATGGTAACATTCCCATCATGCAAACTTCAGATCAAGTTTTAGCAATAGCAATACCATCTAGCTTGAATTTATGCTATTTATGAGTTATTCGACATCCTCAGATTGATAAGGCTCCTAGAACTGGTGTACAGGCTATTCAAACCTTTTTTTCTATGCATTTCTTCATGCTTTGATTCATTTCGTTCTTATCATCTTGATTTTTGTGCTGAATTAATGCTTGTTTGTTCACCCATTTCACTTTTTCCATTGTTCATAGTTTAATATGCTCCTCTCCAGCTTAGCCAGATTGTACCCTTGAGTGTTAGTAGTGGTGTCAAATGCCACTGTATGAAAGATGAGGGGGGGGCAGCTCTGTGGCCGAGAAAGGGTGGGGCTAAGAGTGGAAGGGGCATGGCCAAGGGCAGGCAGTCCTCAGTGATGCCCGGACCATGGTGCTGCCCCCCACACTCCCTTACAGCTGCAGGCAGCTAGAGCAGTGCTGACACAGTGTTTCAAAGGGGGCCTGGAGCTCCAGCTGCAGCCACTGCCAAAGTAGCAGCAGTGGCACTTGGGGCTCCAGGCCCAGGAACAAATGCCCCCTTTCCACCCCCTCACCCCTGCATCAGTGCGCCTGTTCACTAGCCTCCATCTCAGACCTCTTAAGAGCTCTCCCCCAGTACTGTACAAAACCAGAGCCCTGTAGCATGTGCAGACCTTAGAAATTAATTCTTCCTCTCTCACAGACATATCCGGTCATCCAGTTTTTTCACTGATTACAGTAGCTCATTGGTTGCAATAGTTCTTCTCAGTGATGCCAATGCATTCAGTTTCATCTGTCACTGCCTTCTGCTAGTTCTTCTTTGCTTTCTCTTTCTTCTCTTGGATACCTAATTAAATACTTGCTTAGCCTGTCTCCCATCTTCTATATGGTGTCTTGCTCAGAACATCTGAACCTTCTGTCTTTAATGACAGTTTTCTGACTTACTCTGTCAACTACCTTGCTTTCACATTTATTTTGTCTTTCCATTAACTATGTAGTATCTTCCTTAGTCATCTGTGATGGGCAACCTCCAATCTTTTATAATCAGCTCATTAGCCAAGACTCTTCACTTGATATGGGCATCCACAATACAATCACAGGGCATAATATAACCTTTAGTATGGTTTGGAGACTGCTTGACCCTATGCTGTTCATCCTTGCAAAAGTAGCACTTGTTTTCGCTTACCTCATATGAATATTTTGAAAACTGCAGCCCTCTTCAAATGTCATCACTTTCCCCAGACAGCAGAACTCTCCTAGGTTTTTTTCCCTTCATCCAGGTACACCTTTGCAGTTGTTGTCCAATTTCCTGCATTTGTGGTCTTGTTTTTCTCTGTATTTATTTTCAATCCTATTTTTGCTGCTTCCTTATCTATCTCTAATATAAGGACAAACATTCCACTCCATATCAGAGACCCACTGAAGCAATGCCATCAGCAAAGTCAAGATTTTGCATTTCATTTTCATTAACCCCTTTTACAACATTTTTGATGCCTGTTGTTGACCAGTTTATTATCCAACCTATTGCTAATAAAAAGAAGACTAGTAATTAACATCCCCTGCTTGTCTAACACCAGTCACAGTTTTTAACCACTCACCCAGGCTGTATCTGATCAGAATGTGCACCTCCTTTCGTAATACAACTTCCTTATTGTGTTGGATCAGCTTGTCTGGTATCCCCAGTGTCCTGCCATATTCCATAGCATCTCTATGTAGACACAATTGAATATTCTCTTGAAGTTAACAAAGCTGATTAAAATGGTGTTTAAGCCAAGAAGCAGGGTTTTTTGATGATCTGTAAGAGAGTAGCTACCTATTCACAACATCTACTTGAACAGAACCCAACTCGTTTTTCCCCACAGTACTTCATCCACTGCCTTCTTCATTGTATTCAGCCTAACAAGACTGACAGAAGTACAATACTTCTCAGCTACAGACTCACTACAGCAATGTCAACAGAAGTTACCATCAAAAGAAATGTTCTGACAAAATTTTTTTTGACAGATTGTATCTACACACAAAAGCGGATCCATCTTGTGATCTGCTCTGCAGACAAAAGGACCCCAGCTTTTTTTTTGTCAACAATTTTGGTTGACATAATGCATTTTGTGTGTGAATCCTCCATGAGTTTTGTCAACAAAACCCAAGTTTTGTCGACAAAACTCACCAGTGTAACCGTAGCCTTTCAGTTTTGATATGGAGTAATACTGTCCTTTTTAAACAATGTCATGATGATGCCATCTTTCCAGTTTTGTGGAACTTGTCCCATATTTGTTAGAGAGTTTTTAACTGCTCGGTCAGAATTTTGCTTCCCAATTTTGTACTTGCTATTTGTGGAATGTCAACCATTCCCCCAGGGTTGACGCTTCTAATGGATGCTTTGATTTAATCAGTGTTATTGGTCCTACTTCTCTTTCTAACTTATCATTGATATGTCTCTCAAACTTTTGATTGGCAATGATGTTTTCTCGTGACCTTTGTGTGAACTTGTGAATCTTCTTGTGCTGGCAGAGAGTGCCTTCTAACTTTCAGGTGATTTGAACTTCATGCTACAGAGCCGTTTACCAATATCTGTTTGGATGCCTTTCATTGAGATGCACATGACTCATTCCCAATCAGTACAGTTGTCACTGATTAGTGTACTGAAGCTGCCTATCAACATGATTTCCTGGATAGATACTTCGTCCAATACTTGATGCACATTTGCTGTGTTTGTTAGTACATATATTTGGCATGTTTTGTTTGAAGACTGTCTGTTGTTAATCCTGTCTTATACCGGCTCTAAAGCCAGCAGGGTCTTCATTGTGATGTTATAATGCATAATTCTGATACCTCTTTCATTCATTCCTTCTCCTGGGTATAACATTGTAGAACTATTGGACACAATCTCACCAATTCCTCCCCATCTCATATCAACGATACCAAGTATGTTCAGAGAGTATTTTTCCATTTCTTATGTAACCTGTATCAACTTACCCATACTGTACAAAAGTGCATGCATGCCACAAACCCACTTTGTACAGATTTGATCATAAAAATTCAATGTCTTGAGATATCAGCTTCCTTTTTGTTTTCACTGAAATCAGTCGTACTCGGGTTTTGAACTCCATATATACATATGTGCTTCAAGTTTTTTGTTTAACTGAGCTGCTTCTGCTGCAGTAAGGATTTCCTGAGTGAGTCATTAACCCAACCCCAATCTCCTCTTTTTTCCTGCTTAGGACTGGCACTTTTGTTCACTGTAGCAGAGTTACAGCATGAACTGAGAAAGTGCAAATCTCCAGACTCCTCCCACAACTAGCTATGCAGTACATCAAATTCCTAAATACGTTCATTAGCTGGATTCTTTGTGTAGCAACTCTCCTTAGAAATAGTCCACTATTCACCTTCCTTTAGAGAGGGGAATATACACGTAGGGAAAACACTCAACAATGCACAAATACTTGGGTATGTCATGATATGAAAACAATTATATTGTTACAGCCTACCCCATTTTTACAGAAATCATCTTTGTGAATAGCAGAAGTTCCCTACTGTGACAGTCACTTTATATACTCTTGATTCTGTGTACTTCAAAAATTTAAGGCATATACCACTCTACTGCTAGTTTCAAGTGAGTAAATATATTGTCTAAGGGGGAAAAAAGCTTTACTGACATCCTCAAGATTCAAGGTCATAAAATAATAAAAAAAACTGCATTGATTTCAAGGCTTCTACAAGTCATGAAGAGAAAAAAAATATCCCATACAATGGAGAATTATTTGAATGTACAATAACTGCTTCCAAGAACATTAGTTCTAAAGACTTTTACAATTGTGCCTACTGACTGCTTCTAACTCAATACTTCAATTATAGAAAGAGTGTAAGAACAATGTCTTGGGTATAGTCTGATGCATGCTATTATGCTCTAAAGGGTGCCATTGTTGTTTGCTTGTGTGGAAAGATGAGTAATCATGGAAACAGTTGAATATCCTTAAACCACACAAAACCAATTTCCTAGCAATTGTTGCTTTAGTCTAGCAAGGAGAATAAATTAGTTCATATACCTTTGCACCTTACTGGTTTTGGGTTCAAACCAAGTTCAAAGAAATGCAGTTGGAATTGTATCTGTTTTCATAACTAGATAATAAGAGTGTTTCAAAACTCCACTGGCAGGCTTTAGTCCACTGAGAAGAATATTTCTGTTCTGGTTCTTAAGTGCTATAGATGTTTAGCAGCTTATTTATTGTGTACAGGAGTCTGAAAGTGTGGTTGCAGTCCAGAAGTCCAATGTCATATATACAAATACACAGTTATATCGGTCCTGAGTCAGGAAAGTAAGAGAAGCAGGTGTTTATCATGTCTGCAATGGAATTTAAGCATATGCTTTAAGTTATGTGGATGTTGAAATGCTTTTCTGCATTGGCAAAGACTTCACATATTCTGAACCAGGAACTTAGTAATTTGAGAATGCTAGGTTTCAACTGATGCATCTAGCAGTGGAATGCTTCATACCTGAGGGATGATAGATTGCAAGAACATATCAAATACAAAGTAATCTGAAGGCATATATCACATGAACATACTATAAAAAAGAAAAAAATAGATCCCTTATGAACTATAAAATACTTCATATTGAATACTGCAACAAAACAGGATTTCACAGTCCACTATTAATACATGCAGCATTGGCAATGGTCATCCAGATCAGAACTAAAGTCAGCTGCAAGAGCCTCTGACTAAATTAAAATTTATATTGATATAAAATAACATGCTATATTGTATTGGGTACTGAGGTTCGCTATGTATGACTATTTTAGGCAGTGAAACCAAACAGATTCAGAGATAAGATTCCAACTAAATCTGTATTGTCTTAATTTTGTCCCATTGCTACTCACATTTCCTTTAATATCTTAATTGATGCCTTCCAAAATGCATTTTCTTTGGATAAGCTACCTGTATACTTTTATATTACAATTGAAGAGAGAAGATGAGTAAGGTAATACCTTTAATTGGACCAGCTTCTAATGGTGAAAGAGACAAGCTTTCAACTAAACAGGATCATCTGAAGGGTATGTGGAGCTTGAAAACTTCTCTTTTACCAGTAGGAGCTGATCCTATTGAAGACATTGCCTCACTCACCTTCTCCCTTTCATATCATGAGACCAGCCTGGCTACAACTCTGCAAACAACAATGTATAATTGAAGCCAAATGTCCAATAAACAGTTATCACAAGGTTATACTTTGTGAAATATGGAGAGTAAGATTAGAAAATTAACTACTGAAAATGATTGAATAAATGGCTTAAAATTAAACAGTGTGTCTTGTGCTGAGGAACAACCAAAGGAAGGGTACTGATATGTTTTACCAAACAGGCAAAACTATCTCATGTTTTAGTACTGATGCCACTTTACTTAAAATCCAATGACCTAAGGTTTCAGACAGGTAAATTACAGAAGCAAATATGTACCCACATGAAGATGTGTTAAATCCAGAGTTCAGAGGATCCACAATTATCATAAGTATATTTACTTTTCACTGGGACTACATGAACCCATTAGGATTTGGTTTACAGGGCTTGGAAACAAATCATCCCTTACTGAATCAGTTTGAAGGCTTAAGTTTCTGAACTCACACAGGAAACTGAAAGGGCTGACTAGAGTTCTAGGAGTTTAGAAGTGAGGCCAGATTACCTCTATTGGCACATCTGTCTGAAAGTTAATGTGTGCTGAAAATACAGCCATGCTTAAGTACAGTTTTTCCCACCATCCTTCTCCAGTGCTTGTGACCTAGTGGATTGAGGATTTAAGAGGTTATCTCTACTATCAGGTGTGTCAATGATGCAGTGATTTATACACCTGCAGTTGATTTAGTGAGTCTAGTAAAGACATACTAAAGAAACCCACTCTCCTCTTGACTCCTGTACACCAGCAGAACAAAATGATTAATGGGAGATGATGAGTCTTTTCTATTAGTCTTCTGCAACCTGGACCCCATGGTAATTAGATGTAAGCTATGTTGATCTGAGTTACGCTACTAACATAACTCAAATTGCCTAGCTTAGATTTACTGTCCTTGTTTTGTTGACTTACCCTAACACTTCAGTTCCAGTCCTAGCTCTGCTACTGACTCATGTTGTGAACTTGGCTCTTTTTGTTTCTGCCCCTTTAAAATGGGGTAGTAGTTCTTTGTATCTCTCTCAGGGTTGTAGTAAGCTTCGATCATTTAAGGAAATTCCAGGAAGTATAAAGCTGTTTGTTAGGTATTATAAATGTGTTAAGAAGGTGTCAATTTTACAGAACAATTTAGTTATGGCTCCTCTTTTTATGGCAGTGTAATAACTTAAGGGCCATGTCTAGACCAGTCCCCAACTTCGAAGGGGGCACGTTAATTAGGGTGTCAGGAGGTTACTAATGAAGTGCTGCGGTGCATATGCAGCCCTTCATTAGGCTAAATCTCCCCCATAGCAACTTCAAAGTGTGAAATTGAGGAGTAAAGGGACTTTAAAGGAGTGCGAGCACTTCAAAATAGCTACGGCTGACCCATGGTTACACGCAAGCCAGCACTTCACACTTCGAAGTTGCCATGGGGGAGATTTGCCTAATGAAGTGCTGCATAAGAACCACAGCATTTCATTAGTAATCTCCCAACACACTAACTAACATGCCCCCTTCAAAGTTGGGGGCTAGTCTAGACACAGCCAAGGCGTTGGAAAATAATTTGATTTTCTTTTAGGGAAATTCAAATGTCCACTGGTAGATTAATGGCCAGGGGCAGGCAGAAAAGGAGTTGAAGTGTGACCAGTTTGCTTCATTCATCAGGTTTACCTAGAAAGCATGAAGAATTTGGACATGGCTATAGTCTGCATCTCTCAGCATGAAACAACAGCTGTCAGGGGGCAGTTTGAAGAGCTGAACAAGAAGTAACCCTCTAACATAGCAGTTGTCAAAGTGTGGGTCAGGACCCAAAGTGGGTTTTAATAGGGAAACAGTGCTGGTGTTAGACTTGCTGAGGCTTGGGGCTGAAGCCAAATCCCAAGCCATGTTGTTCAGGGTTGATGTTGAAGACCCAGGGCTTCAGTCCTGGTCAACTAGGCTCAGTTTCAGTTTCAGCCCGGAGTGGCAGGGTTCAGCTTCACCACCCAAGGCTGGATTTGTGCCCTCATTTCCCACCCCACCAGAAAGAAGGTGCTCTGGCTTCAGTCTCCCTTTCCCAGGGTTGGATAGTACTTTTAGTTGTTAGAAGGGGATAATGGTGCTCTGAAGTTTGACAACCACTGCTCTAACCTACTGGGGAAGGAGGGGTTCTATACAGCAGGAATGAGTCTGTGAATTCTGAATTTTGGAGTTTTAATCTTTTGAAATGCAGTATAATCAACATTTAATGGATTGCAGGGAACCCTTTATGGTGACAGTATGTACTTCTGTGCACAGGGTAAGCAAGTGAAAATATGCAACTGCTATTCTTTCTTAAATGAAAAAATAAAAATAAAAAAATAAATTAAAAAAAAAACCTCATACCATACTTTCTGAGCTTAGTGTTCCAGAAACATGTCAGCTCAATCACCTTGGAGACCAAAGTCTATTGTTTCAGAATAAGCAATGGGCTGCAGGGATTTTTCAAGGCTGCTAAACACCTGTTTATTCCACTGGCATCAGCTGCAGCTGTTGGAGATCTGTGCCTCTCAAAAATCAGGCCCTGGCTTGCCCAAATTGCCGTATTTCGGCCCTGTCCTCAGGGAATCCATTATAGGCCTGAGAGAGTAATTTGGTCTCCCTGTCTATTAAATCTTTAGCCTTTCTGCTGAGCTGCTCAACAGACTGCCAGTTGGTACCAGCATACAGGAGGAATGTGCATAATGTGGACACATTTGCTAAGAGATGGACTGGGACATACAATGTATTTTTGTATAAAGTTAATTCAGATATTCTTGTTCAAAGTAACTGAATGCAGAACTTTAATGCAATGGGGAGCATGTGGTCAGCAAGACATCCTAAGTGTGCTGCTATACATACAAAATAGGAAGTTTTATTGAAAAAGCGTGAAAGAGTTTTCTTTTTACTAAAGCCTCCTGAGCTGTGAATGATATTTCATTTAAACTCACTCCAGCTGTCTTACTAGTTAAGCTTTCTCAAAGTAGATTCCCACTTCATTTTGAAATATGCTCCCCAAAAGTGGCTCAAATTACAACGTGAAGCATGGAGAGGCTGGGAAAAAGCATATCCTGACTGATTTAAAGGGCAATTTCACCTGAAAAAGTAAGATTTAGGGCCACAAAGTGCCATCAGCCCGGAAAAAAATATTCTCCATTATTCTGCCTGTGAGTGGAAATGAGGTTGTGTGTGACTGCAAAGGTCTCTTATGTGGATCTGATTGGAAGACAGGGGCCACATTTCAGAACTAGAAATGGCATATTCCAGTGTACGTCCAGTTCTACTGTATTCTATATCAGCCTTACCATTCCATTGTGGTAGACAGTCTGCCAGCATTCCTGTTATAAATCTCTGTTTACAAGGATGTACAATTTGGCTTTAAAAGGTCTCACTGGACAGAAATGCAGCGTACAAGGAAACAGGCAAGGATAAATGGAATTTTGTTATGTGTATTGAGAAATAAATGTTATTTTTACAATGATACCTGAGTTTAAAAGAGTGCACAGATAGAAATGAATCATTGCTTGTTTCAGACACTTTCTTTGCCTCTTCTAACACAAAAGCTGTCAATTTTCATAAAAAATCAGGGCTCCAATTCTGCCTGCCAGGCACACTGGCTGGGCACGGCTGGGGCTTTCTAGTCCAGAAACATCTGTGGTCCCACCACACCACCAATGTTGCCAGACCAGAGAGTACCAGACCAGAGATTTCCAATCTGTATTTAAGTTATTAACCAGTTGATCCATTCAACCATATCCACATCTTTATCCACATCATTTTCTCATAAGTAGTTTTCCTCATGATTTTTCAGTCTTGTAGCTAAGCCCTGTATTATCTTCCAGTACCGCTTATACTTGACATTTTCTTTTTTACCCAGGGAATGAATTTCTTCAAAATATTTCTTGAAAGAGTCTCTCTTACACCTCATAATGCATTACATTTTTTCTGTGGCAAAACTGTGGGGGAATATGGGAAGCGGCTAGTGTGCTGAATAATGTCTTCCTTTTTTCCTTTCTAGTCCACTCTACTGCTCCTTTTTATGCTGCCTCCATCCTTCTCTTATATTGTCTCGCTGTCTTCAAGAAAATGTTGTAACTAACCTCTCTGATGTGCTTGACCAAAATCCACCACCACATAAGCATGGGACAAAAACATACCTATCCAGCTTGTGTTTTTCTTTTCAGGTGTTAGTTCTAAGTCTGCTGAGAAACAGAAATGGAAAGATCTGAACTTTCAAGAAGCAAGAACTCATAGTTATTCTGGATAAACTATAGCTATTAATTCATATTTATGAGAGTGTAACTGTAATGTGTAGTATGTTTGTGGTGATATTTTATTGTAACTGATTTTTAAAAAGTTAAAAAAACAATTAAAATGAAAAAATCTGATTTAAATAAAGAATCTATCTATCTATCTATCTTTTAAATCATCAGTTATAGCCACCCTGGTTTACAGTGTTGTTGTAGCCATGTTAGTCCAAGCATATCAGAAGCCACGTCTACACGTGAATGCTACTTCAAAGAAGCGGCGCCAACTTCGAAATAGCGCCCATCACGGCTACACGTGTTGGGCGCTACGTCGAAGTTAACTTCGAAATTAGGCGGCGACATGTCGAAGTCGCTAACCCCAGGAGGGGATGGGAATAGCGCCCTACTTCGATGTTCAACGTCGAAGTAGGGAACGTGTAGATGATCCGCGTCCCGCAACATCGAAATAGCGGGGTCCTCCATGGTGGCCATCAGCTGAGGGGTTGAGAGATACTCTCTCTCCAGCCCCTGCGGGGCTCTATGGTCACCGTGGGCAGCAGCCCTTAGCCCAGGGCTTCTGGCTCCTGCTGCTGCAGCTGGGGATCCATGCTGCATGCACAGGGTCTGCAACTAGTTGTTGGCTCTGTGGATCTTGTGCTGTTTAGTGCAAGTGTGTCTGGGAGGGGCCCTTTAAGGGAGCGGCTTGCTGTTGAGTCCGCCCTGTGACCCTGTCTGCAGCTGTTCCTGGCACCCTTATTTTGATGTGTGCTACTTTGGCATGTAGACGTTCCCTCGCAGCGCCTATTTCGATGTGGTGCTGCCCAACGTCGACGGCACCAGCCCTGGAGGATGTGTAGATGCTATTCATCGAAATAGCTTATTTTGATGTCGCTACATCGAAATAAGCTATTTTGATGTAGTGTGCACGTGTAGACGTAGCCAGAGAGACAAAATGAGTGACATAATTGCTTTTATTGTAGGCAAGATTTTGAGCTAAACAGAGATCACTTGAAGAGCTCTATGTAACACAAACTACTGTTAGTGAAAGAAAGATATTACCTCACCTACCTTCGTCTTTCTAAAGTCTCAAGGTTACTCAATTACACATCTTACATCAAGGATACGTGTACATCTAGAAGGCACTCTTTGAACAGAAGGAAACAAGTAACATTCATAACAATTAGCCAAAATAACATTCTTAATAATTAGCCAAGAACCCCTCCCTAAAGTATGCTCACCATAAGGTAAGGTATGTATGTTTTAGCCAGTCTAAAATATTCATTGTAAAATATATGTTTTGCCATATGGACTAGATGGTGCCTGGTCCTGCCATGAATGCAGGGAACAGGATTTAATTGCTTCCAGCTCTATGATTTTCTCACACCTGCCTGAAAACAAGCATAGGTGACATACTTATTCCAAAAGCATAAGATGTTACAGATAGGTTGAGAATTTTTAGACTAAAGTTTTTGTTGTCGGCCGCCAAAGGATTGGCTTTGATCGATGCTCCATCATTTCAAAAATTAGGTTTTAAAATTCTAGAAATCACTCATTTCAATAACTTAGAAAGGAAAAAAAAGTTCCATTTTTTCATTCTAATATGTTACAGTGAAACAAAATGTTAGAAAACTCATAGGTATAAGGGCTAGGGTGACCTATCCAAGGGGTAAGGGAGCCACATGGGAAGCTCTGGCCTGGCCCTGTTCCCCCTCCCCACCTCTCTCCCTGCCTCTACTCCCTGGGCAGAAGAGTGATGTGTTTACATGATTATGTCCTTCTGTCACCCAAGAGTAAAAATTTTTCATAGGGAGATTTCAGATTCAGAGTCCCACTCTCTCAAAATATGGGGATTCAGGAAACAATGTGGTATGCTAAAAATACACGATGATTTAAATCCAAAGGTGTAAAAAGGACAGCACATTGAGCAGAACTGCTCATTCAAACTTGAGATGCCATGTTTATGAGAGTTCAACTATGGTGGTCAACAAAACCTCAGTGAATGATGAAGTAATTGCAAAGTTTACGTAGTAGCGGTTATTCCAATTAATTGACTTTGCTAATGCCTATAAACTGCCATAGATCCTCTACAAGTAGCATTTCACAACTGATAATAAGTAATAACAGGTGCTGAAGGTGACACCGACAGTTCGTTTGTCTGTAATCAAGAAAGAAATACTACTCCATATGTTGCCTTTATTTAATATTAAATGTTCTCTACTTTAAAATGTCATATTTTAAAGTATAAAAATAAATTTTAGTACTATTTTAGTGCACAGTTAGTATGAAAATATAATTATCTCCATTCTCCAGGGCTCAGTGTCCTCTAATAATGTAGAATGGCTACAGTACAATTACCAGAACCTGATTTTACAGATGACTGTTTGGAGATTGGTGGAAAATATCCATATTAGAGATCTACAGAAATGTTCAAGTGATAAATTATCCTTAATGGATTCAAGATATGGTAATATATGAATTATTAATATTAGTCCTGTTATCTGTCCCTCACTAAATTTCTAGTTACAATATAGAATTAATAATAGTAATTTACTTATTCAGTCAACAGGATGGCCAAAAGAGCAAAATCTGATGACTATTTAAACCTAACAAGATAACCAAAGTGACGCTGAACATTGGCTTTTGAGTTTATTAAATGTCATATCACAGCACTTTCACATTTGGACTCTCAGAAACACTCACATAAAACGTACTCCAGGTGTTCATTCTTAGAGCTTAGACAAGGGGAAAGGACTGTCCACATGTACAAGAAGCTCGGGAACCCTGCATTCCTGTAGTGCATCCCAAAAACCTAGTGAGAAGGTGTCATCTGCTTCTCCAGGAAGCATTGTTCTCTCAGCACCACTCCAGGGTCTGACTACTGCGCAGGAATTATTTTTGTAATGTTTTCATGCTTATGTCAAAGGTGCTGAGCTGCACTTAGGTTTTGTATTTTGATTTTCTGGATTGTGTAGCTAGAAACAATCCCATAATTCTTCGCTTTCATCTGCTCCTCATTAATGTAGTCCTTAAACATTACCTTGCAGACTGTCTTCACGCGGTAGTGTTTCAGCTCATGAAATGGTTCAAAGGACTGGAAGGTCTAAAACTGCTCCAAGTGGCTCACTCCATTTACCTGAACTTAGGAAGTTTTAGAGGTGGGTCAAGACTGGCAGGGGAGAGGGGAAGTTCAACCATTGTGCTATTTCAGTCCTCAAACTACATTTGTGGCTATGGACAGTTGCATTTTTGTTTCATTGCTTGGAGGAAGTGAAAGAGTTTTTTCCTCTTTCAACCGCAGTAGGTTTTCTTATGCTGTAAAACAAAACCAAGAATTTGGCTCAAGAGATGGAAGACACTGTTCCCCCTTTTAGATCTCTTACACATTCACTTCTCTGTGTAAGATGTCATTTCTTTTTTTGTATTTTATCATTTTATAATTCACTCCGTTTCTGCTTATCAGTGAAACAAAGGTATCAAAATGACTGTAAGAAAAGAGCTTCTCTGGGTTCCTTTTATATTAATTGCATTTTACAATGCTTAGGCTTAAAAGTCAGACACTTTGGCTTCTACTTATAGTTGAAAGTGGACACACATCATCAGTCTCCAAATATAAATGGAATCCAGATGAGCATTGCCCTCCTGCTCATGTGAATATAAAGTTTGTGTGGTTGGCATCTAGATTTAAAGTTGGCATGGATAACAATTTAAGAACAAATACATAAAGAAGTCTATCCAAAAATAGACCCAGAGACAATTATTATATGATCCTGCTGAGTTCATATAAAGCCAATTCAGGTTGGTTGGCAGTGTGCCATAATGGATTATTTTCATTCCTCTCTCTTTTTTATTGCCTGTGGGCATCAGACTTAATACAACTGCCTGAATTTAGAAGTTTACTACCAGTGAAGGTGAAATAAATGTTTCTGCTCAGCAGTTTTGGACCAGAGACTGATTATATACATCTAAGTAGTTCTGTTAGTCTTACAGAACTCAAGGGGTATTCACATTCATAAAGTTATCTAAGTGCACAAGTGACTGCTGGCTCAGATCAATAGCTAAAACTGGACTCTTGTCGTCAGACAAAACTCGTAATTTTAGATTTTGCATTTAGAAGAATGGGTAAGAGACATTGGAGTCCAAACTGTGTTTGTACTGAACCCAGCACAGCTTGGCTTTAATCCTGATTGGGACTTACTGGCTTCTTGCAATAATAATAGTTAATATAATAATAATTAACAGTATAGCCCATTTTAACACTGTAGTATCCTTTGGGCACCAGTTTAACCCCCGTCCCCAAATTATACAAGTGAAATTCTTATTGGAGTTCGTAGCAAATAGGATCATAGGTAATTAAAACTCATAGGACTGGTTATGTTCCAAGGTTTAAAGGAAATGCTGGGAAGGAGGGAAATTCCTGGATAGATCAGGGCTCTTGAGAGACCCCAAATTTATTGCATTCTGTTTCCCCACTGGCATTGTATTACAGTCCCTCCCCATGTGGATTGTCTACCCCATCTGTAGGACTATTCCTTGGACCAAGATCCAATAGTGAAGAGATAGAGCACAATGAGA
Organism: Carettochelys insculpta; assembly: GCF_033958435.1. Lineage (NCBI taxonomy): Eukaryota > Metazoa > Chordata > Testudines > Carettochelyidae > Carettochelys > Carettochelys insculpta. Next base: position 33,822,749 of record NC_134146.1, on the reverse strand, counting down.
GTGTAAGGTGGGTGGGAAAGAACAGGTATGATTAAGAATGTTTATGTGGGGAGGTGGGTGTGGAAGTAAATGAAAGCTTTTCAGAGAACAGGGTACACTCAACTAACAGATGAAGTAGGGTATTCTTTCTAGTATTAAAGACCGCTGCAGGTGTGGGAAGGGCCTTAGTTCTTAGGAAGTAGGCTTATGCTGGCAGTGGTGCTGGAACACTTTTTTATGGAGGGAGGGCTGAGTTGTGGCTGTTTCTTTTCATTGTTGACACCCTTCCCTGCTCCAATCTAGGGCCATAGCTGAGGGTGGCTGCAGAGCCCCAGCCTATGTCCAGGAGTGGAGCCCAGTGGCTAGGATCTTGTGTGGCAGTGTCACTAGGCTCCTCAGCACAGGCCAGGTTCCTGCTGCAGGGCCAAGCTGGATGCAAAGCCTGGGGTTCTGCAGCACCCGTGACACCCATATGTCTTTCAATTATGTATGCTGGAAAGTGGGTAGGATAAAGAATGCTGAAGCTGCATGCTGCAGGTTGAACCTTTCTACTTTGGCACCCTCCGAACCTGACTGATGCCAAATGAGAGAATATGCAGGATCACAATAGGTCAATATTTTCTAGCACATTATTAAACTTCTTACTGGGCTCTTAAGAGACATTTAGGGGTAAATTACAGCTAAATAATGGTGCAGAACACTGAGATCTAGGATTACAGTCTGTAAACAAACTTAATGTGACTGTGGAAAACTTGACACACCCATGGTAAATGGCCATCCGACTAATTAAAATGGACCCAGATTATGGATGTTGCTGGATGAGAGAGTGTTGGATTAGAGAGATTCAACCTTTATTGAGCAAAATAGCAAAGCTGGTGAACTTGACAGAGCTGCAAACTAGTGGGCAAAAAATGCTGCTTTTTTCACAGTGTGTGCTGCTGAAAAGTATGAGATTTTTCACAGAAATGTACCTTTCTCTGAACAAAATCCAGAATTCCAACAAATTGAGAAGTTGTTTATAAAATAAAGAGACTGTTTTTCAAAGGGAAAAGAGGGTTTAGGTTTTTTTCATGAAATTGGATAATCACTCCTTTTAAAATGAAATATGAAGCTCTTTATGTCACAACTGAATTTCACTGCAAATATTTCACAGCTCTAATCTTTCTAAGTGATGGAAAGACAGGTTAGTGGTTGATAATGACAATTTTAGTTATTTTAAGTTGGTGATATGTTCCTTGTGCATATGGAAGACTGAACAATAGCAAGTATTTTAAACAATCTCAGCTGTGATTTATTTATAATTGGAGATGCATATCTTCTAGAACTGGAAGGGACCTCAGGAGGTCATCTAGTCCAGTTCCCTGCCCTCTTGGCAGGATCAAGCACCATCCCTGGCATATATTTTGCCTGATCCTTAAAGGGCCTCCACAAGGACTGAACTGACCACCATGGGTTTAGTGAGCCAATGCTCAAACCACTGAGCTATCCCTCCCCCTGTGACTAGACCACTGTTTATAATACTGTTAATGCAACAATAAAACTAATAACAATAGAACAACAGTTTGAGCCTGGCTGCATAAGTGTAGAAAGTGGAAAAAAAAATCCATCATGGAATGTGCCCCACAGCCGCACAATTCTGCAGTGCCACAAGCATAAAGCTGGTGCCTGCAAGGCATGATTGTGCCAGATTAATGCTTTGTGAAATATGATATCGAAAGTATATTCTTCCACACAAAGGGAATGATGATGATGATTGTGATCTGTTCTGTATAATCTTATTTAAAATGTCAATTCTGAAGTTAGTCGGGTAGTTGCTATTTTCTTACAAGACAGTAAATCTAAGGTAATATACTGAAATGCCTAAATTAAAATGTAATACAAAACTAGTAGTGATCTAATCCTTCTGTATCTCTTACTCCCCTTGCTTTTCAGAATATTGTCATTGATACAAATCACTTCTAATAGCCCAAGACTACATAACATTTTTGTAAAACAAAACTATGGCAATTATTTATTCATCATAATTGAATGCCTCAGAACCAAAAAGCACATTTTGCAGACTCGTCCTACAGAATAGTAAATTACTTTCCTGGAACCACTACAAAGACCTGAATTAATTACCACTGAGATGCACATTAGTGGATTAGTATGAACTTTCATTCTGCTTTCTGAGTTAATTGACTTTCAAACTCTGACTATGACCTTATTTTAATTTACATGTTAGAAACTATGCATTGTTAAAAAGTAAGCCACCATTAGATGATCTATCACTTTAATATCATATTTAGAACTATTGATATCATAGCAGGTGGGGTAATGATGCAGTGCATGAGCTATATGTAAAGCAATGATGCACAAAATTATTCACAATTTACACAACAGCAACACTGAAAACACTTCTTAGGGATTTTCTATGAACATACTAATTATTTTTTAATTGAAGCAGCTATTGAACCCAGACAGTAGTGAGCCCCTGCCACGATGCTAAGCAGTGCACAGATACCGGGACAGTCCCTGCCCTAATGACTTTAATGATCAGACAGAGATGCAACAGAAGCAAGAATGACAAACAGAAGTAAGACGAGGCAGGGAGGATAAGTCAGCAACAAAGGGTCACATTATAGCAGAGGTAGTTTTGCCACAGCTCCACGGTCTTAAGGATTTTTATTTGTCACTGGTGAGCTACAAAGCTTTTATAAATGTGTGACACAGGTTGCTTAAAAATCTCAAATCAGTATCCAGCATACAGGCAGACATCAGAATTATTAAATGAAATGATTGAAAAAGGGTCTTCTTTTCACTTTTCTGACTCACCTGGCTTCCAGATTTTGTGCTGCTCCTATATCAGGTGTGATAACAAACACTACAGACTGTACAGTGCTTATGCAAACAGGGAAATATTAGTAGAAACAGAACTATTGTGCTTGAAACTTATAAATAGGGGTTAATAGGATGAGCAGGGAAACTTCAAGTGTAGGGATCAAAGGATAACTATTTTAAACCTTCAAAACAAAAAGCAGTCAAATAGCACTTTAAAGACTAGCAAAATGGTTTATTAGGTGAGCTTTCATGGTCATTTTTGTATTAAGTGCTCGTGTTCTATGATTTTTAAATAGATCATCTGAAATTTTTAGAACAAAGGCCTCGAAGTATGCAGCACCCCTGGCTTCAATCCTTGAAGATGCTCAGTTTTGTGGAAGCTCAACACTTCACGAGTTCCTTCAGTTTTTGCTTGTTCCTGAGGCCAGTCCTGTATCTGTTTGCACAGCATAGAAGTGTTGCACACTACAGCAGGAGCACAAGAAGACACTGAAAGCTTAAGAAATGGTTTACAGCCCACACACTTTACCATGGTAGCTGTATGGAGGATTAGGTGTCAGAAGACATGTGTGGACTGTATGAAAAGAGATCTGAGGGTGACTGTGTCTCAGAAAAAAAGACTTCTTATATAAAATCCTAAAGACTGAAGTTCAGCATAGAGCAGCCCTTTTCTTTCATGCCCAGGCTGTTGTTATGGTGAGAAACAGCATCAAATGCTCAGAATAGGAGATAGTGTTTGGTTATGTACGCATATGCACATTTTCTGTTTATGACCACTGCAGGACTAGCCATCACATTAGTCTCTGCTGAGATGCCCTGCCTGGGGTATAGACTTTATATTTATGAGCTTTCTAGACACACGCTATCTGCAACCTTTTCTTCTGTAGTGATCAAGAAAAAATGTAATGATGACAAACAGGGAGTAAATAAGGCAAATGTGCTCCATTTAAGGCTATTATGTATAGCTAGAGATAAATTGGAACATCACAGATGAAATCCTGCCATAGTCATATTAAATATAATCAGGCAGCATCTGCCTTCATTTTTCTAGATATGTTACAATGAAAGAACAAGCTCAGTTTGTAAAAGTCACTCATTTATAAAATTGTCCTTTTCTCTCCACAGAATTTGCAGTAAAGAAAATATCTACTCCGTCTTGTTGGCAATGCACTCTCTCCAACCTGAATGGATGGTAGTGACTGAGGGTGGGAGCTGTGCCTGTCCAGCAGGAGGGAAGAACAGGACAAATAGCTACTTTAAAATTCCCCACTTCCTTTGGGTCACAAAGGGAGGGAAAAGTTGGCAATTACTTCAGCCAAGGGTAGACCAGAAGAGTCTCAAGAGGGACACAGACCTGCCATGCTTACCAAGGAAGGAAGGGAATTTATACCCTCTTCCTTCTGGCCAGAATCCTCTCTTGTTATGGACATGAACGGGCCTCTTTCTGAAGATCATGTATTTCAGAACATGGTATCACTGGCACACTGAGGGCTGGCCCTATCTCCCATCTCTGGATGCATATCAGGATTATTAGCAGAATGACATGTTACCAGGAACTTACTGTGGAATGATTGGTTGGTTGGTTGGTTTCCTTGTACCCAAGGAGGTCAAAAACCCATCAACGATGGCAAATGCTACAAGAGAATAGTGAGGCAGGAATTTGCTTAGTATGGGCATTAAGAATTTATAATACCACTAAGATCAGCTAAACATGGGGTTCTTCTTTCCTCATGAAGACAGAGGCACCCTGTCAGTTAGTGACAGTTTTGAAAGTGAGCCTTACAATGGCAGTGTTCTCTGCACATGACCTTGGGTCCTACTAATTCAGGGTCAAAAAACCAGCAACTTTGATCTAACTAGGGCTGGAGGTTTGCAGGGATAGCCATGATTCAATATTTATTGGGACTCAAATAAACACAGGGCATAGACTGCTAGACTTTACCGATCCAGTTTCAGGAGCGAGAAATTAAGTCAACTGAGCTAGTATGTGAATCTAAGGATGAAGTACTGTGCAGAGGGCCCACATATAAGTGGCAAGTTCACCTAGAGATTTGTAGTTGAAACTCAGTGGTGATATAATGCCGAGTTGGATTGGAAAGCTGGCCATAAGCTTGGACTGGCTGATGCCCCTTGCACATTCCTTGGCAAACTGATAGCAGACCCTGGACATGATTTGTGAATTTACAAGGGGGTTGACTTGATGATAAGGGCTATGAAGGATTTGGGAAAGATATAATATGGAAATATATCTATCTCATATAACTGAAAGGGACCTTCAGAGGTTATCAAGTCCAGTCCCCTCACAGCAGAACCTATCATGATCCCTGGCAGATATATATATACATAATGTATTTGCCCCAGATAGCTAACTGGCCCCCTCAAGGGCTGAATTCATAACCCTCAATTTAGCAGGCCAATGCTCAAATCACTGAGCTATCCCTCCCCACAAGAAAGTGTGAACACAGTCCCCCACTACCACAAATTATGCCGTCAAGTTCCCCCGCACTTGGGGAAATCGCAGGGGTCAGCCCACCTGCAGTGCAATGGATGAGCCTCATCCTGGGAAAACCACGTTCACGATCATAGTATCCCCCTGCCAGGTATGGTACAGATCCCTTTTCCAGAACTGCTTATAATTTGGTCCAAAATGAGACAGCAGAGGGTAAGGCAGTTTGACAAAGCTAGAAGGCATTTGAATACAGAAATAGGTAGTTTTGGTTTCTGACACATGTTGATGGATATTTGGCTCTTGTGTGGTCCCTCTTTATGCTTCCCTGGTTCTACGCAGGTTGCCAGTGAAGCAGGCCATGAATGAACAGCTCAGTGACCACAAAATTGATTAAGATATGAAGGTGCTAGGCCAGCAAAGTTCTTTTTCAACAAAGTCTTAGTATCCCACTAACACATTGTCCATTGTGGACACCTTCTGGTTTGATATTTCTGTTATAAAATCTTTTTCCTAGCATATCCTATCTGTCTTCATGCTTTGACCACCCCCCACCAAAACACAGGGTGGAGGGCCAGTTGAGATTTCTATTTCTACATTCAGTGTATGAGATTTCACTCCCATCCCCCATGTTGACAATGTCTGTGTAGTGAAGAAGGAAGAGGAAGACAAAGATCTTTTTTCCTAGACTTTCCTATCCTCTTTTTTCTAATTTTGAGAATACAGTCTGTCCCTGTGCTATTTTCAGGGATTGGATGCAAGCATGAGGGTGGGGACCCCATGGATGGCCAGTTGAGAACACAGCCTGTGCACAGAAGCCTTATAGAGCACAAGAAAGCCAAAGACACTCCCATCAGCAACTCTGTTTGTTTCAAAAACTTTCCTATCTTCTCTTTCTTCAAGCTTTTCAGGGTCCCTGACATTTTCAGGAATTGGATGCAATCACAGGAGTGGGCACACTCAGTGGATGGCCAGTTGAGAATACAGTTACAGAAAAAAGAGATTGCTGTAAACTTTTTTGCCATCTCTGTGGATGCCCTACTTTTCCTTCCTTCTGATGGGAAAAATGGACATTTGCTTAGCATGGGAAGGGAATGAGAAAAATGCAATCTGGGAAGACGATATCAAAGACCAGCAAGCATACCCAGAATGCTAGGGGGATGAGGAAAGAGTGGGATAGGTTCCCACAATGCACTACTGCAACAGTCAATATTTGCCAGTTGAGTTTGGCACCAATAAGTAGACTTTGTGAGGAGCATGTGGGGAGGTGAGGACAGTCATAATCGAATTTATAAATTCCAGAGTTACAAAAATTGATATGAATAAATTCAAGTTTATCTCATAGTATAGATACAGCCTAAGGCCCATTAGGCCAGACAAAGACAGCCCCTCTGAGATACATATTTATACATGGATGCAAATAAGTTATGTATCACTCTTGACATATCAGGGAGCCATCTTCTGACGTATTAGGGCACCACCTATTGATGGTGCAAAAGCTACCAATTGCCTTGCATCTGTTGGTTCAAACAAACATCTGTATCATGCTGTCATCCTGACCTTATCTTAGGATGGCTCAGGTGTCCCTGTTATCTTTGAGGAATATGTTAGCATTGTGGTGTTCTGGTATGACCTTTCTGGAATGTGTTTGCATACAAGGCCTGTGCCTTTTAGGTATATGTGGTTCTGCAATATCAGCCCCATTCTAGACAGATTCTATAAGCAGAGCCTGACTCTTGCTCACAACTTTGTTTTATATCAGCAAAATGTTGACAACTTTAGGCCAGGACTCATGCCTCCTGCCAGGCCTCTGATACATGAGCTTATGTTTCAGGCCCTCTGCTTACGCCAGCTAAATTTACACATAAATGCTGTGGAGTGGATGGACAACATCCATTAGGATGTTTCATACTGTGTTTGGGGGTACACATATTGGACTGGGGTTAGTTGTGAACATGTAGGCACATAACCTTAACCAGTGTTCAGAGGTCACTATTAATGATTCATGAACTCAAACGGGGGTTGAGAAGGTGGCAGACAAGCTAATTATCGGTGTCCCCTTCTGACAGGTGCTCAGTGCAAGAGCTAATTCAATAAGGGTCTAGTTCCCTGATAATCTGAAGTTGGAAGTGGATTTAGAGGAAAGGGTGCCCTGAGGTAGCTGGTGATGGCAGACTGGGGCTCTTAACGTCTCAGACAGCAAAGAAACAGTCCTCGGCTTTTTTTGCCCCACCCCCTTATCTGTCATATGAGGGGAGAGTGATAGGGCACCAGTAACAGGCAAGGACCTAGTTGGGAAAGGGAAGGGTTAATGGCAGCCCTCACAAATAAATTGAAACAATGAAAGAATGAGGACCGGCATGGTATGGTCCATTTCCAGGTATTTCCTCGGTGAGCTAAGACATATGAGACACAATAAAACCACATCCCATAACTCTTGGCCTTCTCCTTGTGCGGTTGGGACAATGTATATGTTTTACTATGCCACTGATGCACCTCACACTTCATTTGTGAAACTGTTCTAAACCTAATAAATCTTACTAATTGATGGATTTTTTTTTCTGTTTTTCATTTTATGGGGAGATTCTAACTGGCCACACTCCAAAGCTTTATAGAATAGATTTTCAAATGTAAAGCCTCTTGCAGAAGGGGCTCTGAGTCTCTATGGCCGTGTCTACACTAGCCCCAAACTTCAAAATGGCCACGCAAATGGCCATTTCGAGGTTTACTAATGAAGCGCTGCAATGCATATTCAGCACTTCATTAGGATGCGGGCGGCCGCGGCACTTCGAAATTGACGCGCCTTGCCGCCACACGGCTCGTCCCGACGGGGCTCCTTTTCGAAAGGACCCCACCTACTTCAAAGTCCCCTTATTCCTATCAGCTCATGGGACTTCGAAGTAGGCGGGGTCCTCTCAAAAAGGAGCCCTGTCGGGACGAGCTGCGCAGCGGCGAGGCACGTCAATTTCGAAGTGCTGCGGCCGCCCACATGCTAATGAAGTGCTGAATATGCATGTCAGCACTTCATTAGTAAGCTTCAAAATGGCCATTTGAGTGGCCATTTTGAAGCTTGGGGCTAGTGTAGTCGTAGCCTATAAGCTGATCACTGTACAGAGGGAAGAAAACAATTCATGCAGTGCTGAAGGAAGTTGGGCTTTAAAGTGCCTGCGTTACACTCATACTACAGAAAAGTCTACTGAAAGAGCAAGAAACCTCATCATACTATGCCAAATAGATGCAAACCAAAAAACAAGCAATGAGGTATAATTGACTCAGAGAGCTGATAACAGGATACAGCCTGCCACCTGTAGGGCACTTGTGTGATTCCACACTGAGTTCATTTTGGCTGTGCCTACGCTACAGAGTTTTGTCAACAAAACAAATGTTTTGTCGACAAAACTCACAGAGTATCCACCTTCCAAAGATGTTCTGTCAATAGTCAAATAGACAGAATGTGGCACTTTGGTTCACAGCATTCTGCCCTTCCCCCAGAAGGCAGATCACCTTTGTCGACACACTCTGTTGACAGAAAGCCAGTGTGGACGCTCCAGGGGCCCCTTCCTTTGACATACAAGTCTTTCATGGTGTTGGCCAGCTGGCCCATGGTTCAGCATGTCCACAGCAATCACTGCTCTATGCTCCCTGCCTCTGGCCATTCTTAAAGCTGCAGGGAGCCCCAGAACTCCTGTGGTAGGAAGCTAAGAGTAGGGAAGCAGCCCAGCAGCATGATGTCTGCTTCACGCTCTGCAGCCACTCCTTCCTGGTCATCTGAGACAGCCAGAAAGGTCCTCTCTCTGGGACCCTCCAGGTAGCTGCTGGAGTGATCCTAGGACCCCCTGGGGCACAAAACACCAGGCCCTGTCCTGGACTGGGCTCGAAGTCAAGGACATCCTCAGCCTCTGGGCTGAAGAGGAAACCCTGGTGGACACCTCTGCCAAGAGGCAGAATGTCTCAGCTTCTGCCCGGCTGGCTGCAGCACTGGTGGCTTGGGAGCAGGTGTGGGCAAAAGTTAAAGAGCAAGGGCAGGGGTTCATCCAGGCCTGGGATGCCAGCTGGACATCAGGGGCAAGAACTGCTTCCTGCCCCCATTATACGGAACTCCACTACCTCCTGAGGTGTGACAACACCTCCCCTCTGCCTGCCCCATGGACTTAGCTGAGGAGGCCCTCTGCCCACCACAGATGGAGCCAGAGGAGGAAGTGAAGCACCCCTGGACGCATGGACCCTGAGCTGGAGGTGGACAGGGTGTCTGAGGCCAGTGGCAGGACCCTGGTCATCACCCTGGACATGGGCCACTCCTGCCAGGTCATCTCCAGGACATCCATGGACCTGTTTGAGGCATCCTTCAGTAAGTATCCTATGCATCACACACCCCAGGGTATGGGGTGGGCACAGATGGTGGGGTGCTATAAGGATAACCAGGCTGGCTTGGGCAGGACCTCACTCTGCCATCCTGGCACGTTGTAGCATATGCAAGGCAGCGTGTCCCATCCAGACCCAGCAGACTGCAAGTGGTGGACTTCCCCATGCCAAACTGGTTCACAATGGAGCAGTAGCTGTTGAGGATGGGGAGCTACCAGAGGGAGATGGTGACCCAATTTTCCAGGGAGGGTCAGGGTGAGTCAGTTGCAGAACTCAAGAAAAGTGTCCTTCTGCATTTGGAAGTTCTAGAGCTTCCCACTGCCCCACGACCAGGTGGTCCCACCAGTCAGATCTGGTGCTGTATCTCCAGACCTTCCTGGTCACCCGAGGGAGTGGGCACAGATGAGCCTGTGTGATAGCCACGGAATGCTCATTGATGGGGAGTGCCAGGCTCAAACCTCAGAGAAAGCAGAGGGGGGCTGTGATGAGTTGCAGCAGAAGCTGAAGAACTTATTTGTGGGGCCAGTGCAAGCCTGGGGGCTGCTCTGGCATTATGGTTTACTGGAAAGTGCAAAGTCTCTCTTGGCAAGTGCTTGATCCCTGGAGGTAGGCAACCCTTTGTATGGGCAGGGAATAGGTGGCGGGGTGGTGGTGTGGGGGCTTAAATGGTGTGTCTTGCTGGGGCTCATGGAAGGGCTTGCTGGACATGTGACCCTGTCTGACAGTGTTCCAGGGGCCATTCTGTCGAGAGTTCAGCCAGGCAGTCTGACTGTTCTCTGTCAACAGAACCATCTGTTTTTGTGTAATGCTGCACTCTGTTGACACAAGTTTTGTTGGAAGATATCTTCCAACAGTAACTTTTGTTGAAGTGTAGACATAGTCTTTGACTGAGAGTGATAGTATCTGAGCACTCAGTATTAGCATATATCAAATTACACGAACCTTCCAGGGGTCTAGACTGAGGATTTCATTGAACCCTTCATGTTTAAGGGTCTAAAAAAGGGATAAACAGTCACTCCCAAAACCACCAACATCTAAGACATTATCTCCCCTAGTTTAAATGGTATCGCTACTGGCTGAGGATTCTCAATATAAAAGCCAAAGTAGACCCATTTGCCAGATCACATCTATTCAACAGTTCTAACCGCTTACAGAGTGTTTGGTACAACTTAATTCTCTAGGATTTCTTATAGCGTTGTGCAACTTTCACATTTTGAGCAAACCTATCTGACGTTGAACTACATACAGGGCCAATTAATGGTTTTATATCAACAGTCACACCAAGTTTTCAGGTGTGCATGGTTACAATAACGAAAGCAGGTATAATTTGATTAATTCAATTGACTCATGCTGAAGCTCAAAGCAAAATTCAATTAAAGTGAATTAGCACAGCCTGAAACTGAACCAACTATTTATGCAAATGTCCGCAAAACCTCTTAGTTTAGAGCAACCATGATTCTGTCACTTGGAAATATACGTATGGCTAGAAAATACTGCATTGGTCTTTATCATCATCTTTGGCAAGAGTCTTCAGCCAATACAGGCAGGCACATCACACAACTCAAGAAATGTCCATGTTAGATTTGTAAGAAAATGTGGTAGGTGGCTTTAATTTGAAAATTAAGCCAGTTGCATGAATTCCTTCTCTTCCAAGTTTTCTAATATAATTACTGGCTGATCATGCAGACAGGAGCTGAATTTGCCCATTGCATGCAAGGGAGATTGAACTGAAGGTCAATCTATTTACCTGGAGAAGTGGGATTTGAAAAAGCAAAGACGTTTTTCATCTCTTCATACTATGTCACTAAGCCAAATGTAGGAGGAAATTCCACTGACACAAACATGACTCAGCAGGAATGCAACCCATGGCTACAGAGTTCAGTGATGGTGAAAGCCCTTAGCAGCAGCAGCTTCTCTAATTATATTCTACCCAGCAGTGATCAGTACATTTAATGTAGATTGCAAGACATAGAACAATATAGAAGCTGGAGTCTAGAATATTTCCTTTGAAATCATACACCATCCCAAGCCGACACTTGAATTCTCAAAATTGTTTAATCATCTTATCTTCATAAAAGTTTGAGGATTCTGGAATGCAGAAATGAAATGAAGGGTTTACACACAGACTGACTAAAGATGAATGATTCACTCTACAGCAGATCCTGAAGCACAGATCACACTTTAATAGGTCTTTGACTCTTTTCTAAATGTCATCTCCTAATGACACTATTGGAAAGATATTGTTTCTCTTGTCATTTTCTCTTGCAAATGTTAAACACACAAGATTTCATAAGCAATCAAATGGGTCTTCTGTGATAAAAAGATTAAAATGCAAAAAAAGAACATTTTGCTGGTTTATTTTGTTTCTACTTTTGACTATGAAATGAAGTATTTTTCTGAGTTTCAAGATAAAGGTTAAATGACTATTGAACTGGGCCAAAATTTTCAAAAGCACTTACGGCCCATCAAAAATTTGCCCACATCCCCACTCACCCACATTTCCAAATATCACTTCAACCTCTCTCATATGTCTCCTCGACAGCTTAATGTCTTTCACTTTTCATGGGACTGCTGCATGTTGCCATGGGAAAACAGCAAGGTGGATACTGGAGAAGCAGAGGAACAACTACAAAAGCCTCGAACAGTGGGTGAGTGAAGTGGCTATGATTAGTCTCCTCTGATAGTCCTGGGGAAATTCTGCAACTGTTGCATTTAGAGCCATAGTACAATCACAGAATCCCCCCCAGGACTGTCTGACTCATTGGCACTGGCTGGGTTTCACCCATGGACCTGTCTCTGTTCTTCATTGAACTAAGGCAGCAAGTCTTTAATGGGCTGATACCATGCTCCAGATGTACTTGGGACTCTCCTAGTGCTCTTGTGCTCTGGTGAGCTGATGCAGCAGGCCTGGCACAGCCCCTCGTGTCTCTATGGGAGGCATGTGCCCCAAGGTATTCTCATTATACTTCTGTCAAGGTGTACTCAGGAGCAGATGCAGAAAATTTAAAGGAACCCTCCACCCTTTGATGCCTCAGAGGAAGTTCAGTGACTCTTTGCTATCTCCTGACTGCTCAAGAAGGCCCAGTATTGACAACCCATATGAAAGAAACTCCTCTATGTTCCTTGCATAATTCCAAAGAACTTCCCTTTCAGTCCCTGTAATGCCCAGACCAAGCCCTCAAAATTTTCTGCAAACTCTCTAGTTGCCACTATATCCCTGTTAACCCTCTATATCTCTCCACAGCCACATCCTTTTCTCAGAGCCAAACCCCATATCTCCTACCCTGCCTTTCTGCCTCACCAGGGGCTGTACAGACCTCAGCTTGTGAGTCAGGCAGAACTGGTTAGAAGAGCTGGACAAAGACAACTTTTTATAGACAATGGACATTTGCATTTAATCATTTTACCTTTGTTGTAATTGTATCTCTAGTCAGGGATGCAGGCTGAGAGCAGTGGGGTATGGAAGTAGCTGAGGGACAAGTGGAATTCTATCATCTAGAATTGTGAAAATTATCTTTTCCTAAATAACCTGATAAATTCTTTGGCTACTTCTACACTAGAAGCATCTGTCAACAGAATTTACTGTCGGAAGAGATGTTTCGACAAAATCTGTCAACAGATCCTACGTGCACATAAAAGTGGATCGATCTTTTGATGCGCTCTGTCAACAAAAGGGCCCATCAGAGCATATACCCAGCTTTTTTTGTCAACAGTTTCTGTCTACAAAATGCATTTTGTGAACAGACACTTCACAGGTTTTGTCTGCAAAACCCCCGTTTTGTCTTCAAAACTCTCTCGTGTAGACACAGCCTTTGGCTATGGTTCCACTGCAGCACTCTATCAACAGAAGTCACTGTTGGAAGAGATTTCCTGACAAAACTTCTGTTGACAGAGTGCAGCCACACAAAAAAAAAATTAAAGACTATCATAAATATTACTGTAATTTTACAATAGCTTTTGTGAATAATTAAAAATTTTAACAGCAAAAATTGTGTTCCTGTATTCCAGTTTGTATGTTTATACATGGTTTCTTCAGGCTGGTTTTAAAGACTTTTAATTTTATAGCTTAATGTTCTGACATGATCATGGACCACTTCATGACTTCATTATCCACTGCAAATTATCCTACTCACATTAACAGTGATTTTTGGTTAAAATATTATTCAACATGAGTAAATCTGCCCTACAATTTCCAAAGCAGATAGCCTGATGAAAAATGCTTGACAATGGGTTTACAGTATCGCATCCACCATTAAAGTGGTTATATTACTGCACCTAAAACTGGAAGCTAAACAACCTTTTAAAAATTCAGCCTTTCAAGTTTTGCCCAGCAGTTTAACAATCTGCTTCACAGTACTTTTCAGCAGAAAGCATATTCTAAAGGTAAGTTGTTTTCCTTCCACTTTACAAATATGTATTATCTCCTGCAACTTTAGCTCCTCTTCGTTTTCTCACTGTCTCTACAACTCTACTTTTAAATTTAGAAGCCAAGTAATGAAATACGGAATAGTGTGTCTCCATGCAAAATCATATTGTTAATATATTCCTGACCATATAGGAAATACTCTGACCATGTTTTTTTATAGTTTTGTGCAAAATAGGCAGGTAGTCTTACAGAAAGGTATTAAAGTAAACACAGCTATAAAATGACTAATTAAAGGTCAAAACAGATAATATAAATAATTATGCAAGACATAGGAGGTTAACTGGATGGAACTGCTCTATAAGAACAACTGCTGTAAATGAACAACTCAATGTCTAAAATTATTTTAATATTACTTAAATGTATTTCAGTATAGATAATGGATTCACAAGGTTCTGCCCTAAAGGATTTACCATAAAAACCAGACATAGCTAGAAACTGAGTACAAATATAAGAATGTCAGCAACGGTTTTCAAATAAAAATCTAAAACTGAATTAGCACTAGACAAACTAAAACAAAATACAGCATACTACTTACTTGTTTAAAGGACACTACTATGTTATTTATAATGAAATCCAAATTAGCGTTAAAGAAGATAGTGATTTATATCAAAAAGTTATCTTATAATAACTTTTATACTTAAGATTGCCTGCCACTATCAGATACGTATGACATGATATGTTAAACACTGCTGTTATACATAAACACATTACAAATGCCTCTATCCACATTATATTTTAATGTAACTCAGTTGTGTTTAGTTTGCAAAGCTTTTCATGTCCAATTTAAAATTGCTGCAAAATGGGCAAGCTTTAATCAGCTTTTTTGTTTATTGTTTCGGGGGAGGTTGTTAAATATTTATGCGTGAATATATGGATCAGTCCATATTACTGGCCCTTTTGTAATTTTGAGTAGACAGCCCCTCTTACACCCAGGCAATTATAAACAAAATAGAGGTTTTACTCATTATCGACAACATATGTATAAATTAAATGGTATGATGTCCTTTCAATGCATGTGCATAGCCCTGGGAGTTGTCTCAACAGAGAAAGGAGAATATACCCCTCCAGTAATAATCATTTATCTAAAAGTTCTTTACTTCAAACGTTTTAACAAAAGAGGACATTTATAAGGATGAGTTGTAATTATCCCAGAAAGTACAAATTTATTGGAATATCAATGCCTTTTTAAATTTAAAGGAAAAAGCTTCAGGAAAAGTTATATTTTTCTTGTACTGATTATATAGATGGAGTTTAATATTCTTCCCACAAATATTTGCTACATTCCACATGAACTCAGAATTGACCCCATTGTTTAAAACATTCAAGGTATGCTTTACACTGGTTTTACAGTATCAAACCTGTTCCCTTGTATCAACAGTTGACAACAAATGACATTTCAGAGCATGATGGGAATTCCGTAAGACACCATCTAATTCTGCAGTTCCTCCTTTTGACCCCAGTGATCAGTCCTTATCCCGATGCATGGGGATTAACAACCTTTTCACAATATTTTTATCCTCACTATTGAGAACTAGTCCATGAGGCATGGTTGTCAATAGTACCCTTAGTGATTTTCTTCCATGCTTCCCAAGGAAGCAATTCTTGTCAAATGAGAGCTGAAGTAAATATCAGGTTTTTATTTATTTATTTTTTTATGGAGACATTCCCTCATCCAAGTGTACACCAAGGCAAAAAGTGTAGGCTGTGGCAGAACAAGCATGGCAGGAAGAGATGAAGGAATGTGGGTGGACCAGTGTCGGGTACGGAAGTAAGTTTCTAGAATGACAAGGAACAAGACTGACATGGAAAACAGAAAATAAAATACAAATATTTGTATGAAACTTTTTTTTGTAAAAACATCCACACATCCACACACACCTGTTAAAAGTCTTGATGTCCAGCCAGTTAGGAGAATGGAGTTAGCTGGTTAGTCAAATACTGCAGCCAAAGGGGGCTGTGGAGCCAGCATTTGAGGTAGGGTAGGAGCAGTGTATGTAGCTTGTCTGACAGCAGCAACATGTCACCACTTCCTGGAGCCATGTGGGGAGCCTGCTGGCCTTGTACCAACCAGACTATAAATTGGACTTCCCAAGTAGATCAGAAATGTCTGTTTATAGCATTCTCTGGTTGGTAAAGTGCTGGATAAGAGAGCTTTACTCTGTGCATATACATTATATGACAATTTAACTGAAACAGTACAGCAAAACCTCCAAAACCTAAACAAAAATACCCTATTAAATGGTAGGGAGGGTATTAGTGTAACATAAATGGGAGTTACAGCGCCAAGAAGTTGTACTGATTCTCAGCCATGAGCAGCAGAAAACAAAATGATGCATTTCTCCATTATTTTAGCTACAGAAAATGTTAGTTCAGTTTCAGCTGTTGGTACATTTCTCCCATGGGCCAAGTTTATTGCTGCAAAGGTGGTTAGGGAACCCCCTCTCTCATTATTTGGGAGATAGCTCCTGCTATATTTAGGGCTGGAAGGATTAACCAGATCATCACCTGTCTGCATCTACATACTATACTCAACAATCTCACTTCGTCCTTCCCCCACCCACTCCTCTTTACCACTTAGCAATGGTCATCTCTTGCTGGGTAAATTGTTTCAAGGTGCAAATTGGCACACAAGTGTTTGGAGAAGGCCCCTGTTGAAGTGATGGAAGAGAAAAGCAAATTCCTTCTGGCCCAGGTGTGAACAGAAATCTCCCTCTATGAGCTGTGCTCCTATTGCAGAGGTTTTAGGAACCAACTAGGCAAACCTTTAGGTGAACATTCCTCTGAAATAGTCTTAAAACTAGTTAGTGCAACAATACCAAAACAAAATACTGACCCAATGGGGTAGCTTCTGAGTTTTCTCCAGAGTTCTCTGTGCTGCTTTCAAGTTAGCACAAAACCTTATGGTGCTTACAATACACTTTAACTTAAACATTTCTTTCCAATTGTTTCCTGTTTATGTAATTTCAAAGTGAAAAACACTCATCTGATTGACTAGGAATTATGCCATCATATCTAAAATCTAGCATATTGAAGGAGATATCAATTTCCTATTTATGGCCATATTTTAAACCAAACCTTCAATTCTCTCATGAGCAGCTACTCCACTGTGTTTTCTCAATGGCATCAGTAGTTTGATGTTCAGAAATGCTGAGTTACCCACAAATTCCATAAAAATCAATGGGCGCTACAGTGGTTTCTCTTTGAAATTAAGGGGACTTTCATTTAACTGCCAAAATATACACCTCCAGATGATGTCCTGTCCCTACTGAAAAAATGTCGGTTTTGCCTTTTACGTCAATGAAAGCAGATTTCACCATGTGTCTAGCATTATGCATTCTTATTTGAAGAGCTTTGCTTGTGTCTTTATTCACATCTTCATGTGTTGAGCTTTTCTATTTCTTTTTGTTTTTCTGTACTTTTTAAGAAAAGTTAACCTTCAAAATGAATTTTTGTCCTTTCTCCTCTCATTCTGACCCCTATATTAATATCACTCACTTGCCATTCTCTCTCTCCCGCCCCCCAGATGCATTTAGAAGTGCCAGACCAGCTCAATTTTATTCCTCCTCTGAAATGAAAGTCTATAAATGGTTACTGCAGATAGCTATGCATCATTTCAGCAATTAATTGCTTATTAAATTCTTGGTTGGGCGTGGAAATAATATGGGAGATTTTTGCAAAGGCTGATGTTTGTGATATTAGCTGACTGCAAACTGTTAGAAAATGGAGAGTAATGATTTTGCATTAGAATCCCCTGTGCCAATTCTTGCATGTCCTAATATGCTGCAAGTAATTGGTCTTAAAGCTGGAGACTGCCATGAGACATGATTTAACCATCGCCCTATATTGCTAAAGCAGCATACTGAGTATTCACACAAGTTCCTGTAGTTATCTATCCAGAGCCAAGGAGACTTATAATTACATTTGTCCTCCAGGAAAGAAATTCCTTTGTTTGCTTGTTTACAATAAGTTCGTTGTTCTCTGGAAGTGATTCTCCAAGGGAATAAATTCCACAGAGACAGATGAAAGTTTTAGACTTCGGGCTGAAAGCACTCATTGATTGATGATGGAAGGCCCTTTGATTAAGAAATACAGACCTTAGCAAAGGTATAATTAGTCCCCCAAATATATAACTTTGGGAAATCATTTAATGTTCTTAATCTTGAGAAAAGTGGCTCGCGAGTCTCAGGGAAGCTAAGAGATCTAGGATTGAAGAGACAGATCTTTATCTAGAATATAGGTCTGCAATCCGCCTTTTCAATAGCATGTCTAAAAGATTCATTAATCCATTTTTGATCATTTATTTCTTTGAAACAAATCACTGCTGATGCTGAGAACTTTGAATGATCACAGAAACTCAGAAGGTACTAATGGAAAAAAAAGAGTGTACTGGGTTGATGTGTCTCACAACAAGGATGCATTCTCTACAGAACATTTTTTGGTGGTTTGCCCTATCCATTTTTTAAAGGAACAGAAATGGACATTAGTTATGAAACAGACTTTAAATGCCACTTTCAGGGATAATTTCCCCATATTCAGTTAAACATTAACATTCCCCTATTCATCTTACAGCATTTAGCTATAAACATGTATTGTATTACATATATAATTCCTTTATACACATATGGTTTACACTTTTCAATTATTTGCCAGCAGCTATTATGTCTACTGTAACCACATCCAAGACACAGTTCAGGTTGCACCTTCCTAGTTTGGCATGAGCAGTCCAGAACAAGAGAATTTGCTGGACATGGGGAGGTTCCCTTCCACTGCCCTCCCCTTCCCAAACTGCCATCTCATCCAACCAGCTGCTTACCCTTCAGCTGCTTGGCGGGGCCCTGGCCTGCACTGCTGGGGCTCCAGCCCCCAGTGAGGCTGCCAGGGAGGCTGGCTCTGGGCCACAGGTCTGGTGGGAGAAGCTGGATCCAGCCCTGTGGAGCTCCCCAACAGGCAGCTCCAGCCCTGCGTGGCTAATCCTGGCCCTACATGGGTACCTAGGAGGCAACTCCAACACTTGGTGCTGCTGGGGGAAGCCAGCTCTGGCACTGAGTAGCTGTAACTTGCCACATGGGGATGTTGGGGGATACTGGCTCAGGCCCTATATGGCTGCCCCACCTGCAGGGTTGCTGGGAGCTGAGGGGCATGCCAGTTCCAGTCCCCATGGCTGCGAGAGAATACGGTCTGCAGCTTTCCCTACCACCCAACTCTCTGGTCCAGGAACATCCCTGGTCCTGCCTGATGAGGGATGCTGTTGGACCAGAGAGTGCTGGTGTTTGAAGGTGCATTTCTTCATCTCTGTATTTAATCGCTAATCATAGACAACTAATTATTTTGCTCACCTTCTGTGAACAGTCTCAGTTTGTCACTATATTTTTGATTATGTGGCACCAAGAAGTGAATAGAATATTCCATGTGTGGTCATAAGAGCCTTAGAGAAAATTACTCTTACTGTGTGATGTGACACATTTTCTGATGTAGCCCAGTGTTGTGTACCTCTGAACCAAATGACTGACTGTTTCAGTTACCTGTTCATAGACATTTTGTGGCCATGTGAAATTGCAAATTTAGAAATTTGTTATTCACTGTCACATGTCCTGGTGTCTATTATTGCTTTTCAAATTTCTCTCCACCATTGTTTATATGTATTTCAATAGATTTTTCCCCAGCTATATCAGCTTCCATTTTTCTAAACTGTTTTTCCTCAGTTTTTGAGTCCCATATTCCTATAAACTGATGCTGTGCCTTGCTTGATATTGGATTTTCTCTTGATTGAATTTTATATGCAAATTTAATTGATTAGCTGATTTACCACCTTTCCCAAAGTGTTGAAAAGTTCATACACATAGAATCCTAGGGCCAAAAGGGATCTCAGGAGGTCATTGAGTCCAATTCCCTATCTAAAGCAGGATCAAACCTAACTAAATCATCCCAACCAGGACTTTGTGGCTACGTCTACACGTGCAGCCAACATCGAAATAGCTTATTTCGATGTTGCGACATCGAAATAGGCTATTTCGATGAATAACGTCTACACGTCCTCCAGGGCTGGCAACATCGATGTTCAACTTCGACGTTGCTCAGCCCAACATCGAAATAGGCGCAGCGAGGGAACGTCTACACGTCAAAGTAGCACACATCGAAATAGGGATGCCAGGCACAGCTGCAGACAGGGTCACAGGGCAGACTCAACAGCAAGCCGCTCCCTTAAAGGGCCCCTCCCAGACACAGTTGCACTACACAACACAAGATCCACAGAGCTGACAACTGGTTGCAGACCCTGTGCCTGCAGCATAGATCCCCAGCTGCCGCAGAAGCAGCCAGAAGCCCTGGGCTAAGGGCTGCTGCCCACGGTGACCATAGAGCCCCGCAGGGGCTGGAGAGAGAGCATCTCTCAACCCCACAGCTGATGGCCGCCATGGAGGACCCGGCAATTTCGACGTTGCGGGACGCGGATCGTCTACACAGTCCCTACTTCGACGTTGAACGTCGAAGTAGGGCGCTATTCCTATCTCCTCATGAGGTTAGCGACTTCGACGTCTCGCTGCCTAACGTCGAAGTTTACTTCGAAATAGCGCCCGATGCGTGTAGACGCGACGGGCGCTATTTCGAAGTTGGTGCCGCTACTTCGAAGTAGCGTGCACGTGTAGACGCAGCTTGTGAGTAACCTTTGTGAGGCATTACAGGGGTGATGTGGAAGAAACCTTCTACAATATCATTGCTACTAGGACTTCTCATGCCTACTGTTCTCTTCCTCAAGATCAAGATGATGAAAAGGGGCTGGAAGAAAAGTTTTGATGCACTGTCTTCCACATTGAAATATAGAGGAAGGCCAGCACATGAAAGTTCAATCTGTTACATCCTAACAGATGGAGCAGACTATACATCATCCCTTTGATGGAGAAGACCATGGCCAGATTGCACTTGCCCAATCCAAACTGTCTTCAGTGCTTTCCTTGGACAAGTGGACTGTGCAACTTCCCATACCAGGCCTGTGGCTGACTGCCATCATCTAAGGAAGATTGTAAATAAAAAATCAGACTATTCATCAGTTCCTAATAAGGGAGAAATTTTCAGAGGCATAAATGAGCATTATGCTTTCAAACTTCCATTAATATTCTGCCTTTTATGCCTTTGAGTCTGTGCGCCTAGTTGAATAATCTTAATTCCCTCTGTTTCTCTCTTTTAGGTAGTTTTTTATTTCATGTTTTGTCACAGTGCACTATTCTAGCAGAAAAAAGCAAATGCTCATGTCAAATCCTTTTATTGAGATCAGTTTCCTCAAAGGTATTCACTATCTGAACTTTTACAAATAAATAATTTCATCATTTTGCTCTACTGGTTGTAGATGATTGATTGTTGAGCTGTGTTATTTAATTGTAATGGCTTAGATAAACATATCAAATGCTTTCCTTAAATCTAAATGTGGGTCAGGCATCCACAAATTTACTTTGGGTATATATGCTGTAAAATACATTATGTCTGTCATTCCTTTTATCGACTAATTGTATACAAGGAAGCCCATATTAATCAAGCTTATCAGGCCAGGCTCTCTCCTTCACTTCTCTCCAGGGTTCTGTTATCCTTCAATGGGAGCATGATGAGAGGGTTGAGGTGGGGATGGTTGCATGCCCTGGAAGGGATGGAGCCTCAGGCAGAAGGGGTGGGATCAAGAGCAGTCAGCCCTTAAAAAGACAGGTTTAAAGGAAATTAAGAGTCACCATCACTGTGCTCTCTTCCTCCCCTGCCCCCCCCCCCAAAAAAAACAAACAAACCAGCATTACATTTGTTTTCCTCAAATATTTTGGTCCTTTCCTAGTTGTCAGTAGTAAAGTGACTTCATTAGCTCTTATGATTCTGTTATTGATCAACTGGAGTGTCTGATTTGCAGGATGTCAATTGCTTAATTTGTACATGTATGTCTGCTTTGTACCAGTGATTATTTTAACAGATTCTTGCTTCTTTAGTAATTGGTCAGTCTTTGTTCACTTGGATTTTTTGATGAAGGCGATTTTTTTTAAAGAAACGAACAAGCTTAGCATGTCAGTCATTTCTGAACGATTTATTCATTTTCATCATTTATTAATGAACTTATTTTCTTCTTAATACTTCTTACTCCTGTTATATTTGTATTAAAATTGATGTCCTCATACCCCTTTAATCTCCAGTAATAAATAATAACAACATTAGTTATTTTGTATAGTCTCACATGTATTCCAAACATTGTTTGGAAGAGCTAAGATATTTAGGAGTCGGGGAGACATTTTGTTGTTTCGTATTCAAAGAAACTCATTCATATGATCAAAATCTCAAAGGGTGTGTCTACACTAGCAAGTACATTCGAAATTAGGATCGGAAGACTGAGTTCTTTCGGAAGAAGAAGCGGAGCGTCTATGCTGACACGGCGCTCTTTCAAAATTAACTTCAAAAGAATTCCCCTGTTCTTTTGAAGTTGGTCCTTCGCTCCCGGGATGGGGAAAGCGCCCTCTTTTGAAAGACAATTTCGAATGAGAGCAAGGGTAGATGCTCCGTGGCCCACTCTTTCGAAAGAGCGGGTCCTCCATGGCCGCAATCAGCTGGCAGGTGGTGGTGCAGCTCACAGCACAAGTGGAGCTCTATGGCTCCAGCATCCAGCCACCTTTCAGCATGCAGGTTCCCAGAAGCCCTTGGGCAGGAAGCTGAGAGCATGCAGGCAGCAGGGAGCCCCCACTGCTGCCCAGCAATCCAGCAAGGGCGACACTCCAGTCCACCTCTCGCTGTGCTCGGCACCATGGCTAGTGCCCCTGACTCCCGCCCACCCCAGGGGCCATCCAGGGGTCAGGGGGAGTCCTCCCAGGAGGGGACCCAGCCCCCCAAACATTGGGCCCCCAGCTGGACAGAGACTGAGCTGCAGGACCCACTCAGGGGTCAGACGGGAGTCCGGAGCCAGAATGCCGTGGCATGTGAGCACCTGGCCAAGGGCCTCACCAGCCGGGGTCACCCCACATGGACCCCAGACCAGGAGAGGTCCAAGGTCAAAGAGCTCCGACAGGTATACTGCCAGGCTCGGGACATGGCTAGGAGGTCAGAGCAGCGCCCATCAACTACCCGTACTTCCAAGAACTCGACCACCTCCTTGGGCCCAAGGAAGCAGGACCCCAAGCTGTGTACATGGACACTGTCAACCCCCCAACTGAGCCGGAGAAGACAGGGAAGGGGACTGAAGGGGAGGACCGGCCTGGACCACTGGCCACCCGCAGGCACCCCCTAAGGATCCAGGACACCAGCGACGACGAAGGCTCGGGCAAGTGGCCCTCATCATCGACTTCCCTTTAGGTCCATCCAGCCTGGCCCCCTCTGACCACGCCTCGCCCGAGTTCCTGGAGGGACCCACAGGGATGTACCGTGCATGCTGGTGACCGTGGGGCTGGGAGAGGAGAGCAGTCCTCCCTGGGGTGGCTACAGCCCACCCGCAGGGACATCAGTCCCAGGGCACGGGCAGGCCAGACAGCCCCACTACCCACATCTCAGAGGGCTGATGTGTGGCACCCAGCACCACGTGGGCCAGACAGTACCACAGGCCACCAAGCCACAGAGGGACTGAGGGAGGCAGAGGAGAGCCAGCGCTCCTGCACCCCAGATGGGGAACCATGGATGCGGTCCTTGGAGGACCGCTGGGATGGGGTGGAAGGGATGCGGGGGTGGGTACAGTGGGTCCCTCACCGGGACTAATGGCCCATTCCTCTCCCCTTTTGTCTCCATGGGCTACGTCTACACGTGAAGCCAACATCGAAATAGCTTATTTCGATGTAGCAACATCGAAATAGACTATTTCGATGAATAACGTCTACACGTCCTCCAGGGCTGGCAACGTCGATGTTCAACTTCGACGTTGCGCGGCACCACATCGAAATAGGCGCTGTGAGGGTACGTCTACACGCCAAAGTAGCACACATCGAAATAAGGGTGCCAGGCACAGCTGTAGACAGGGTCACAGGGCGGACTCAACAGCAAGCCGCTCCCTTAAAGGGCCCCTCCCAGACACAGTTGCACTAAACAACACAAGATACACAGAGCCGACAACTGGTTGCAGACCCTGTGCCTGTAGCATGGATCCCCAGCTGCCGCAGCAGCAGCCAGAAGCCCTGGGCTAAGGGCTGCTGCCCACGGTGACCATAGAGCCCCACAGGGGCTGGAGAGAGAGCATCTCTCAACCCCCCAGCTGATGGCCGCCATGGAGGACCCGGCAATTTCGACGTTGTGGGACGCGGATCGTCTACACGGTCCCTACTTCGACGTTGAACGTCGAAGTAGGGCGCTATTCCGATCCCCTCATGAGGTTAGCGACTTCGACGTCTCGCCGCCTAACGTCGAAGTTAACTTCGAAATAGCGCCTGGCACGTGTAGCCGCAACGGGCGCTATTTCGAAGTTAGTGCCGCTACTTCGAAGTAGCATACACGTGTAGACACAGCTCATAGCTCCAGCAGCCAGCAGCCAGACCAGCCCCGCCACTGGCCTGGGAAGCCGCATCACTGAGGGTGAGAGGGAGCAGCCCAGGCCTGGGACCGCGACAGCGCAGGGCCACCATCAGTCCCTCCACTGGCAAAACCAGGCTAGGGAGAAGAAGGCAGGGGACACGGAGTGAGCTGATGGGCGTTGTGCGGAATTGGCTTGCCATGGAGGGAAGGCATGGGACTGAGTGGAATCCAACTTGGACGCCCTCACCCAGGCTGTGGTCAGCCACCTGGCCCCTGCTGCTGCTCCATTGCAAGTCACTGCTGCACCCACACCCCCCATCACCAGCCCACTGTCCCGCACGCCGCCCTCACCCATGCATCCCCCCTCCCTCCCTCCCAGCAGTACCCCCCACCCCAATCCCACAGCCCCCTGGCCTCCCCACAGCACCCCCCCGAGGTAGCCTACCTCGAGGCCCTGCTTCCTCCTCACCTCCCCCTGGCCATCCTCATCTGCCTGGACCACACCCTGCTGGCCAGGGCTAGCCAGGTGGAGGCCCAGCCCCCAGCACGCCCCTCACCCCATGCTGAGCCCAGCACAGATGAAGGTGCTGAGCCCGGGAGAGAGGCGAGGACCGCAGTTGAGCCACGTCCCTACCTCCCTGTGCCACCGGCCCTGGTGGGGCCCCCAGACACATGGAGGAAGGGGTGGGTGCAGGTGATGGGGCTCCCAGCCATCGAGGCCCCTGGAGGGGTGAGGCCCCCTCACCCCGGCCCCCCATCCACCCTTCCTGCTTCTGTGTAAATAGTTCTCCCTTTTCACCCTCCCTCTCCCATGTCAATAGGTCTCCCCACTTACCCTCCCCACACATGTATATAGTTCCCCCTAGAAAATGAGGGGCACAGTTCTTGAGTAAATAGTTTATTTTTATGGTTTAACCTGTGTCCCCCACGCATGGGTGCTGGTGTGTGTGTATGTGTGTGTGTGTGTGTGTGCGCGCAAGTGGAGGGAGTGTGTGTGTAGTGTGCAGGTGGACGGGGAGTGTGCAGGGTTGGGTCAGTTACCATGGCCCCTGCTCAAGAGCCTGGCACAGGACCTCCCTTACACATCCTGCTGGGCCTGATGGCATGGGGTGGCAGAGGGCTGCTCGTACCCATGCCCTGCCTTGGTGGCCCACCTCTGCATATAGGACTCATGTTTCACCTCCAGCAGGTTATGGAGGGTGCAGCAGGCCCTGACCACTACCAGTACTTTGGGGAGGCCCACCTCCAGCCTGGTGCAGAGGCATCTAAAACACCCCTTGAGGCGGCCAAATGCCCGCTCCACAGTCTTCTGGGTGCGGTTCAGCTGCTCGTTAAAAAGGTCCTGGCTTGGCTGGGTGTGCCTGGTGTATGACTGCATCAGTCAGGCCTGCAGGGGGTAGGCTGCATCCGCCACAATGCAGGCAGCAGCATTGTGTCCCCGATGGGGAGCTCCCGCCCGGGGATATAGGTCCCCTCAGTCATACGACGTCTCATCCCTGAGTTCCTGAAGACCCTCACGTCGTGGGCAAGACTGGACCAGC
Source organism: Carettochelys insculpta (assembly GCF_033958435.1). Lineage (NCBI taxonomy): Eukaryota > Metazoa > Chordata > Testudines > Carettochelyidae > Carettochelys > Carettochelys insculpta. The sequence continues at coordinate 33,796,723 of NC_134146.1, read as the reverse complement.
CCACACAGATGTCCTGGAACCAGCCATTGGCATCGACCAGGGCCTGCAGAACCACTGAGTGGTAGCCCTTGAGATTGATGTAGGTCCCGCAGCTGTGCTCCGGGGCCCGGAAGGCAATGTGGATGCCATCCAGGGCCCCAAAGCAGTTGGGAAAGCCCAGCTCCTGGAATCCTTGGATGGCATTGTCCAGGTTCCCGACATGCACCAGCTGCCTCAGCAGCACCTTGTTGATCGCCTGGATGACCTGCAGGGCATAGGGGGGAGTGCTCGTGAGTATGGGGTGGGGTGCGGCTTGCTCGCCCATGCCTGTACCCATCCCCACCCCAAGGCCCCAGTGCCTTGACAGTGCCTGTTGCCAGGCTGCCCCCTGCCCCATCACATGCAGTCTAGGTGTGAACTGGGCATGGCTTACCTCAATGAGGACAGCCCCAATGGTGGCTTTGCCCACTCTGAACTGGTGTCTGATGGATCGGTAACTGTCCGAGGTGGCCAGCTTCCATAGGGCGATGGCCACCTTTTTGTGCATGGGAAGCACCAGCCTCAGGGACCTGGTGCTGGAGGACTGGGGTGAGCCAGTGGCACAGCTCCAAGAATGTCCCCTTGGTCATCTTGAAGTTCTGTAGCCATTGGTCATCACCCCAGGCCTCCAGCACCAGCTGGTCCCACCAGTTGCTGCTTGTGGGGAAGCTCCACAGGTGGCGGATAACCTGGGGGACCAGCTGGGGATGTTGTGCCCTCAGGATGGCGTCCAGGAGAGTGGCTATTGTGGTGGCCACCAGGAGGCACTGCAGCACGGTGGCCAGGACTGGGCCAGGGCACTGGCCATGGCTGTGATGGAGCGGGGGATGCTGCTCAAGGTTCATGGTGCCTGGGATGCCACCTCTGCAGTCTCTCTCTTTCTCTCTTGCTTGCTGCCTTGGGACAGGGTTACTGGCTGTTGGAGTGTGCAGGTTGAGGTATGGGGGACCTTTTAAGGGGACAGCGGGCAGCGGCCCTGGAGGGGCTTGTCCGCCGTGCGACCCTGCCCTTGGTACTTCCTGTCCCTGCTCTTTCTAAAAAGCACCCTGGCATGTGTGGATGCTCTCTTTTGAAAATGTCTTGGGAGTCTTTTGAAAGAACAGACAATCTTTGGTCCCCGCTGGTGTGTGTGGACACTCCATTTCGAGAGAGCATCTTTCGATGTTCTCTTTCAAAAGACATTCTTTCAAAACATAACTGTAGTGTAGACACAGCCAAAGTAATTAATAAACTCCAATGATGGGTAATGAGTATTGTTGTAAAAAGTGTTCTGTTAGAGGTAATTTCCTTGCCTTTCTTCTCCTTTTGAAAAAATCCCAAAACCAGCTGTGACAAGAATAGCAATCATCCTTTCAGCTCTGCAACTTGGATTCATTTCTGCATGGTAAGTACATCCGTATGCTGAATAACTTATTACCTAAAATTATGAAGGAACATAACGAAATGACCAGGAAACAACTAAATAACATTTTGATGGACAACTCCCCCTTAGAGATTTATCCCCAGTGGATATAGATGCATGCACATTTTATAGTATCAGAAATATTTAATTTGCCACTAATGAAAAATAGGAAGTTGTCCAGAACTGACATTTCCATTGTAACTAATGCTGAAGAATGAGAACCCACAGCGGATAATTATGCCCATTATTGTCTGACATTTTCCCTATATTTTAAATGTCCACATTCACTGTAAGTTGCTGGTTTCATGTATGCTTTGGGGCAACCTATGACATTGACCATGTCCTCTTGTTTCTAAGGTAAGAATTCTGGATAGTTAAGATTAACAAATGATCAAGGCTGGATTTAAGTTGTCCAGTTTATATAACGCATTTAATTGAACATTTTCACTGTAGGCTAAAACAATTGAAATATCATCTGATTCAAATTAACCTCATCAGTGTTGTCTTAATTAGTGAACTTTGTCTTAAGGATCCAGTTTGGAAAGCATTAGCGATGTGACACATACATTACTAAATTAGGGTGCTGTTAAATAATGCATATGCCCTCATAAACCCCACTCTGTCATTGGAAGATGGACAACTGAATTTGGAATTTTTTTATTGGAAGACACTTAAAAAGACATCAGTGGGGCTGACAGCCATTGTGGACCAGGAGGCATGACGTCGGGGAGCCAGTTTAACAGTCTGGAAGGGGTGGGGTCAAGGGCAGTCAACCCTCCGTGCCACCTGAACCTGGGCCCCTTCCCCTAGCCCTCAGAAAACACACAGAGCAATATCTCCATGGCATTTCAAAGGGGTCCAGAGCTCCTGACCACCACCACTGCCACCGCATCAGTGATGGTATCTGGGAGTTCTGAGCTCCTTTGAAACGGTGGGCCCCAATGCAGTGGCCTGCCTTTCCTGCCCCCCACCCGTTGTCCATGAGCTTGTAAGAGATGGTTGTATTACCTAGAGGACATAAATAGGAATGCTTCAGTCCCATTTTAAAGACAAAACTCTAAATCTATATTGTGGTCTAATGCTTGTTGAAGCTTACAGAACCAGAAGGAAAGAGAGAAGCTTCCCAATCTTCCCATGTGGTGATTTTCCAAATTTTAGTATAAAAGAAATACTGCATTATTACATCTCTATCAGTTTTGCCTCCACAACATGGATATAGCCCTATTTATATTTGTATGCCCCATTTGGACAAATGGGGAACACAGAATTAATAGACAGATTGCAAAATCCCTTGGAAAGAGGAGTAAGACCAGTGCTGAATTGAACAAGTGTGGGCACCCCTGCACTGTGGTAACTGGAACTTTCCATATTCACCTTCTCTGTCCTCCAGACATGGAACAATGAGCCCATCTTCACTTACTATGCAGCTACCCCTCCTGCACAAGGCTGACCTAGTTCCTTGCTCTGACTTGTTGGTTCATGCTACAGGCACCCTGAGACACCCATACACCCTTCCTCTTCTTGGTCCTAGGTTGTTTTTGTGTATGCTGCAGTTCTGCAACTCCCTCCTCCCTTTCTCTGATGCTACAGGACCTGTGCAAATGCACTGAAGCCTCATTGGTAAATCTGGGCCTGAATAAGATGGTCCCCAGTTATCCACTACCACCTCAGGTCAGGCATGTAGTAGCTGATTCTCAGCTAGTATACAATGGCATTCTTCCATTAAGTTAAACAGAGCTATGTACATTTGCACTAGCTAAGGATCTGGGCTTTTAAAAGTTCCACACTGATGAATAGATGAGTGATCTTTTCATCCTGAATGATTCCAAGTACACATCCATGCTACTTTCTGTGAGGGGTGACCACCTGGCTTTAAAAAAGGAAAAAACATCCACATACACTCTATGGGACCAGACCAGTCAGATGTTTGATAATGATGATTATTAAATACTTCTGCCCCATTCCAAGAAGTGGTAAGTAGATAATTGGAAAAGTCTTGAAAAGGCTCTGATTCTTCCTCTCACACTGAATAAGTGGGTGTTATGGAGAAATGTTCCTCTTTCTCCAGAATGGGCAGATGATGTATCTTACAGGTTCTGTGTTCTCCTCTAGACGATTCAGCATTTGCCTGGAGCAGTTAGAAGTAATAAGACAGACCACACTGAACAAACAACCAGTATCCCCTCTCAACTCCTCTCTGTACTTGCCAAAATGTGCACCTTTATAAAAAGCAGCTGTATAAAGCTGAGCCCAGACAAGACCGAGATGAAGTTCATAAGAAAAGGGGTAAAAGTAGTGAGCAACCTGCACCCATGAAAGAAATATGACTGGGGGACACAAGACATGCTGCCATCATTGACTGTCTGAAGGCACCTCCTCCTGCTGTTCCTAGGGGTCATGGTTTGCCATTCCCAGCCAACTGGATGTTTTGGCTGCCATTTTCCAAAACTCCCTACACCTGCAGGCACTGCTTCCCACAGCTCCCATTGGCTGGGAATGGCAAGCCATCCTCAGAGGGAACTGTGGGGTGGGGCGGGGGGTGGATCCTCTGAACAGTCAATGCCAGGAAAATGTCTTAGGGCCAATAGTCAGATTACTCTGATGGGTTGCATGAAGCCTGCAGGTTGCCCACCACAACCTATGCTGATCTATGCTGGTCTATGCTGATGCCTGGAGACAGTTTCAAAGACTAGCAGGTCTTGGTCAAAAATGGTAAATACAGCTGTATAGACTCGGACTGGAGCTTGGGCTCTGAAGCCTACTCTTCCGTCGGCTTCAGAGCCTGACTAAGCTGTACATCCCCGTTTCCATTTTTAGCACAATGGCATGAGACCTGCTAAAACCAGGTCTATCAAAACAGGATGCAAAACTTTCTCCCAGCACTTGTTAGCAAACCCTCAGAGCTCAGGGCATGTTCTCTAACATCCTCTCTATCAATAGCATCTACCATCAGATTATCATGTTAGTACACAGCCAACTTTGGGCTGGGACCTGGGCTTTGAGATATTGTGAGGCAATAGGTCTCGGATGTTTTGACTGAAGCACAGTCTACACTGCAATTTTATAATGAGACCACCCAAGTTCCATAAACCAAATTCAGCTGACTCATACCAGTTTCAGGTTTTTTGTTCCAGTGTAGATACATATTTAGAACTCCTCAGAACTACCAGATATTTAAGTGCATAAAATTCCCATTCCACATGTAATGTCAACAGACCCAAGTCATCAGCAGGAGGAATTGAACCTGCAGTAATAGGGGCTAAAGCCCTAATCTCTACCACATGAACTAAAGCCCAGTGGCCTATCAACCAAGCCTGCAGAGTAGAGACCTCACGCTCCCCTGGTAGTGGTCTCAGTGCCTCTGGGTTTACACTCACATGAGTGGTCAGACAATATCCATCCTAATAGACACAGACCAGTTCATAGCAATCTAAGCATCTGTGACCACTACAATTGGTTGTGTAACTCCTCTCTAGGTATCAAGTTACATACCTGGAAAATCTCCTCTGCTACAAAACAGCATTCAGATGTGTTACTGAGCGTCTTGGATCACTGAACACATCACTCCAGCATAATGCGATCTGCACTGACAGGGCCTCCTCCCATTAAATAAAGACTTGTCCAAGAACTCAGTCCACCTACCCAAAGCCCTGCAGAGTATAATGACCCCAGTTGGGATTTGGCAGAAATGTTTTTCACAAGCGAAAAATATCAGCTCTTTAATACCAGAAATGACCAGTGAAAAGCCTGGTAGATTTCTGCAATGAAACTCCCTTTGGTCAGATCATAAGACTCATGTGTGAGCTTCATGTAATATGTAATACTAGAACCAGTATGCAGTACATACTATTAAATAACAATATTCATCAAATTGTGGCTACATACAGTTACCACAAGTCTATCCCTGGATAAGGCCTTCAGATACTAGGATGAGATAACTGTTGGCAAGGGCTGAATGTCAGTGGAAGCCACTACTACCTCCACCACCAAATGGAATGGTGATCTCATAGTGAATATAACCTATACATAAACACACACAGAAATGAAGGCAATATCCCCAGCACAGAGCAAAGGAAAAAGAGGTACCAAACTACACAGTTTCTTTCCACATCGCCACTCACTTTCATTTATTATAATATATTGCACACTAAGTCTTCCAAAAAGCTCTGTACGCATCACTGGATAGAATCAAACCTGACATAGCATAAACAGCAGCTAAATTTAAGAGCACAGTTTTCTAAAAACATGTTATTCAGATTTGGAATGGAAGGTAATAGACTGTAACGTACAGGGTGTCAGAAAAAAACAATAGACTACCACACACAACTGCCTAGATTTATAAACGCACACCACGTAAAATGTACATAGCTGGCTAGAATGATGATACATAAAAAAACAACACAAAATATCTTTTGTAAAAGTGTCAGGACTCGTTTTCTCTTCATCATATATAAATATGAAATTCCCCAAAGTGATTCTATGCTTTTTCTGAGGCAAGCACGCAGAAACTACAAGGCAGTTATTAGAGCTGTCCAGAGCATGACAATTCTGTTGTTTTAACAACTTCTGAGATTTCAATTTTTTTTGTTCCACACTGGCACAAAAAGGAAACCTTTCAAACACTGTTTTTGCAGATAGAACTGTGACAAACATCTGTTCTAGAATCACTGTCACTCTGTCCTGGAACACAGAATATCTAAGAACTAAATTCCTGCTCCAGGGCAGACTTTTCATATCAGGTTTCTATAACTCAGGTACAACATGGAGTCTAACCTGTCTCTTCCACATCTTAGGTCATTGCCCTAACCAACAGCCTAGAGACACATGATAGCTTTAATAAAACGAAGAGTTGCCTAAAACGAATTCATGTAACAACTAGTAGTTAACTAGATGAAGGGGCCTTTGAAGCAAACTTTAATTGCAGTAACTTTCCCACCTGCAATGAGACCATAATGTGTCATATTTTCATAGCACTTTCCAGCTGAGTATCCCAAAGTACTTTACACATATTAATCAATTAACCTTCACAACTCCCCTCTGAGTAGGTAAGTATTATCCCCATTATACAGCTTGTGAAACTGAGGATCACAGAGTTTAAGGGGTTTAAAGGTGTTGCCGCATTGTGGTGCTCAGCATTGCAATGGTTTACTGATATATGAGCCTGAATCTATAAATTCAGTCAGTGTTTAGGTCTTAGCCACAATCTTGTCATTTGATGGAATTTGGGTTCTTCAACATAAAAAAAAATCTCTTTTGAAAATGAGATTAGGCTCCTAAAACAATGAGATGTTTCAATACTAAGTGCAGTTAACAGGCCTGTTGACAGCCCCTCCATGTCTCAGGGCAGATCAGTCAATGGGCTTCCACGCATGCACAAGCCATGTCCTAGCAGAAGTGGTGTGCCTGACATTTGGGCAGTTTGGAGTCTGCATTGGCTGTGGCCCAGCGAGGTGCCAGCTGTGCAGCAGGGACCACTTTCCAGAATGGCCTGGACTTTCACATAACTGTCTGGTAGGGCTACCACCTGTCATAAAATAGAAAGCCAAAGACCTTTACCCTGCCCTGCCCATTCCCTGAGGCCACCCGTATCCTGCCTCTGCTCTGAGATGCTCCCTCACTGCTCACTCTCTTTCACTATCACTATCTTTCATTGTCAGCAGGCTGGGGCAGAGGGATGGGGACTTGCAGGGGAGGGTGAAGGGTGCAGGCTGTGGGAGGGAGTCTAGGTATGGGAGGAGGTGTGGGCTCTAGGAGGGAGTTCAGGTGATGGCTCTAAGCTGGAGTAGAAGGCTGGAGTGAGGGAGAGGTTCAGGTGGTGGCTGGGAGTCAGTAACTCTCAAAAGCCACTGGTATACCTCTCTGGCTACAGCTCCTAGTCAGGGGCTGGTGGGATCTCTGTGCACAGCAGGCATCAGCCCCACAAGTCCCGCTGGCTGCAGTTCCCACCCAATGGGAACTGTGGAGTCAACCCTCAGGATGGTGAAACACCAACACTCCCAGGGGCTGCAGGAATGCAGTGTGCTGCGGTCTACTTCTTGGGGAGCAGCACAGAGTGATTATGGACAGGAAGCCTGCCTGAGCCTGCTTCTGGAGATGACAGCAGCAGCTGGGGCCCTGACCCTTTAAAATCTCCCAGGCCCCTGGGCAATTGCTCCTTTACTCCCCCCATTCTGCCCCCATCAGCAAGCTTGGCAGTTACCCATTTTACCTTACAAAATCTGAGTCTAAAAATCTTCCTCTTGGTCACATGCTAAGTGGCAAAGCTAAGAATACAATTCCAAGCCTCCAACTTCAATATAATGCTCTAGTCAATGAACTACAAACACTTCTTCCCACAGTGACTCTGGTCCTTTTGCTTATTCTATCTGTTTTCTCTTTTAAAAGTGCTAGTGCTATGGAGATTTTACTCTCATGAAGAGCCTATATTTAAACACTGATAAATGTTTGACATATCCAAGCAAATTCAGATGTAAAGGTTGCAAATCCTGGCTGACACCCCAACCTTACTGATACTGCTGTAAACCTCATTGCCTTTGTGCACGTAAGTCAAACCTTTTGCTTTTCTAAATGAGGGGTTTTTTGTAGTTAAATTATAGTAATAAGTGCTCCAATTTCAGTAAAACCTACTACCCACAAGATTTGGATTACTAAAATATAACCTAAATCCTTTCTGCTGGTGGTGTGTGCATTTGAAGATAAGTGGCAGGGTGAGCAGGCTAATAATGTACTGGAATCTCCTATGGATAGTTCAGTATCTCTAACTTCATTGCCACTTTTTTTCTGGTTAAATTTAGATTAATAGGAAGAAATGTATTTAAAACTATTATGCTGTTCAGTGTAAAATGTGATGAGAATGCTACATATGTTCAAGTTAGAAACACAAGACCAAATTCATGCCTATAGTAATTCCATTGATTAAAACAGCTTAACATGAGGGAGGAATTTTGCCCCTCATGTATGGAACACAATGTCATAGGAACTAGAACTGGAAATGACCTAAATAGGTCATTAACACCTCTCATGGTGAGCAAATGGTTATTCCCTATCACATATTTATGCTTTGTTCAGTATACTTTTATTGAGATTTCTACCACGCAAGAAAAAAAAAGCAAATAAACACCTTGCCCAAGTTGTTACAATTAACACATAAAATTAAGGTACTAAGAGTCAAAGAACTGGGAATTAGTCTCAGAGAGAGGGTGTTAAAAAAAGGGGGTTGGATGTAAAAATATGTTGGTGACTTTTTTTTGGTATTTTCATATATTTTCTCATTTTTAAAAACCCACATGTTGTTCAGCCTCTAAAGGCTGATCATAATTTGTTAGACTGGTCCTTTTTCCTCCCAGTCATACATAGTTGTTAAGGAGCATTCACGTTTGAAACTGGGAAGGAACGATCTACAGTGGATCCACAGGACTTTTTTTTGCGCCCAGAAAGTAGGGGTAGAAGCAACAAAAGTCTTGCTATGCTTTATTCTACTTCAAGGGTTGGTTTGTGCAGGAAGACAGAAGGCAACCAGAAAGAGAAATGCAAGGTTATAAAACATGAAAGAACACCATAGCATTCATTTCACATGATTATTAATATCTTATTTATGTTCCAGTAGCAGCTGTGAACTAAATTGGTCTGGGATCCCATTGTTAGATGTTGCACATGTCTATAGTAATAGACATTACCTGCTCACAGCATAAATTCTGAATATGACTTTCCCTAACTTAAAATTAGTCCTTAGCACAGTTCTTTAAATATCTTGATTAAACTTCATTCAAGTTTTCTATAAAAAGTGATTTGGGGGAAAAATACAGTTAAAAACACTTGCTTTAAGAGATTTGTGTCCATTACTTGAAACAGGAGCAAAACACTCAGATGGCCAAAGACCACACCTGCACAATTTGAAGTGGAAATGACTCCTTTGAGGATATTAAGTATGTAGATGTCAAAATGAATCTTAATGGGCTTGTCTACACTCGTTCCCTACTTCAAAGGGAGCATGGTAAGTAGGGTGTTGGGAGTTTATTAACGAAGTGCTACAGTGCATATGCAGCACTTCATTAAGCAAATTCTCCCCCATGGCAACTTCAAAGTGTTAAATTTCAAAGTGCCAGCTTACATCTAGCTGTGGCTCACCTGCTGGTACTTTGAAGTGCCTGGTGTACTTCGAAGTCCCTTTACTCCTGTGCACTTCGAAGTACTGGCAGGTGAGCTGCAGCTAGACACAAGCTAGCACTTCAAAGTTTAACACTTCGAAGTTGCTGCAGGGGAGAATTTGCTTAATGAAGTGCTGCATATGCACTGCAGCACTTCATTAATAAACTCCCAACATCCTACTTACCATGCTCCCTTTGAAGTAGGGATTTAGCGTAGACAAGCCCAATGTGAAGCAAATCTCAGCCAAGAAGCAAGCAACAACTGATCATTCTGGAAACCTAATATTGTTCACAGTTACAGCACCTAAAAAAGCAACTCCTCTTTATTGAATGTTATTGTGCAAGATTTATAATCCTCAGAGCAGAACTGGGAATGACCACATATAGGCCAGTTGCCCAACCAATGTCAACTGGGATAGCTTCATTAACGTCAGTGGAGCTGCACTGATTTACATTAGCTGTGGATGTAGACTGAAATGTGTTATTTCTAAACCAGTAACCCATCTAAGTAACCCATCTGGAAATGCAAATGAATAAACAAACAAAAACAAATAAATCTCTGTTTAAGAGGTAGAGAAAGACTGTGTTCTTTTAACAGACTTTTTTAAAGTGTCTGATTTTATTTTTTGTAACTGAAAGGATGATACTACTACAGCTGGATAATAAGTCCTATCCTTTGTGGCTAATGGAAGCCAGTATATTTGTTTTCAAAGAGAGTGTACATTATCTCTCAGTGTGGTACCATAACACTTTCAAGTATTGTGGACCAGTAAAAGGTGAATATTGCTGCTTTCTTCAGTAGTCTTTCTCTTTCCTCTGTTCTTCCTATGGCCACAATACAGCCCCCAACTGTAACCTGGAGAGGACTATTTTCTAAGAGCCATTTTATATGTTCAAGTTACAAGATGGTCAGCATCTTTGACAAAGTTGCTATTTCCTCGCAGGAATCCAAACTGAAGTGGCTGGTAATTTCTTTAAAAAAGGACTAGTATTAATTTTCTTGCTCTTATGTTATTGCTGCACCAGTGTATGCCTGTAGATACTGACTTGCCTGATTTTGCACAGGCTTTTTGTTTGATAATTTAGTCATTGCTCAGTGACTTGGTGGAAACCTTAGCTTGCAATTTAGTCATTTCAACCCTACTATTCAGAACTTGTACGAAAATATTTTGGTATCTACTCTGCCACAAAAGTGCCTTTTCATAAGTTAAACTGACCTTCACTATTGAACTGCTCACAAATGTATCTACATTTTCATTCAAGAGTATATTGAATGAAAATAGTAACAGAGAGGGAGCCATGCTATTCTATATACTATCAAATCAAAAAAGCAGTCAAGTAGCACTTTAAAGACTAACAAAATAATTTATTAAGTGAGCTTTCATGGGACAGACCCACTTCTTCAGACTATAGCCATACCAGAACAGACTCAATATTTGAGGCATAGACCATCACTGGACCTAACCAGGTTATTTACAGAATCACGGGCACCTTCTCATGTTCCTCAACTAACATCATATATGCCATCATGTGCCAACAATGCTCAGATGCTTTGTATATTGGACAGACTTCAAACTCTCTCAAACAAAGAGTTAATGGACACAAAACAGACATCAAAATATTCCTGATCCACAAACCAGTTAGTCTACATTTTAATGGAATGGGCCATTCTGTTAATGACTTAAGAGTTTGCGTCTTATTGAAGCAGAATTTTCAGTCTGCTTTGGAAAGAGAAACTGCTGAACTCTCTTTCATATTCAGATTCAACACATTAACACGTGGCTTGAACAGGGATGCAAATTTTCTGGGACATAATAGGGGCTCTATGGCATACTTGGCTTAATCTAAGTCTTGACTTCTGCCCCTGCCGCCCCTCTGCTCTCTGATTTGCTCACCTTAATAATTTTTTTCTGATTTGTCAACCTTGATTACTGTTTTTGGTTCTCCATGCCTTAAATATTGAGACTCTTCTGGTATGGCTATGGTCTGAAGAAGTGGGTCTGTCCCACTAAAGCTTACCTAATATATTACTTTGTTACTCTTTAAAGTGCTACTTGACTGCTTTTTTGTTTTGAGTGAAAATATGATCTTTTGCCCAAAGACAATAAACTGATGGTGGGTCTGCCTCCATTTCTTATATATTTTCCTGTATTGCTATCACACATTAGAAATAGCATTCTACACAGAAAAGACTATATTGAGGAATTCTAATAATGTTAAAATGATATGCAAGAAGAGTGTTGCACAATTTTAAAATGTGCAATCTATCTTTATCTAGGTTATTATTATTTATCTGGGTAAAGTAAACAAGTTACAATGGTCCAAATCTAGCATCCTTACTCAGGCAAAACTCTGAAAGTGTTTAATAAGAGTATTTGGTTGGTACATCTGGAGTCAAGGCTTCAAGATTTTGTAAGTATTCTTCCATATACTAGTCCCATTTATGGGTTGATATGCTGTTTACTGTGAGAAAAAACACACACAAATCCCATCTTTGTCAGTTTTGTGAGTTTCAAAATTATAATAAGCCACATATGTAGTTGTCTGTTCAGACTTGTGATTTGCTTCCTGCTGGGGAGAATCACCTGAATTTCCTTGATCAAATCTGATAGGATCATGCAGAAGTTTGCAAAGTGACTCGATTAATTACTTCTTCCATACACCTTTAAAAATTCTCTCTCGCCTACCCTTGCTTCCTGCCGGCAATATATATGTTTGTGTATCCTCTCCATCTCCTTTAAATAAGTTTTAAAATGTTAACTTTGAGACAGTAAGACAAAGTCAGAACTAAAGATAAAACAAAGAGAAACATCAACACAAACCGCAGTTCACCAGGTTTTATATTCTGGGCCTAACAAGAGGGTTGCGATGTCCCATGAGCAGCATTATATTGTTTATCTGATGAGAAATCGAATCAGTAGGAAGTACATATGGAACTATGGGAGCCCTATAGAGTTCACTGAAATAGGTAAAATTCAAGCTGCTTATATGAGATTTTCTGTTAAAAATATAGTATTCCTTAAGAGAGTTATTCTACTTAGCCATCACACATCCTAACTTCTAACAGCCTTTTTGTATGCCACTACCTGGGAATGTTGCTCTGGGAGAAAGCAGAGAGATCTCCTTATCTTCATATCCCTCCATCTCCCCGTGAAAGTGGTAACTATAATACATTTATATTTCTGGAGTGCAGGGATTGCTAGTAGTAGTGCAATCACTTCATGGTTTAGACTGAGTTGGGCCGGTGTTAAAGAGGGGGTTAATGCATGCTGCACTTTCCATACAGGTATAGCAAATGTGTAACTCATTGCTTTTCCCCAGCACTACAGGATTCATTCTGCCTTGGAAGGCATAATACATTTCTTTGCTGCTATTCAGGTGCTTTTTTGCTTAAACACACACATGCTACATTTTGGGCTTAGCTCTTCTTGCTGAATTTTCTTTCCACATAATCTATGTTCTAAAAAGCCCTTATTTTGAGGATCATTGTCTGTAGTTTGAAAATACAAAATCTGTGTGAATGGTTCCCCAGTTGACGATTACAGACCATTTAACACACTGTATAGCAGAAACTGTTTACCAGCTTTGTTGGAAATAAGAGATTAATGAAAATATGACCTTAAAATTTAATGAACTGTAGGACACCTGTAAAGTGAAGATGACAAGTTCAATTTGCAACTGATACTTAAGCCAAATGATGTGATTTTTCTTCCAAGCATCTCTACTAAAAGCTAAAATATTTCTGAAATCGCATGACCTTTAGATTCTATTTGAAAAGGTCTCTTTTTCATTTGAGAAACTGCCCCCATTGAATCAATTTTAAGCCTCCAGGCAACTTTCACTATCAAATATACAGTTACAGAATTATCTTAGAAATAGTCATAAGTGAGTGTCTAGAGAAAAGTAGCTTTCATGTTTAAAAAGAGGCAATGTAGTTGTAAACAGTAAAACTGTTCAGTAACTCAAATTGTATCCAATATCATGCATACACATTTAACACATTGACAGAAGCTTCCAAAATGTATCATGATGTATTTGGTTCTGTAAATTAAAGTAGTTCAGGATGAAATTCTTTAAAGAGTTATAAACCAAACTATAGGGTCATGGGTCAGTAAGCAGATTAAAAGTGTTAACACTGTAGCTATTTTTCAACTAAGACAGCTATTTAAATTCTTATTCAAATCAACTTTAAATAATAATTACCACATTAGCAAAACTATAACAGCTCATAAGAGATCACCACTACAAATTGGTATTGAGTCCACAAACTACTACCACAATCAAGTAACTTTTTATTGTTGCTATTAGTCAAATTTGGCATCACTGATGCATGCAGAACTCCCATTAAAATTAACAACACCTCTATGAGCAAATGCAGAAATCTATCCTACATGAGAGGCCTAGATGGTGACTGGAAGCAGGGCTGCTAGTAGCATTCTGCTAACAATGACATACACAGCCCTTCAGCTTTTTGAATAAAAGAGAATCCTATTTTACATGAATTTGTATTAGCCCTTTGAATCTGGTGGTATGATACTTAGTGGAAATTGATAATCTGGTTCTGACCTGAGACACTGATCTTGTGAGTGCTTATAGCTGCAGACATCTAGATTCCTAAATTACAGAGGGTTACAAAAATGTTTGTCTCTACAAAATTATGTCTGTTACACATGTTGCACACACACACGCAAAATTACCTTCTGCCTTATATCTGCATGTCAGACGTCTCAAAAACTCAGTCTATTAGATCATAATATGAATTCTCACCGGTCAGTCTACATGAAAAAACATCCAGGCCATGTCTACACTTGGCAAAACTTCGAAATGGCCATGCTAATGGCCAAATTGGAGAATACTAATGAGGTGCTGAAATGAATATTCAGTGCCTCATTAGCATGCTACTGGTTGCAGCACTTTGAAAGTGACACATTTCGCTGTCATGCAGCTCATCTACACAGGGGTCCTTTTCGAAAGGACCCTGCAAACGTCAAACTCCCCTTATTCCTATCACCTGAATGTCATCCTATCAGGTGATAGGAATAAGGGGATTTCAATGTTTGCAGGATCCTTTCGAAAAGGACCCCTGGGTAGACGAGCCACACATGAGCGAAATGCAGCACTTTCAAAGTGCCTCAGCCGGTAGCATGCTAATGAGGTACTGAATATTCAGTTCAGTGCCTCATTAGTATTCTCTGATTTGGCCATTAGCATGACCATTTCGAAGTTTTGCTCAAGTGTAGATGTAGCCCCAGTGTTTATTCCCACTCAGAGGGCTATTTCTAGTCTTTTAACAATACAGTACACCATGCTAGAAACATAAATGACAAGTAGTCCTGTAGCACCTTATGGACTGGCAAATTCATTAGGCCATGAATTCTCATGGGAAAGCCCCACTTCTTCAGATGACTGGTGTAAACAAATAGAATTTAGGATTTATATACTCAAGAAGAAAAGGAAAAGAGAAAACAACAACAAAAAGGGATTATTTTATTTATTGATACCCAATAAATCCAACTCACTAGGAAAATTAGAAAGTGATCAAACATGCAGAAGAGAAAAAAGGGAGAAAGGATACCAGAACACTAAGGATACCTTACTTTGTGACAGTCCTTCACTGTACAGTCTTCTCTACACCAAATATCAAAGTTTCACCAGATCAGACACATATGTACACACATGGACAGTGCCTCAGATGGAGATCTTGTACACTAAGTTTTAGCTTTGAGTGAGCTCCATCTGCTTCCATATTATTAATCCCCTAAAAATAGGAGACTAATACAAATGCACATTTTAAAAATCATTCAAAAGAAGCTGAAAACTTAATGATGAAAAAGGGCAGGGCAGATCGGCTGAAAAATTAAGACAAATCAAAGTCAGATTATGTCAAGGGCAGTTTGGCATACTGAATATTTTATAGACTAATTAATTCAGAATGTGTGGTACAGTGCAAGAAATATATGCACAGTATCATCAGGTGGGTCTGAAAAAGTTGTGTGTACACTGGAACTTCTAAGAGAGCCTGATTTATAGCATCCCTATGATGCATTAAATGTCAAAAATGCATAATTTATGACTTCAGCTGTTTAGAGATTTATTCCTTTCCAGATTATGTATACTAAAATGACCATACTATCTGTAAATTATGTTCAATTTGTAGTGGATTACTCATTTGAAAAGAAGTGATAAAATGAGTATTTGCTATTCACTTCACACATCACAAAACAGATGTCTTCAGTGTGCTTTTACACTCAACAGGAGGATTTAGATTTGTCATCAGTCATTGATCATCTCAATTTCACACTCCACATGTGCTTTATTACTTAAAATGTTTCAGTCCTCACGTACAAATGACTTGCATGGAAGTTTAAGGAAGGGGGTTAGGTTAACAATGGCCATGGAGGTTTAAAACACTTAGGTACTGCACACTGCTCATGAGGCGAGGACTCACGCACATGCTGGTTGAAGAATGACAGCTCAATGTATAGATTGAAACATAAAATAAATTAACATTGTGTTGAATAAAACTTGACCATTGAAGAATATTAGTCTATAGAGAAGCTCTTCCACACAGGGAATGCAGAACTCTTAAGTTTGCATTTGTAGAGTTTATAGTCCATTAGGCCTTTTGGGAGACAAATCTTAAGGTGTTCATGAATTTGTCCTTCCAAATCCATTCTTCTTCCAAGATCTATTCTATACTGGGCCCCATAAGGGGAGCTCATGGGGCACAGCAAGACAGCCAGTGCGAGAAGGCTGGTGGTGTTAGCAAATAAGTACTCAAAATAGTGCTGTGGAATTAGAGTGGTATAGATAGCAGCTTCTCTCCGCCCCTTGACTGAAGCTCCCATTCTTGCTATGAGAGACCTCTATAGGTTCAAGTGGAAGAAGGTATGCAATATCCCTGCTATTGTCACTCCACTTCCACACAGTTCCAGTCTGCTATGTTTACCCTTTCAGTGCATATGATGTAAATCACCTTATATCATTCTAGACAGACACATGGTAATGCTTCAGGACCAGCCAGAGAATGAAGATTTACTGAAGGGGCATACAGAGAAAACATGAATATCAAAGTGATATCTTAACACCTTAGTATGAAAGTTTCAAATTTGCTGATTTTCATTGATTTTTAGCTACTAGATTGATTACTTTTCAAAGCAAGTACAGGTGACTGCTATACCCCAGGTCCTCATTGCAGTTGGTCAGACCTGCTCCAACTGAACAGAAATAATTGAGGATACACTATTGCTCAGTGAGAAGCATATTTTATCATGCTGTCTTGCTCCCATGAAGAAAAATGCATCTCTTGCTGTGCTCACAGGACTCTCCTATCCAGAGCTGCCAGTCATGACCAATTGCCCCATGGCATTTTGCTTTGGAGTGGTAGGCACTGCTATGATATTAGCCTTTAAGGGAAGCATTTAAGGGAAGCATATGAACTAAAGTTGTGACGAGTTTCTGCCCACCCTAACCCTTCAATAACTGAGTAAGTAGGATCCATGTTTTAAAGCAAGTTATTGGTTCTAAAAAGTAGGGATTCGATTCCCCATGTCATATAAACCCATCTAGCTTCAGAGACTTTAGTGGAGTTAATCCCAATTTACAAAGAGGGAAAGGGAACTCAGTACCTAACAGTTCAAATGCTGGCTGCCAGGCTTATGCTTTCGGGAAGCTTCCAAAAGATCTCTTGCTAAAAAGACTGCAATGAATTTAGGGAGTCTCTGATACTTCAAAAAAATCCAGATTGTGACAACCAATACCCAGCTATAGTCAACTTTTAGTTCAAATGCCTGCTTAAAATTTCATTATGTTCCTGCTGACAAAAAAGCACTCAGTGCATGTTAATACTTCATTTTTTTAAAGCCTTATGTAGGCATAGCAGTCTGGCTAGACACTTCTTTCTTAGCCAGATAGTTCAATTTAATTCTTTACGTCTGGTGCTGTATGTGTTTTGTAAATCTTCCAGGAATCCAACTTTTAAAAGCATCTAGTTGTGCCTGCACAATTTTTATGGGATTTTTAGCATATGTTTACAGATCTCTAGAACTATACCACCATAAATCTCTGTTCCTAGTAGGGAACATAACAGCTTCTTTATGCTCTGAAAATATATTTACGTACACAAACTCAGCTGAAACTTAAATGGTCAGCCAATATGGCATTGGGCTCAAAGGCAAAGCAGTTTCCACAGCATATCACCCAGGTTTTAGTTTGTTTTTTCCTGAAAGCAAGTTGTATGCAAACACTTTAATTTCACTTAAAAGCATCCCCCCATCTCCCCACACCCACATGGACACTGAGAATTTCTTCTCGCATTCACTTATAATCCCTGCATTGTGCGTACATGGAGACGGTAGACAAAATCTACTGAGACTGAAGGTCAAAACTGGGATAGTCCTGGGATTAGCTGGAAGTTTTGTCCAAGACAGAGTAAAGCAGAGGAGACTTCTAGATGACCTATGCTCCACCTGGAGTACAAGGGTTAAAGTGAAGTCAGACATTGTGTCCCATTTAGGGGCTCTGAGGCAACTGTAATTACTAGCCAGTGTGCTGCATGGCTTCAAGGGGTATCATTCTCACATGATTCAGCACAGTCAGGAAACGCATGTCTACTTGGTATGTCTCTCTCTATGGATTCACATGGGAGGAGCATCATATGTTTGCTTTCTCCCTTCACCTGTAGCCAGTGCTGGTAAAATGAGCCCAGATGAACAATCAGCTGCATTCATGTTTGTGCCCTGACTCTTGGGGAAATCTCCACCTGAGTGTTTAGGGCACCTATATATAGATCAATCGTGTAGGCTACATCTACACGTGCCCCAAACTTCGAAATGGCAACGCAAATGGCCATTTCGAAGTTTACTAAAGAAGCGCTGAAATGCATATTCAGCGCTTCATTAGCATGCGGGCGGCAGCGGCACTTCGAAATTGACGCGGGTTGCCGCCGCGCGGCTCGTCCAGATGGGGCTCCTTTTCGAAAGGAATATGCATTTCAGCACTTCATTAGTAAACTTCGAAATGGCCATTTGCGTGCCCATTTCGAAGTTTGGGGTACGTGTAGACACGGCCGTAGACGAAGTATGGCATAAAAGGTTAGGGAGCAAAAAACAATAAATCTTGTGGCACCTTATAAACTAACAGATACATTGGAAAATAAACTTTCATAGGCAAAGACCTGTGTCTTCAGATGTCTTGGACTTCCTTTGCCCACAAAAGCTTATGCGCCAATATATCTGTTAAACTATAAGGTACTACAGGACTTCTCATGGTTTTTGTGGATACAGACTAACACGATTACTACTCTGATACCTGTCATAATGAAAGGAGCAAAAGGCAGCCCAGTATTTCAGTACAAATGTGTGCTGGTAGCTGAACTTCTGCCCATTGTATAACAACGGGACAAGTCATACTTCTGTCACTCCCATGACAGAATAATGTGGGGAAACTTGGTGTTGGTATCCTTTTCTCACAGTTATCACCATCACCAAGCCCTCCTTTTTCTCATCCCTTCCCCTACCACACACAAAATATGGTAGTGCATGACTAATTCAGTAAAATTGGGTAATGGAGTAAATAGAGTGGTAGCATTCTATTTTAGGTAGGTATAAGCTCTCCTTAATCATAGGAAGGTGTAAAAGCCACATGTAGTCTTCCACACATATATATAGTCAAGGCTTCTTTGAAGTAGGAACAAGCTATTATCCTCATTTTACAAATTTTGAATTGAGGCACAAAGCATTTAGATGGAGAGCATTTAGATTAGCAGATAATGGAAGCAGAGTATCATGAGCCCAAGGCTAGTGCCTTAACCTACAGACCAATCTTCTTCATTTTTAGATAGAGAATTCTTACTTTCTGAAATATGGAAATCAGAACCATCAAGCTATTTGAATGATTGTAATACATAATTGCATTTAACAACCTATGAAGTATCGTAAAACCTAATTAAGGTCACTGTTTTGTCCTCTCTTTCTTACAAAAGTATGTTGCTTATTTGCAATGCTAATTTGTATAGGGTTAGCCTGATTGTTCAAGCCAATGTACTCTCCCATATGAATGAATAATTTTCAAACATAGCACCGCCCTGAGATCTGGAGATGTTACATAAAGCCCATGTTATGGAAGCACACTTACCCTAAGAGTGCCATGCATCTCTCACAGGGTCTTCAACAGGTCAGTCCTCCAGCCAACTTATGTAAAAGTTCAGTCCCTTTTCAGGGTAAAAAATTCAAATGCAAGTGCATGTTAACTCTTTAAACTAATGACTTCTGCTTTGCCTCTTCTGCTTCCGGGCTCCTTTTCCTGGCCCCAGGCACAGCTTCTGTTACAGTGCTTCTTCCCAGCAGAAGTGCCATACTGCATCCCTTCCCTAGAGATGCTGGCATTTTACATCTCGGATCTACCTCTCTGTGCTTACAAGCTGCAATCTCAGGATTTCGTCTACAAGACCATAACTTTCAGGTTTGTTATACCCATAGTAGGGACAAACTAAAGGCTCTCCCTACAGAAGACAACATTCTTCCCTATGGATCCCTTTCTTAAAATGATCTTCTCCTCAGGAATCAGTGCAACAATAGGAGTTTCTAGTTTGGAAGCTTATATTAGCGCTCTTCCTAGAGCCTAATGACAGGGTCTACTGTCTCTCTTTCGAATCAGTGCTCTTTGGGCCTCTTACTAGCAAATCTAAGCCCCCTTCTTTCAGAGGCTGATTCCACCCAGATCTATTTTATCTCCTAAGGATTTCTTCCAAGGCCACCAAAGTTATGACTCTTCTCCTGCAATAATGATCCTGCTGATCTAATCATTCTTCATATTTTACCTTGCTGCCTCATTGTAGCTTGCCTGCTCTCTTACAGATTAGCTAATGGGACAACACCTGATTGCTCCCAGGTTCTTATATAGATATAGCCCACAGACTCATCATGGGCCAATTACAATCTGATCCTTCCTGAAGGGTTACTACTCCCAATACAGCAAGACATTGAATTTGGCATAGACTGGGACTATCTGGAGAAACATTAATGTTTGTACTTGCTCTACGTCTCTTCATCCAGGTAGAAATCAAGATAGCAAATTCAAGGTCATTCTTAACTAAGCAATAAATAAGATGTAAGAGATTGATCTTCAGACAGAAATATAAATATCAAATGGAGTTTATTCTACTCAATTCCCTATTTTTCATGTAATCTAGGCCATACACTAGCACCCCCCTTTCGAAAGGGGGTTGCTAATGAGACACATCAGGATATGCTAATGAGGTGCTGCAATATTTAGTATAGGAATAAAGGGATTTCGAAGTGTGCAGGGTTCTTTTGAAAAGGACCCCATGTAGATGAGCCATGCGTGATTGAAAGTGGCACTTTCGAAGTGCCGCAGCCACCGTTATGCTTATGAGGCACTACATATTCATTGCAGTGCCTCATTAGTATATCCCAAAGTATCTCATTAGTATTCCCCTTTTGAAAGGGGGTGCTACTGTAGACACAGCCCTAGTGTATGATAGAGTCTAACTCAGATAGACCTGTTTGGAATACAAGACATTTTTCCTTGGAATCATTTAAAATAAGATCATATGGGGGAACAGTCTTGAAAAAATTTAATGTCAACTTTCAAAGATACAAAGCTGAAATTTCACAGTTGGGGGGAAAGTGTTCAAAAATGGTAATATGCATCTGGGAACGTTTGCCTAAGGTTAATGTAAAAATGAGTTAAAATGCTCTATTTGTTCCATAGCAAAATTTTACTGGTTTGATTGGTGGCTGTGGTATTGTTTTGACCTAGATTAAATTAATGAGTTTTCCTTAAAATATTTATCATAAATATTAATGACTGAAAAACTGGCTGGTTTTCTCAGGTTTGATATTTTCCTGGCACAACTGAAGGGATGGATGAAAAAGGTAAAGATGAATGTATTTTTTAATGCACACCTCTTGAAGTTTCTTATTCTGCAGGAACAAAGTAGATGATGTCTTAAATTAGTATACAATGCAAGTATGACTGATCACAGTTTTAAAACAATTATCTCAGACTCACACAATAGGCCTCCAGTTCTGCGGATTCCAGACTGACCTTTTGTCTCTGGTACTATGCAAAATTCATCATTTTCATAATTGGTTTTAGGTCATTTATGTCTAAAGAGATTTCCAGGATAATCTGGATTCGGATGTGTGAATCCCACAAAATACATAGGTAGGGCTAGTAAAAAAAAAAAAAAAAAAAAAAAAAAATGAAGCGGCGCTCTTTTGAAGATGGGGTTTATTTTTGAAAGAGCCCCACCTACCCTGCTTTTTTCTTTCAAAAGAATCTCTTCCGAAAAGAGATTATGCAAATGAAGTGCAAGATAGGTAAATCAGTGACTCATTTGCATTTTCAATTTCCCTCATTTGCCTTCTTTTTTCAAAAGAGGAATGCAAGTGAAGACACAGCCTTTGATACTGCAGAAGAAGCTGCTGCTGACTGAGGTCTTCTTCATGGTATGTATGGGTTACAGAACTACCACACACAGAATCACTGCCATTCTGCTATAGTAAGGGCTTTCCATCCGGATGTAGGGATTTAGGATGTGATATTATCCTTTGATGCATCTTCCACAATGAAAGAGGAATACTGAACATTTTTCAGCTGGTTCTCACTTTTTTTTTTTATTGTGAACTTTCACCCAAACCTGTCACAGGGATTTATCTTCAAGTTTCATGTTTAAAATAAATCCATTACTGAGTTAGTCGAAGTGCCTAAAATAACATTTGTTTTAATAAAAGGGGATATATGTATTTTCCACAGGATCATAATAAATTAGAAATGGCTCAGACAGTTTTGTTCAACCTTTCCCAAAGGTTCACCTCTGAACTGAGTTTAAGCAAGAGAAATTCAGAGCTAAAGAGGTTACTCTTTCTATAAAGTTGCCTAGGAATGAAAAAGGTGATTTAGCATTAATGACATTTAGATTTGGAATGTAGTGACTTTTTCGACATACTTTTAGGGAATTCCTAATGACATTCCCTTCTACAGAAGAGGCAGGAAGTTTAATACTCTGGTTCAAAAAGCCAATTTTTATCTCAAATTAAATTTTTTTAATATAGTATCAACTGCATTTATAAATTGCTATATGCTTCTGACTTCCCTTCTTAGTTAGGAAACAAGCAGTTTCATTTCAGCAGCATCCAAGTTCACCTTTACTTGGAAAGTCTACATTCTTCCATGGTTCCCCTAAGAAAATATTATTCGCCTGTACTCCTTTGGCAAGTGTAGTACAGAGGGATGCCATGCGAATGATTCAGTGCTGGCATAGATGAGAAATATCCCACAGAAATGGTGATTTAAAAGAGATTACATAACTGGGAAAGTTATGAAGAAATCTCTGTGTCTTCCAACAATAGAGGTAGTACAAGCAGAACACAGGTTATTTTGTTTTTAAGCACTATATTATCCCCTGACATTCAGATAAAGCTCAAGCAGGGGGCAACCAGCTGCCTGATGTACAGTACCCCGCATGGATGCACAGGACTAAGGTGGTGCATTGGTATAGTCCATTCTGTGGCATGGATGAGGAACGGAGAATGCAGACTAGAATGGAGAAACCATTACCTTTACAAACACCCATGAAGAAGAGAAAGGCCTCATCTAGACTCCTACAAGTAATTTTATTATTTTCAGGCTATTGTGCCTGATGCATAGGACACTAAGGTTTGTGAGATCAGTCTTAGCTATATGCTCCAGCTATCTAGATTCTTCCTTTTACTAGCTGAAAGATCTTCCTCTGTGGTAAATCCTTAAAGCATTTGTTTCTCCTCTTTCTTTCAAAGAATCTCATTCATTCATATGAATGGGAACATGCAAGCAGAACAAAGGATAATATACTCACTCCCCTCTAGTGATTAATTTGGTGTACTCAGGAACAAAATAGTTCTGTGGAATCTGCAATCATGCCCTTGATGTTCTGTGTGCTAATCAATATTACAATGACACTGGGAATTTTTCTAATATCTGGTGATAAACAGTAATCCCTCCTCTGAATACATAGCATTTTATAAAGTCACTAGCAGAGGTACCTTGCATTGCTCATGTCCTTCACTGAAGTTTTATTTTTTAAATAAAAGGTTAAAAGGAAAGTGTACCTATTAATTTAAATAGTGGCCTCATGCTTTATTTCAATAGCAGGGCTCAGGGAAGGGAGTAGAGGGTGCAGGAGACAGGGCAGTGGATGGGGGGCTCAGGGCTGGGGGATAACTGTGTGTGATACTCTGGCCAGGGGGTGGAAGTGCAGGAGTGAGGGCAGAGGCTGGCAGAGCTGGGAGGAGGAAGGGGTGAAGTCAGGAGGTGGGGAACCAAGTAAAGGTGGAGGATGCAGGGTTGGGTATGAGACAGGGTTTAAGGGCCGTGTCTACACTAGCCCCAAACTTCGAAATGGCCACGCAAATGGCCATTTCGAAGTTTACTAATGAAGTGCTGAAATGCATATTCAGCGCTTCATTAGCATGCGGGAGGCCACAGCACTTCGAAATTGATGCTCCTTGCCGCCGCGCGGCTTGTCCCGACGGGGCTCCTTTTCGAAAGGACCCCACCTACTTCGAAGTCCCCTTATTCCCATGAGCTGATGGTAATAAGGGGACTTCGAAGTAGGCAGGGTCCTTTTGAAAGGGAGCCCCGTTGGGACGAGCCGTGCGGCAGCAAGGCATGTCAATTTCAAAGTGCCACGGCCGCCCTCATGCTAATGAAGCACTGAATATGCATTTCAGCGCTTCATTAGTAAACTTTGAAATAGCCATTTGCGTGGCCATTTCTAAGTTTGGGGCTAGTGTAGACGTAGCCAAGGAGAGTGGTAGAGAGCTCCAGATATGGGTCTGGGAGATATGGTGGGGGGGCTTACCAGTGACTCATGCTGTGGCCAGAGGGTGGGGTGACAGCTCTTAGCCTCTCTTCCTTACTCCAGAGAGAGAGGCCGGATCATGCTACACCTCCTGGCCTCCCCCACCTGTCCTGGGAACAGCTCAAGCTGTGGGTCCCAATAACTCTGTCTAGTTTTAAATCTGGAGTATGTTGTCCCTCCTATTGTCTCTCCTTCCTTTCCATGTTCTGAGAAATCCTGGGATTCAGGCATTTCCCAGATTCCAAGCACAGACGAACTCTGGTCTCAGTTTAATTGAGGTTAAGAGGAAGCTGCATACCATTCCGTGGTCATAGCTCCTACAGTTTCACAGGAGATCTTGAACAAACACAGCAGGCAGAAACACTCTAAAATATCTAGTAGATTAGGACTCTTCAAAACAGCACAGGTAGGTGTTAGTGATATTTGAGATGAGAAATTAGAGAATTGTGTCTTATTTTTTTAAGGTAAGTGCTGTTTAATGACATCTTCCTTATGAAATCACGGATTCTTAATGTGAATACTTATACACGCCAGAGGACATATTCCTAGTTCCTTGGGTCATCAACCAATCACTGTAGACCTATTCTGGTTACAAACCTGACCCCCTTCAGCCAGGTACCCTCTTATTCTCTGACCTATCTACTGGCACTCAGGACTTCTAAACTGCAATCAGGCTGCATCTACACATTGCTCTTATGTTTTTCTTCTTTCTCTTTGTTATGATTTGATCAGCTTTCTGCTATTTACCATGCCTGAGTGCTTTTTTTCCATCGAGCTTGTCTGTACTGAGGGCTTTTTTTTCCCCCCTCAGATAAATATTTTTTTTATATTATGTATTCTGAAACCCATAAGAATTCATGAAGTATCTATGTACATTATTTGATCTACAAGGGATGTTTACTTTTGGTCTTCAATGTTTGAGGTTGAATTTGGTGAATGTTAGTATGTTTGAGTGGTAGAACTGCAACACCGACAGGAACTTACTAGAAAAGGGTCAGAACTAAAATATCCCCTCTATCATGTATTGTTGTGTAAAGTAGATATGACCACAGTAAAGGCAGGACTTAACTTGACCTCCCTGGTCTTCAAATAGGACCCAAGAAAGCAAGTGTAATTTATTTATAAGCTTACAGTGATTCATTACCTAACAACAGTTGCTTGGGACTGGTTCAACTATTGTTTTTTTCATAAATCTTCATCATTCATAGCATAAAAGGAGAGAGAAAAGGAACTTTGAAAAAGGGAGGTGGGAGAGGAGATCAATGACAAGAAAATATTGTTTCTTAATCGAGTATAAAAAGTGTTTCAGACAAGAACTCAAGCTGTTTATGACAGCATCTACAGGGAATCTAACTCTCATTCTCTGTAGTATATTGCTGCTTTTGTTTTATATTTCCACGTGATTGATTCTGACAACTTCTTCCATGTGAGTGCTCTAAATTATTTTCTTTTTATCCTAGGAAAAAAATCCTCCTATTGGGCTGGGGAGGTGGAAAATATGCTTTGTAGGATTCTTAAACTACTTCTTAATAGCACACACAAGCTGTCATGCAACATGACACTTCCTTTTTACTAAATGTCTTTCCAAAGTGTGCCGAGTAGTTTCTCGTAATATCATGGCACTTTATGGGTTTGTAAACAGGTTGTAACCGACTGAGTCAGTCTACAATACTGTTTCAATCACAGTGCAATGTCCTCTTCCACAAGTAGCACTTGTCTTAGCATATTATGATGATAGGAACATGACTGGCTTTTTCCTTATTAAAACTTGTTGAGAGGGATACTATCTTACACATTTCAAATGGCAGAATGTCAGACATAGCATGTAGTTTGTGTGCAGGGTTTGCCAAGTATGAAAGTAATCTACTTACATTTATATTTACAAACTAAATTCTCTTAAACAGTTCATTTGGAAGCAACACAAACAAGAACTAGAGAACCTGCAATCTAGGTAGTTTTCATTACACTATTGGGGCTTAGTCATCACACAGTTAAACATCCCTTTAATTGTAATGGCAACAGACAATGCTCTCAAGATGATGTCAATACAAATCCAGGAAGATATTAAGTTAAGCTGCCACTCATAGAAGAAGAAATAGAATGAACCAATGCCCTCTTCTCTGTTAAAAATCTTTCTTGTTTCTGATATTACATGCGTTCTCTCTCTTATTATAAAGGCTGAGCTCCTTCTCTCCAGTTCTCATCCCACCTTTAATTTTATAGAAATGACATTTATAAATATTGATTCAGGCCATTCTATGTGTTAATTTCTTTATTTAGAACACTCTTCTCTCAGACAATTCAATTTGCCCAAGTCCAGAGCACAGGACTTAAACAGTCACTGAAATTAGACTGAAGTTAGAGATATATAGAACTACCAAATATTCACAAGCAGGAATCATGAAAGCAAGCTGTGGATTCTCACTTTGAAGAATTCTGCCCTGTGTCACAGTTTCTAAGTGAACCGGACCCCTGACGCCTCCTGATAGCTTCAGAGAAACAACCTTTGGGGTCAGGCCCCAAGCTGTCGCCTCTATTCCTAACTATTATGATATGATTCCCCATTCTCAGAATGTACCTTAGCTGCAGTCCCCTGCATATAATTTGTGCTTATCTCAGCCAGTCTGTGCCAGGTCACGTTCACATTGATGGACAATGTGAACTACAAGGTTTTGCTATGCAGAGTGCAAAGTGTTGCACTCTGCCCTATGTGGATGCTACTGCTGTGAGCTAAGAGAACTAATAGTTTTTATTAGCACAGTCCTCCACCTATGTTAATAGGAACTGGGAACCTTTTAGTTAGTTTCAGCTGTCTCCACCCCATGCGGTTACTGTCCAACAGTTTCTTATGACTCAGTTTACATCCCCATAATCCACACTGCAGTGAAGTGTAGATACACTTATTTTTTTCTTTGAGATCAATCACAGGGGTTAATATGGTGACCGGACAGCTTATTTAAAACAAAAGCCATTCAGAGCAAATATGTCTTAAGAACAGTAAGAGATCAGCCAACTACATCCAGCTTATGAGGTTTTTCAATCATCTTCCACAGGGGGACCCAGATAGGTCTCACTACCCATAGGCTTCTCTGAGAGCCAATTTCCTTCCTAACTTGGCTCCCCTGTCAGATCTCATTGGACAAAATCTTTTTAATTCTTAGTAGTCCTTTGATCTCTTAGCTCCCAGTTTTGGCAAAACAAGTTTTGCAACTTAATTTGATGTTACTAGAGTGTCCTTATATCTTGATCTATTATGTTGTTTTCTGTTTGCTCTTCCCAAAGATTCCTATTAAATACAATCCATTCAGTTATACAGGAAATTCTGGTAAATCATCATATTATATAATAACTTCACTGAATAGGAAACTTACAATATTTGCACATTACAGAGCAATGTTTATAAACAATATTTATAAATATTTATAAACCTAGCAATTCCACCTCTATCTCTCATACTTCAATGTTACATTGAAGTGATT
The DNA here is from genome assembly GCF_033958435.1 of Carettochelys insculpta. NCBI lineage: Eukaryota > Metazoa > Chordata > Testudines > Carettochelyidae > Carettochelys > Carettochelys insculpta. Next base: position 33,768,811 of record NC_134146.1, on the reverse strand, counting down.
CTTAGACAAAAAAACTTTGTTAAATAAAATTAAGATTTCGTCACGTGCAAGATTTAAGTGTGTATTTCATTTCAAGAACATCTGAAGGTTAAACAAGAAATTAAGAGTTAAGAATATCCTTCTCAGGGTCACTGGTTTTCATTTTAACAACAAACCTTAAGTGAGTCACCCTATAGTAAACACAATGAAGATTAAATTATTTAAAAAAAGGAGTAAGGGAAAAGATTGGTTTTCTTTTTAGCTGGTTTCATGAAGTAGCTTTATTGTAGCAATAGTTATGTTGGAGTTTACAGAAGAGAAGGAAATGTAAGGCGGTAAGGTGAAACTAGTCATTGATGATATGTTTTAAAATTCCATGGCATTTTTTTCAAAATAAATTAGTATATATTACTAAAATATTAGTAAAAATTCAAAATTTTAGTAAATAAACTAAATAACTATTAGTGCAGATTTATTGTCCATAAGTTATTGGTTAATTAGTAATATAAGTTTGTATGCATATAAAACTTGTATAACATGCAGACATTTCCCCATTATTGTTTTTTATATTATATATGACTCTGTCTCTTATTTCAATTTATTGTCACCTGCCTAAATATGTACAAATAATTCTTAAGAGGCTGTAGGGAGAATTTGTTAAGGAACCAGAGGAAGATAAACACATGATAGAGAAAAGAGTCTCTCCAGTTTAATATTCAGCTGTTCTCTGAGCTTGGCAATTAAATTGCAAATGTTTCATTACCATTCGAGATAACATCACCAGTGCGGAATCCAGTTCAATAAAGTCCTCCCCAACTGGTCTTATATACTTCTTTTTGTGTGAACCTGACCAATAGTCTATCCAGTTCCAAGGTAATTGTTATGTTATCAATTGGGGAAGGAGAAATGACAAAATTGGCTCCACCCAGGATGGGAGATTAGCTCTGCTCAGTGCTGTGCCTGAGCTCAGACAACCTGAGACCTAATGTTGACTAGTAAAAAGTTAAAAGACGCCCTGGCAGAGAGGGAGGGGTTTTGGGGTGAACTAAAAGAGGATAGGTAGCATGTGTCATTGAAAAAGACTGCTCAGACAGTGGTGAGATTTTCCGCAGCCTGCTAACTTAGACAAAACATTGACCCTGCCCCCTCCCCGAGGTATATCTTTATACACAGATACAAACAAGCTATACGTTGCTTCTGACATATTAGGATAAAGGCCATTATTTTGCATGCACTGGTTAAATTAAAACATTGCTATCCTTCATATTGTTATCCTTCAGATGTGTCAAGTACATTCATTATCTGCAGGGCGTGTGCTGGTGTTGGGCTGTTCTGGTGCTATCCTGGAATGCATTTATGTGACTACCCCCTGGATTTGTTTCTTCAATATCAGCCCTCTTCTTTCCAGATTCTGTGATCAGGGGCTGCCTCTTGCTCCACATTGTTTTGACTATTACTTTAGTCTAGGCCTCAGGTCTCATACCAGGGCTCTGAAACACAGCCTTATGTTTCAGGCTCTCTTACAACTACATAGGGTTATTGCGACTATATAGAATCAGTTCACTTGTGCTGCCCCTAAACTGTACAGAGTTAATATTATGATGTCATCTGAGAGAATGTTAATAATTTGTTTGAGAAAGGCAATTTAGCACTATATTTCATGGCATTATAACTTTATTTCAAACCTATATATGCCCATTCAAGAACAGATATGGATAAGCAATATTAACTTCAGTTTCAGAAAAGTTTAAGTTGAAACTAGAGACTTATTTTTATTTTTAAAAACTAGATTTACCCAGCATTGCTTGGATCCTTTTGGACAGGGGGCTGGGAGTGTGCAGGAGTCAGGGCAGGGGTTTAAGGGATGTGAAGGGGTCAGGGCAGGAGGCCAGAGGCGTGGAGATGTGGGAGTCAGGGTTTGTAGTTGAATGGGAGAGGTCGGGGGAGGGGGTGGGGCTCAGCACAGGTGTAGGGGGAACAGGAATCCTGGCAGGGGTTGCAGGGGGGTGCTTAGGGCAGGAATAGAGTATGGAAGAGTTCATGGCAGAGAGTGGTGTGTGCAGGAGTCAGGGCAGGGGCTGGCAGGTATAGGGTGGCTCAGAACTGGTTGTGTGGGAAGCAGAAATCAGGGCTGGGGTTGGGAGCTGTGAGGTCTCAGGGCAAGGGGTAGGGGCACAAGAGTTAGGGCAGGCCATGGGGAGTTTGGAGCAGGCTCAGTGAAGGAGGTGGGAGTGCAGGAGTTGGGAGGTATGTGGGCCTCTCCTAGGGTCAGCTAGGGTGGTGGGACCCAAGCTGCCCAGCCAGACTTTATTCCTTGAGGCTGAACGGAACAGCAGGGAGCTGCACTGTCTGACCAGCTCCCCCCACATGTCTGGCACTAGGGTAGGACAGGGGAGTGGTTTAGGCTACAGCAGTGGGGCATGGGGCTACTTATCCATGGATGGTGGTTGACAATATGCAAAGCCCTGCTCCCAACCAGCCACTCTCTTACTGATGCATGTTGAAATGAAAGACAGATGCCTTCTGTTTGATTTTCTAAAAGGATAAAGATATATATTTTTTCTGCTATACAGCCCCATAATCCTTTGTATCAGATTGTGCCTCTTCCCGGTGAAAAAAGCCTTTAGAAATGAAAGAGAAGCAGACAGAATATCATTATGTCCAATAGAGATTCTAGGATACTATTTGCTAGTCACTGAATACTGACAGAGTGCTTTTGTGCCAAAGTGAATGACCTTTGTGCTTTGCTATCTGGTCTGATATTTGTTTAAGGGGGGTATTAATAAACATACTATCACCTTAAATCATATGAGTACAATCTTTATATTTCTGAGTTGCCAATATCATTGAGAGGCATCATTGGTTTGGCCTTCGTTCTCATGCTAGCTCAGTCTTGCCTTCTGCATTTTTGCTGTTGTGTATACTATTACGCTGCCACTGTTGCTTGATTGCTATACCAGCGTATCCAATTGCTGTCACTTGGCAACTAGTGTTTCTTACCCAACAACACATGCTGCTCTATTATCCTGATTTTGTGTATTTTACTATGCTCTTACATTTACTTGTTGCAATTATTGCCAATAAACTGCTGTTTGACAGTCCCATTTTCCTGAATTACACAGCTACCAGAAATGCTGCGCTGATCCTAAGTGTATTTGGATCAATGTCTTCAATTCTCTCTGTGAGGATTGCTCATCTGTCTGCAGAACAAAAGACTCACTAGTAAAGCAACTAATGACCAGTGATGATGAGAGCTACATTTCAATTAGTGTCCAAATCTCTGAGTAGAGAAATCTGAAAAGCACTATTCCTACTGGAATTACTGGAAACCAGAAGTATTAACTGGCAGCACACCTAGTAGGCATCCTTCAGTCTACATAGACTATGGATCGCGCCCTTCGTAGTTCCATTTGGGATCATTATTTGCAGCGTCGACTGTGACTGTGAAGGCCCACACGAGAGTGACAGTCCTTGCTGCATCTGTTGCATGTGTAGTGGGTGTCTAGCAGGTCCTTACTGTGCTTTCTGTGGGCTCGCTTCTCCTCTGCTATCTGTCTGATCCTCATCTCACCCTTCTGAAGGCCCTTGTGTAGTTCATGCCTCCATCTGCTGTGATTGTCTGCCAGCTCCTCCCAGCTGTCTGGCTCGATGTCTACCTCCCTGAGGTCCCTCTTGCAAACATCTTTGTAGCACAGCTGGGGGCATCAGGGAGGTCTTTTGCCAGAGGCTAGCTCGCCATACAGGATGTCTTTTGGGATCTTTCCATCGCTCATCCTGTGGATGTGGCCAAGCCAGTGGAGCCGCCGCTGCCTGAGGAGGGTTTGCATGGTTGGGATTCCAGCTTGCTCAAGGATGGCGGTGTTGGACACTCTGTCCTTCCATGATATTCCAAGGACCTGCCTGAGGCAGTGCAAGTGGAAGACGTTCAGCCTCTTTTCCTGGCGGGAGTACAGGGTCCAAGACTCGCTGCTGTAAAGGAGGGTGCTGAGGATACAGGCTCTGTAGACTTGCATTTTGGTATGGGTGTACAACTTGGTGTTATTCCACACTCTCTTGCTGAGTCTGGACAGAGTTGCGGCTGCTTTTACAATCCTCCTATTAAGCTCAGTCTCCAATGACAGGGTGTCAGTGATGGTGGACCCGAGGTAAACGAACTTGTGGACGGCCTCTAACGTATAGTTGTCAATGCTGATTGATGGAGGTTCAGCAATCTCCTGACCAAGTACGTTTTTCTTCTTTAGGCTGATGGAAAGCCTGAAGTCCTTGCATGCTCTGGAGAACTGATCCAGCAGTTTTTGAAGCTGGTCTTCTGTGTGTGACACTACAGCAGCGTCATCTGCCAACAGCATATCTCTGATGAGGACTTCTGACACCTTAAATTTAGCTTTCAGCCTTGCAAGATTAAACGATTTCCCATCGGATCTTGTGTGTAAAAAGATGCCCTCTGTTGCAGATCCAAAGGCGTGCTTCAGGAGGAGTGTGAAGAAGATCCCGAACAATGTTGGAGCAAGGATGCATCCTTTTTTGACGCCACTCCTGAAGCTGAAAACATCTGATAATGTGCCGTCATATTGGATGGTTCCTCTCATGTCTTCGTGGAAAGACTGGATCATCTTGAGTAACCATGGTGGACAGCCTATCTTGTGGAGCAGTTTGAACAGTCCATCCCTGCTGACCAAGTCGAAGGCCTTGGCCAGGTTGATGAAGGCAATATAGAGTGGCTTCCTCTGCTCCCTGCATTTCTCCTGCAGCTGCCTCAGAGAGAAGACCATGTCAACGGTAGATCTCTCTGCGCGGAAGCCACACTGTGATTCGGGATACACCCTCTCAGCAATCTTCTGGAGTCTGCTGAGGGTGACGTGAGTGAACAGTTTACTAGTAATGCTTAGGAGGGAGATTCCACGGTGATTGTTGCGGTCGCTTCTGTCTCTTTTGTTCCTATACAAGGTTACAATGTTAGCGTTGCACATATCCTGTGCAACCTCTCCCGCTTTCCAGCACAGGCACAGTAGCTCATGTAGGGGTTCCAGGAGGGTGTCCGTGGCACACTTGATTACCTCTGGTGGTATACCATCCTGGCCTGGGGCCTTTCCTACTGCAATGCTGTCGATGGCTTTCTTCAGTTCGTCCACAGTTGGTTCCTGATCCAGTTCATCCATTACTGGTAGGAGCTCAAGGGCATTGAGGGCTGTATCAACCACAGTGTTCTCGCGTGAGTAGAGCTCGGAGTAGCGCTCGACCCAGCACTCCATCTGTTTGGCTTTGTCAGTGATGACTTCACCAGATTTGGATTTCAGAGGTGCCATCTTGTTCTGGGTGGGTCCTAATGCCTTCTTGATGCCCTCGTACATTCCCCTGAGATTACCAGAGTCAGCACTGGTCTGGATGCTGCTGCATAGCTCAAGCCAGTAGTTGTTGGCACAGCGCCTGGCAATCTGCTGTACTGTTTTTCTGGGTGCTCTGAGTGCTTGCAGGGTACTCTGGCTCGGTGAGTGTTTGTACTCCAGGAGTGCAGTGCGCTTCTTTTCGATGGCTGGAATCATCTCATCCGAGTTAGCATAATAGGTGGCAACACATCTATTATGTACTATTCTCCCTCTGCAGTGGATGTTTTATGCCATTCTGATTCTGTTAAGCAAAGGCATAAAACATTCATTCTGGATGGCGAATATTACAGAAAATACCACCAGCTGTCAAACACCACATTTTGTTCTTTGTGTGCGGGTTAGCAGACTTCTAGATAGTTCTGCTATCTATAAGCTACCAAAACAAAGTCATTTCTTCATTGTAAAAAGCACTCTAATCAAAGGAGCAACTTTTGCAGTCCTTGGCACACTATTAATCACTTATCCAAGGCTTTGTTTCCATCTCAGCAGATGTCTAAAGCATAAATTCCACGTGAGGAGTCATCAGAATTTTGTATTGTTCTTCTAGCCCGAGGGACAGCTATTTAAATTTTCTTATTATGAAGCCACATAATTCAGTAGATGTAAATTCTCTAACTAATTCATCCCATAAAATGATAAATTATATATATTTTAAAATCTATACTTAATACATAGCCAGATGGCTATAAACCATATTAAGCAGAATTAATCAGATACCTTCTGTGATATAAACCATATATATACAAAGCATATTGAGCTGAAAAAAAACATGATATAATATATTTAGTCTATATTACATACTGAAAACCTGCTAAGATAGATCAGTTCTGTTACACAACCAATTTTTCATCCAGAGTCCAGGAGTACAGCACCATTTTGATTCATTTCGCAGATCAGTTGCATTGTCCCACTGATTTCATGCAGTGATGATTAAGGATGAGAAATATCACAGAGAGCTGGCAATTGCAATAAATCATAAAGCTTTGCTTAACTTTGCTTTAAATGCTTGAAGATGAATTACATAACAATTAGACAATTAAAATGACGTATAATAGCTTTTTCTGAGAAAAATGCCTACTATAATATCTGCTGGCCTTCAGATTCCCTAGATTTGTGGAGACATCAAGGGAAGATGGGGTTCAATATATCATTATTAATCTGTTATTAGATGCACTGTAAATATTACAGGTGCACTAATTAGAAGTGAGTTTTTAGAGATTATAAATTAAAATTGTGACCCAACCAATTTGCTGTAATCAATCAAACCATAGGTCAGTCGAGTCAGTTTAGCTGTTTTCTTTACAGTGCATTATACATTTTACAACTCCATAACAGCAATTACTAGGTAGCTTGTTGAATTTGGGACTAAAATTTCCAGTGTCTCAGGTTTTGGGTGTCCAATACCTTACCGGGCACTCAAAATCTAGGATTTTAAATGCTTAACTCTAGTCTAATTAACCTTACTAGCAGTGACCATTCAATGCAATATGTAGATGCTGAGTACAGTAAACTAGAGGTGTCCACAGCCAAAATCTCCCTTGCTCTTGAATTGACTTTTGTTTTTCAAATGTCACAAACAAAACAAGAAGAATCACACTGGAAGCTCTTACTCTGCCCTTAACTGACTCCACTGAGCTTGATTAATTAGGTATATGTGTAATGGATGTATAGTATATAGGCACTTTGTATATATAGCTGTCAAGGCCTGTGCCACTGCCTCATGCAAACACCAGTGCCAAAAGCACAAATGCTGCTGCAACCACGTCCCCTTATCAAAGTTGATGCTTGTACCATAGTATTTAATAGTTGTAAGGAATAACATTCTTTATGATATTTTTTCAATTATATTAGAAGCTTCCCTCAGGGAAAAATGTTGCAACATTTACTATAGTTTTCACATATGGAGCTCTGGAAAACTTCTTCCTCACTATTAAACGTTATGAATTCAGAGACTCTAAAATCAGAAGCTCCCATGGTCTCACGATGGTGCAGCTTCATTTATTTAAAACATAATCACTGACTTGAAGAAAAAAATTGTACTCCTTTCCCACCAGGGCTGACTTGAATACTGCTGCCTTAAATGTACTTTGCTGTAATGTCTCTTTTTAATAAAATATCTATAATAGTTTAAACCTGACTGATAGCAGAAAGCAAGGGTTTTACTTTGTGATTTTATTACCACTTCGGTAAATGCATTCTGGGGCAAAAGTTGGCTTTCTTAACTAGTTATACATTATGAAAGGTTCCTTCTTTTCTTTGTGTTATATGAGGAAAATAAATACACTGAAAAGGAAAAAAAACACCAAGGTAATATTATTTCAGTATATTTAATACTTAGCCCCCAAAACCACCACTGCCAATTCATACAAATTGCAAAGTTCTGTCAAGTTGTCATCATATTATTTTGATTGTATGTTAATTCCCTATCCCCAGCCCTTCATCTGTTTGGTTTTTTTGTTTGTTTGAAAAAATATACTCCCTTTGGAGCAGTGATTTGTTCTTTAACTGTGCCCGTGCCATATCCTTCAGAGTCCCAACCTAGAGTCTGTCTCATTTATGCAAAGCAATGGAGCATCTCACCCACTATTTTTTCTGCTTTCCAAATCAGACATATTATTTCTGTCAATCACAACAAACCAAGCAAACATATGTTTCTTTTGCTGTATATTTTACTTTTTTATAATGGAATTCATGTGGTCAGGTTAAAAGGAATTTAGTAAAATAATAATTCAGCAACACTACTTGTAATAGATTCAAAAGCTTTCATTTTTCCCCTTCTGAAATAGGAATATTAATCTTCTTTTGATGCTGTCGCTCATTGTCAAGCAGACAGTCTTCATTTGTGACTGTTCAAATGTAACCACAAATAGCAATCCTTTCTTTTGTTATACCAGCTCAATGATCACTATTTGGAGACTGGAAATGCTTTCAAACATTTTTCCCCCTGTTCATTTCTAATCTAATTTTAAGCTCAGGAAGCACATTTATTTCTAATGGGTAGCCCTTCTAGCAGTGAGATATTAGGGCATTATACTATTTCTTTTAATATTTTATTAGAAAAAGAAAATAAACAGTCAAAAGCATTGCAGAGATTGTTGTTTTGCCAGACTCTGTGGCCACATCTACATTAGAGTGATCTGGTGACAGAAGCTACTGTCCTAAGTTATCTTCCAACAAATCTTCTGTCAACAGATTGTAGCCAGACTGCAAAGACCACCAAACGAGCAATCCACTGTACACAGAAACCAGCCAGACTGCCCAGCTGCTCTCTTGACAGAACAGCCAACCCAAAGCATAGCAGACAGGGCTGCCCAGCATCCCAAAAGCCCTGTCTGTTGACAGAAGGCCCCCTGGAATGTCCATGCTGGCTTTCTGTTGACAGAGGTGTTCTGCCTCACGGGGGAGTGGCAGAATACTGTCAACAAAAGTGCCATGTTCTGTCAATTTACTGCATACAAAATGACTTGGCAATGTGGACATACCACAGGTTTTGTCAACAAAATGCCTGTTTTGTCAACAAAACTCTCTAGCATAAACATTAACCTAAAGGCTGTGTGTAGATTGACGAGAACCGTCGGCAAAAGATACGGAAATTGTGCAATGTATTTATATATCTCCTGCCAATGGTTCTCTCAGGAGAGGCTTTCCTGACATTTGGCCCATACACACATTGCCAAATGTTGGGAAAATCCCCTCTGCCAAGATGCCCCTTCTTCCTTGTGGAACAAGGAAGACAGGTTTGTCAGCAGAACACTTCTGATGTGGCAGTCTTCTGCTGAGAGACCTCTGGTCTCCTGATGGAAGCCTGCAGTTTATACATAGCCTAATTGTCAGACTCTATGATGTTGACTGTGCTATAATGGGATACAGGGGTCTTCAGCTAAGGATACAGGATCAAAGCCAAACTGGGATTCTCTGTTTAATGTTCTTCTGCCTGTAGAATCCTGATTTCTTTCAATTTAAGAATTCATTTTAGAATTTATTTAGATTCTCCGGTCACCTTTGATTTGTTGATGTTAATTGAGTCTTCTGCAATATTTTAGGGTGGGATTTTCAATGCATCTAATTGACTTAGCTATACCAGTCTAAATTTTTACCTCCAAGTCAATTTTAGACAAATTTGAAAGACCATCTCTAGCTTAAAGGGGACAGACTAATGATAGTTCAGTGAAACAAGGACAAATCCAGCTTTGGTATAAACACAGCCTATTACAAGGACTTCACATGAGCTTAGATGTCTTCATATCAAGAGAGAATAGACCCAAATACTTTGATCATAGTTATTCTTAGGATGGACAAACTGGGACTCTGAGACTAGGGCTACGCTACAGCACTCTGTCAACAGAAGTCACTGTTGGAAGAGATTTCACAACAAAACTGTTAACAGAGTGTGGCCACACACAATCTGTCAACAGCAGCATTATGCCTTGTGGCTGAGAGGTAGAACACTGCCAGCAAAAGTGCTGAGTCCCCAACTTAAAAAAAAATAAAGTAGATTAGAAAATAAATATCAATATTAATGTAACTAGGACAAAAAAAGTTTCATCACGTGCTCAAAATCTTATTTCACTCAATATCATCACAAAAAAAGTCTGAGCTGAGGTAAGAGTAAGAAACATTAAGCTGCAACTAGACACGTAATGAAGTAAAACCAAAATAGACTTGAAAATAGGCAGTGTTGCATACAAAGAAATCCCAAAGAAAAGTTGAAACAGATAACAATTTTAACAACCCAAAGAATAAATGCACAATTTTTGGCAGTTGTTTGTTTTGGTTTAAACGTTCTCACAGAAGTGTAGGGTGTTTTTGAAGGTAGTGGGGGGAGATTACAGTCTTTTTCCTCAACTGTTTCATATTCATATTGATAGTTCTGAGCCAGCCAAACTGGGACTGTTCAATTCTAAAAACAAGTGTGACCATTAAATCGAGTTGGGCTACAAAAATCATTCCCTTTCAGTAAAGATGATAATATAAAGAACAGTGATGCATCAGAGCTAAGATAAATGAGGGAAATTATCTCACCTAAGCTCAATATTGTGGCCTGAATTTGCATCTTCCTGCAATTATTAGCATGAAATTTATAAGCCAGATTGGTCACCACCCATTTCTAGATCTTCTGGTCCTATCTTCCTTTGCAATAAGAAACTGTTGCATGCATGCTACATGTGTCAGTGTTTGTCTTCTGTCCAGTTCAGGTTATTCCCCAACTGGAGAGTTTTCTCTCAGAAAGTTTTTGCTATGCACATTGGGCCTACAAGGTATTTTACTTTACATTACTAATGGACTTTCAAACTTTTCCATAGTGTGTACCACGTTTCAATAGACAAGCTGTCTCATGGGAAACTTCCTTCTTCTGCACAATCAGGTAACATTACTGTTGTAAGCCACAGCAAATAGATGCATGGAAAGATGGCATAAATCAAAGTATATTTTATATCTGACTTTGATTAGATATAAATAAAACAGTCTCCTGTGCTTTTCAAAATCCCACCCTTAACATATAGTTCTTGACTTACAAAGGGCTAATTAATAGAAGGAAGTAAATAAAAGGAGCTCATGCGCTGTGTGACCAGACAGTTCACAATGGAGCACCCACTTCTTCGTGAATTACCAGTTCATTTTGGGAACTGTTGATTAGTTTTTCACTCTACCTCAAAATCTCAGATTTTTTCGCACTTTGAAGATCTGCAGCATGTTATGAGAGCTTTACAACACAACATCGCCCTCTGACATGAAGTAACTAAGTTCTGCCTGAAGACAGAAGTCTATTAATTTTGACTGCCAATGACACAGATGCTTTGTAATAAAAGGTAACTTCCACAAAGCAGAGAGTAGCATAGGCAATTCCCTGTGGAGCTTGTGTTACAATAATGTATTGTTTAAAAAGGATCTACAATGATTCGTTATTAAGTGGTTATGTGAATCTGTGCAAACACTGTTTTAAGGAAATGCTTTAAAGTTAACAAAATAAGCTGTATTTAAAAGTTCATTGTTAAAGATAGAAGATATAAACATGTGGCATGTTCTATATGTCTAATAGCCCTTGAACTGCTAAGATATTTAGTGTATATTTTCTGTCTATCTGAGAGTTTCATTCTTTGCTACCTGCAGGCCCACATGGTGGTGGAATTTGGGTGTGATGAAAGGCACTTGCACTTGGGCCAGTGTTTCAAAGGGACTGAGCATGCCCAGCTGCCACTGCTGTGACAGCGGTGGTGGCTGTAGCCTTGAACCCCTTTGAATTGCTGCCAGAGTACCACTCCCCATTCTTCTGAGTGCTGAGTGGGTGGTGTGCTGCTAACTGGGTGGCAAAAAGCACTGAGTGCATGAGCTCCACACCTTCTGCTCAAGGCAAAACCCTTCTGGGGGTATAGAGCTGCCTCCACACACGCCTTGCCCCACTGCCCTGGCCACCTGATATGTCTTTTCTCTCTTGACAGTAATGAAAGGCTCATTACCATTATGGCTTGCTGTTCAACCTTTTTATGATTCTGGTCTATTAAGAAGGAATAGACACTCATGAAAATACTTAAGGAGCAGCCACATATTTCCAATTACTATATTTTCTGAGTCTCTCACAAAATAGGCTTAACTTATCAGGGTGATAATAGATAGTCAGATGGAGAGGTTGATGCGTTAATGATCATATCAAGACTTTTATTCGTGCAAATGATGATTAGGGGGTGATGTGTTGAAAGTGAGATGTGCTATAGCAATGGTACAGATTTATATAAAGTATACGAGTATATTATTCTCACTTAACATGAATATCCTTTAGAACTGATTCTACAATAATTTCTATTGGTATAGGTTCGTGTAGTTCTGAGTGAATAGAAGGGATGGATCTGTCTTAGCCAGCATGCTACTATGCAGTGGAAGTTACAAGTAGAAAGAAAGAGGACTTACACAACAATTGATTTTATCATGCAGCATTAAGTTTGTCTAATTTCTAGGATCAAGTAGCCAATTTCAGTTCAATTTAATGCAAGTATTGATATATAATGAAAGTTTAAATACTTTTTTCTGCAGCTAGGAAATGAAATTCCATATTGTTCCTTTTCTAATCAAAATTGCCATGACTACGTAGGACAAATTTCCACTGAAGCTAACATCCTAGATCAACTCGATGCATAGACAGCAAAGATATTTAGCTCATAATACAATTATGAATAAAGAGAATCAATGAAAAAATAAATGCATTAGAGTCTGAATTAAAAACAATAACTTCATGGCCATTAGAATAATAAAATCTGGACCTTCTTTCTGTCTCCTGGCCTCTGTCAGGTTGTTCTCTTTGCTTTTAGTGTTCCTTTCTACTTTTCATGAATTCAGTGCCTATTGATTAATTTTGTTTGAATAATAACCTATGATTAAAGGAACCACTGCTTTGTGAAAGCTCTCCAGTCTGGATAGTTACTGCTTGGTGGTGAATCTATTTGGGGTGGGGAAGTCCAACACTGGTGTGATTGTGGTGCTGGTAAGACACTCCCAGGCTGCAGTCTCAGTGCAGGGGGAAAGGAGGAAGAGTGGGGGCCCCATCCAAGAGGTGCCCCAGAGGAGTGGGAGCAGAAGAGTATGAGTGATTGGGGAACCCCCATCCTCAGGGGGCTCAGCTCTCCCACCCTCACAGAGACCCATGGTCAGCAGGGGCTCAGCACAGGGAGAGCCTTGGGAGGGGCTGGAGGGGGACATCTGGAAACGGTTTGGGAGGTTTAGCATGGAGTGTGTGGGGGGTGTTAAAATAAATATCATTACAACAAACTATCTACAATGCACACTTATGGGTAACTTTGTAGAATGGGGAGTGGGACAGGAGATGTTAGGGGCTTCCGTCTAGGGAAAGGGTGGAGGACCACAAATCCAAGAAGGAGCAGGAACCAAAGTAGACTCAGCCATGGGATCTCATCTCACTGTGGGTTCGGGGTCCCCGTCAGAGCTGAGTTAGTACTGGGAGCCTGGGGAGGTATGGGTTTCATGGAGCTAGGGCAGGATCAGCAGGGGAGGCCTGGGCAGCAGGTTCACCTGGGGCAGCAGGGGCACTGGCCATGGTCATATCCCACTGCTGTGTGGCCTCCAGAATGGGGACTGGAGGGGTGGGGGGCTATGGGGAGCAGGGACAGGGGAAACCAGGTGGGTAGGATCTAGGTTTCAAGGGGGCAGGGGAGGGAACCTGGTGGGTGTCAGCTGGGATTCAAGGGGGGCAGGCAGGTGGGAGCAGGCACAGAAAGGCAACCGGGGGCTGTGGGGGCTGCAAGTGAGTACACCTGGGCCATCTTGCCCTTCCCCACAGTCCTGATTTTGCATATCTCATCAGGCATCAGGCCCCATGACACCTCCCACTGCTCAAGAGCCTGCTCCTGACACTCCCAATCCTCTTACCGCTGCTGCTCCTGCTGCTGGTTTTGGCAGACCAGCATGGCAGATACAGGCATAGTGCCTTATCCCCTGTGGTGTGATGGGACCATCGCACATGGTCCTGCTTCTGGAGTCATTGTGGCAGTGGTGATCCAGCTGTGGTGGGTGCCAGTTCTGGACTAGATGCTTCCAAGCAGCAGACTAGATTGGCTGGCCTGGTAATGCGAGGACTCTGGCCCAACCCTCCAAAGGTGCAGCTGTATAGGAGGAGAGAAGGAAGATGGCTTTTCATTTGGACCATGCAGCCCTTATGACCCTACTGCCCACCCATCATGAGCAGTAGCCCCCACCTCCGACGTATGGAACGGGTCTGTCTCAGGAATACTAGAGTTTTGTCTGTAAAACTCACTAGTGTGTATTTAGCTGAGGTGTTTTGCTTGTGTAGGAAGTAATTTTTATATTTGGTGCTACCTTGAGAGTGCCTTGTTCAAATGAAGCCCTAAGGAAAGGGGAGAAATTCTGGAAACCTGTTTTCCTTGGTAAGGATAAAGTCCACAAAAGGGAGAGGAACATTTAAACTAAATGGACATTTCTATAGAGAAATATTTGACTGTACTTTGACGGTTTATTTGAAAAAGCCAACTCCTGTTTTAAAGGTTCCATAAAAACATTTTCAATGCTAACTGTTTTTAAAGCTTTATAATGTAATTTTCACAGAGAACACTATTTTTCCATCAAGCTGGAATTGTAAGGGTCTGAAATAGCAGCAGAGCAGCAAACAGAATGTCTGATCCCAGATATTCAAAAACAATTCTGATGGTCAAAAATTAAGCTATATTACACAAAATATTACATTTTAAAAAACACAGAATGGAATTACAACTCTTTACACAAAGTACCTTTTAAAAAATGTTCTCTTGGATAAACAAGAACATTCTGGGTCACTTTTCCTGCATTAGTTTTGGTCTACCATCAAATGTCATCTAAATGTTCATTGAGAAAAGTTGTCTAATCCTCAAGGACAACATAGAACTACAGCATCTGCACTTCAAGCTTCTGGATTTCAATTAAATAATTCAAAAACACTAGTCATTGAAAAAGAGTGCTTTTTCAATTGGATTCTTTGTGTGCTGATCAATACCTTATTATCTTTAGCCATATTAACTAGCCAGTTACTGGTGCTTGTACCATAGAAAAATAAACATTATACTGGTGAATGCAACACCTTGAACACATTGTGCTCAGCTGGACGATGAGTAGTTTAAGAATTATATATTAGTGATCTATACAGGGAAGAAAGACAGTTTTGAAATAAGGACAGAGAGAGAGACATAACTGGAAAGAGATAATCAGATCTCTCACATACACTCCAGAGCATCTTTATAGATGGGGGACCAGTACAATGTGACCACTCATTTTTATGTATGCCTTGTTCTGTCCAGATAATATGGAATAAAAACAAGACAAGCAATCACACTCTTTTCTGATCAGAATAATCCTTAATTTGTTTTGATTTGGGTATTACCTATGATCGTGCAGGGTAATAAAGAGAGAAATAGGAATTCTTCCTAAATTAGTTTTATGTCTTGGGTCTGAGAAATGAGCAATGTACCAAATGGGTTCTATTTAGAGACACATTGGAAACTTCTGTAGAAGCCAATGACTTAGTAGTGGAGAAAACAGAGAGTAAGACCTGGAGGAGTCATGAGATTCCAGAGCTCCTCAACATGATTAGCAGTGTGAAACTAAAAGCTTTTGGATGGATTCCTGGGAGCATAGCATGTCTTTGATGTGCACAGGAGTGTCAGCTCCACTTCTATTAAGTGTGCTGAATGAAAACTAAGGCGGGAGGATATGTCAGAAAGGTTGACCTAGTCAATAAATGTAAAGCTAAATTATAAGTGATCTTTCCATGTCAATTTTTTGTTAAAAAGATTTGTCCATCTTAATAGTTTGTTTTTAGTTTATGTTATGTAACGTATTTTATGAAATCATGCAGAAGATCTGCTATACCTTAACATAGGCTATTGTGTTTTAGAACAAAGAGCACTTTAACTGCCAGTGTGTATATTTCTTTATGAAGAACATAAGTAAAGGAGGGGTCCTGATCTCACTGGTAACCCCTAATCCTGAATGACTGTGTCAAACAGATGAAAAAATGGCAACATGGGAACACGATACTTAACTTACAGGAGGCCACTTTCTTCCTGTATGCAGCATTTGATAAAAATCTACAAAAAATTGCAGAGAAGCAAAATAGAGTTGAGAAACTTGGGGGTGGGGGGAGAATGAAATCAGTCTTAACCACAGGGCCATACACTGACCTCAGTGGTAAGACGCTAGCAGATGTGTTTGCCAAAATACTCAGAATACTCGTGAAAATTCTGAGCATAAACTAGAGGATTCAAGAAGCAGCTTCAGCTTGTTTGATGATGCATAAGGGGACAGAATGTGGCAGCCCTAAAGGGTGGTGTTTTCATATAGATAGTCTGTCTCTCTCTGCCTGATTTCTTCATTTTCTTTATACATTTTGGTTTGTCTTTAGAACAGATATTGGTTATGTGAAAAGTACAGAACCAAACTGTGATAATCAAATCACTGTAAATCGAGAGTGATGGCATTCACCGCAATGCAGCTATTCTAGATTTACAGCAGTGCAGGTTTGTATGGCTGTAACGGAGATAAGAATATGTTGATTTGAACTATATGAAAACTGGTAAGCATTGAAAGTGCTCGAAAAGAGTGGCCAATACACACTTACTAGTTTATAGTAGGTAAGGTACTATAAAGGAGAATATACAGGCATGGTGTAAAATTAGATACATTCTGAGTCAAAACAAATAAAAGCCCTATTTTAAGAATTATGCTACATATAAAGCTTTCACTTTAAACTTAATAGAAGTCAGTTATAAATGTACAGAATTATTTTGATTATGGGACCTGGAGAAATTCCAACTCAACAACATTTTAACATTATTGTTCCAAGTAGTCATAAAAAAAAGATATGACATCTGGGATGTTTATTGTAAAACTTCGTGGTTTCCACTCAGCTTCAGGAAGATGGGGCTTCTAGGAGGAGGATTTCTTTCTGGGAGATCCCCAGGGGCCATGTTTCTACACAGCTAATTTGGAGTCTGAATCACATGACCATATGCTAATGAGATGCCAGAAATTTACATCCACTCCTCATTAGCATTTTCCAGGGTGTTCATTAGCATGCCACTTCTGGAACAAGTGACGTGTAGAAATGATCATGTTCCTATGCTGTCATTTCCGTCTTCCTGTACATAAACAGGTATAGCTGACTGAATTTCTTAAAATATGGACTACAAATCAAATCCCTCTTTTCATAATATGTGATTAGAATTTGCATAATTCAAATAACTTCTAGTATTTCTTCCGTGAATTACTGGATCTATGTATAATTTCCAGAATTATTCTAAACTATTCCAATTTGAAGGACTGTTTTTTAAATGATCAATTGTTTGTCCATGTTTCACATCTATTAGGATAGAACAAAACGTTAGCATAAGTGATGGAATTTAATCTTCATTTTTGCCCTTCTCATCAGATGTTTGATCTTCCAAAATATTTTTTGTTCTTGCTATTCTGGTATTGACAACAATATCTGATTTACTCATTTCAACAGAGTGGGGTGACCACCCCCTACAAGGTCTTTACGTAAACTGCTTTCTTCTCTTTTGAAAATAGTTAAATACTTTCTTGCAGCTTTCATAAGCTATAAACTAATGTTTTCGCTTTAGCTACATGTGTCTAGCATGGCTGGCTTTAGCAAAAGCTTCTCCACATCACCCTGTTGATTCAACTGCGCCTAGACTAGGTAGAAAAGGAAGATATTTTGATCTCAGTGACCAATCTATCCTTGTTTTCTCTTTTGAAAATAATGAAACAAATTATATCATGGTGAAGTATTGTGTAATGTAGAAACTTGACCGTGAGGAACTGAGTTAGACTATCAGATTTTTTCCAATTGACTACTGATCAGAAAGAACATATCTGATGATTTTGAACCATTTTTTTCTTTGAGTGAAGCAGCCGCCATGGATACACGAGTGGCTTGTTTTTTTTTTATCAGCAGTCAGCTTCAATTTACAACAGCCTTTAGTTCAAGAATAATATTCTTTATAATCTTAGGCCAAAATATAGCCTCACCACAATGGGTGAATGAAGGAGGAAGTCCCAGGATAAAGCAAAGCTCAAACTATGAATCAGTTATACTATCTCTATTTTTTTTTCTAAATCCTTAACCTTGCTTCTGAGTCTTTTCTCGCAGTATCTTGTGGTGCACTTCAAGTGATTATTTCCCCTTGAGGTCTTCAAACACTCAGAATTTCCTTATGTTCTTGTTCAATAGGAGACTCTCACATCTAAATCACATGAGGATATACTATTGGTCAAAATGTGACTGGAAACATAAAAGGTGTCCTGATAGTAGATGCAAATGTCTTGGATGAAATTAATTCTCTTTAAATACTGGAAATATACACAACTAATATGGTGCAAACAGAATATTACTACTAGACACTTATAGCTTCAGTGGAGTTAAATAAAGTAATGATCACACTCTTAGCTTTCACTGTACCAGCTAGAAGAGGGAATGGCTGGATAGGGCACCTTGAAAGGCAATAAAAGCAAATTAGCTGATGAAATTACTCTCTATAGCATGCTCTGCAATTTTTTCTTCATCAGTAAGTCTGTGTTACAGAAGAAAGAATGATGGAACAAAGAAATTAATCCCATATTTTACCAAACCGCCAAAGAAAAAATCCTGTTATAAAAGCGATGAATCTGAAAGCAAATGGCTACTTCTTATTTCATCTACTCCCTTTTTCCATCCAAAATATTCTACACTCATGTCTACATCTCAAACATCCAGCAGAATCAAGTATATTTTCTTCAGTTTGGGGTGCTTGGATTTTCATGTTAAAAAGGTTGAAAGACTTGTAAGGATCAACACTATTGTGTAGGAGCTTTTCTCCCCCTACCCCCCGGGCTTCCATGCAGGGATTTATGTGCCATTAGCTTCTTGCAACATAGTATGTTGTAGAGATAACATCTCCACAGGGTTAGTCCAGACTGCATTAATACAAGGGGTATAATTGCACATTCACTACTTTTACAAAGTTTGCCTTCAGGATTGGATCCTCCACTAGTGTAAAATGGCATAGGTTTGCTGAAGTCAATGGAGTTATGTTTATTTTATCCAGAGGAGATATTCACTTTATCCATGTCTACACTGGGAAGTACTTTAGAAATTTCAGGCTCTTTCGAAAGGGTCTACACACTTTTTTCAAACGGGAAGAGGAATGCACCTCAGCTTTCGAATTCAGTCTTCCTAACTTGAAATAGGAAAACTCCCCCTTTCAAAAGGCTCTTTTGAAAAAAAATGTATGTAGACTCTCTAGCCATTTCTACACAGGCCACTTCCTTCAGAAGTGACAGGCTAATACACAGAGCAAAAGATGCTAATGAGGCATGGATACAAATTACCTGTGCCTTATTAGCATAACGTCACTTGATTTGGAGTCCAGAAGACTGTTCTTCTGGACTCCAAAATGCCATGTAGAAGTGTGGCCCTGGGGGTGCTTCTGGAAGGAAGTCCTCCTTCTGGAGGCCCCTTCTTTCCAAAAACGTTCAGGAAGAAGGACCCTCCAGAAGAAGGACTTCCTTCTGGAAGCCCCCCCAGGGCCATGCTTCTACAAGGTGTTTTGGAGTCTGGAAGAACGGTCTTCTGGACTCCAAATCACGTGACGTTATGCTAATGAGGCATGAGGAATTTGCATCCGCACCTCATTAGCATCTTCCCCCAGGGTGTCTTATGGAAGGAAGTCCTTCTTCTTCTGGAGGCCCCTTCTTCCTGAAAATTTTTGGGAAGAAGGGGCCTCCAGAAGAAGGACTTCCTTCTGGAAGACCAGCTAGGGGCCGCATTTTGGAGTCAGAAGAACGTCTTCCGGACTCCAAATCATGTGACATTATGCTAATGAGGTGTAGGGAATTTGCATCCACACCTCATTAGCATATTTCAGGCTGTTTATTAGCATGCCACTTTTGAAGAAAGTGGCAGGTGTAGAAACGGCCTTAGACAGCAGAAATTCCCAATCAACTTATTTAAGTCTCTTCCTAAACTGAGGCTTCTTAGTTCTTTTAAGGAAACTTGACTGTTTTCCAGTTAAACCTACTAACTGACCTTCTTAATACCATTCCAGGTGCCACACATGGGTTAATTGAATTCTCAGACTCCTATTAAACTTATAATCATCAAGGTAGGGGTTTGCACCCCACACACTTTCTTCCCAAATAATGGCAGTTACACTAACCATTAACTAACTGAAAAGGAACTTTCACAGCCATTTGGGAAGAAAGGCTGCTGAACTCTCTTTTATATTCAAATTCAACACATTAGCACATGGTTTTAAATGGGATGACAATTTTCTAGCTCATTATCGGGGCACTTTTACATACTTTGCTTTATCTAGTTCATGACTCCCTGCCCCCTGCCCCTCTGCTCTCTGATTTGCTCACCTTGATAATAATTCTTCTGATTGGTCAACCTTGATTACTATTTTTGGTTCTTTGTGTCTTAAATATTGAGTCTGTTGTGGTATGGCTATGATCTAAAGAAGTGGATCTGTCCCACGAAAGCTCATCACCTAATAAATTATTTTGTTAGTCTTTAAAGTGCTACTGGACTGCTTTTTTCTTTTCTTAGTATATAGGCTAGCACAGCTATCTCTCTGTTACACTAACCATGAATGTTTACATTCACCACTTAATAAATATTTGTTTGAAAATGTAGCTTTAAATTCAAAGGAGGGCAGGAGGAAATCTCCATATATGTCTACTAAGAACAATAAGATACAGCTAATACAAATGATGACAAAGTATAACATTTTTTATTATTATCCTGTTATTGAGTTTAATACTCTTGAGTGATATTGCAGTGGGAAGTGTTCAATATTGAACCCCCTCATCAAGACAGCTAATTCATTTATAGAGAGTGTTTTGGTTCACCAATGTCTCAAGTCCACTGTGGGGAAAGACCACCTCTCAAAATAAAAGACCAGTTCATGTTCCATAACCATTGAAATTTTCATCAGGTGATAAACCCTTTACCATTCAAATTATTCTACTCAACTTCTGTGGTTTTAATCTGTACACTAAATTCCTCGTACATTCTAATGCAAGATATTGGTTATGATCTCTAAAGTCTCAAGTAGTCATGTCAAAGATACATTGGATCACCTATTACCTTTTATCCAAAGAGGTCTGAGGAAAAAACAGTTTAATGGAAAATTGGTCTTTTTACTTAAACATGTCTGTGTTTTTTCAAGTCAAATTCTTCTGTTGAAAATTTCAGTGGAAATTAATCAGGTAATTTCCACTGAAATTTTCCCCAGAGGGAATGTACCTGCACTGCATTTTCTGGTTCATAGTGCACTCAAATTTGAAAACTGTGCTAATATCCCCTGGCAGTGTTTTCTCATGGAATGGCCATAGTCTTTGGAATTCATTGTTTATGGAAGTCTACCTGAAATGTATCAGTCAAATGGATGCAAACTGACAATATAGATGCCATCAACAAAAATTCTTTGAAATTCAGGAACACAAGCATTGTCTTTTTTAAGAGAGAGACCAAATATAATAAAATGGGTAGAATATTGCAGTCCTACTAGTGGGCTTTGCAATTGTAACACATTTTTGAAAAAAAAAAAATCGATGAGATATCAGCTAATACTCTAAAAAGTGCTGTTGCCAACCTAAAGTAATTCATAAACATACTGTATAATGTAGTGAAATTTTCTGCAGTCTGCATTAATGCAGAGATGGGGAACCTGGGCTAACGAGTGGGCCACATGAGTGGCTCTCCATTTCAGGAGGTCACAAGACTGTCATAAGCAAGATGGACTTTGAGAAACAACAGATTTGATAACTATGCTTATGTACCTAGAATTTGCAGGACATGCTGACTGAACTGAAGAAGCACTTTGATTGGATGCAACAGAAATGCATGGCTCACAGTCAGAGCGTGCAATCAGCACACACTTTCACTTTATGTGCCCTTGCTTTATGTGCATGTCAATTTAGTAATACTAGTATGAACAGATCCATGTGGATGGAAACCAGCAGACTCTGGTAACCTTGCACATGAGGAACAGTAAACAAGGTCTCATGAATAACACATACAACCTCAATGGGCTGCATTTGGCCTGCAGGCCACAAGTTGCCCATCTGTATTAATGTGTGTTATCATCCAAGAGGCTTCTTTAACAGCTCTGTCATTCTTCATACGAGATGTAGCGAACATGTTGGTCAAGATGCATTAGAGTCCAAAATGAAACTAATTTACATTGTAAGATTGCTCTTCATGTATGGAAAAAAATTAACAGTGTCATAGCCAGGCAAGAGGGGCAATTGTCCTGGGGCCCAGAGATTTCAAAGAGCCCAAGCCTCCTGGCTGCCACAACTGCTACTGCAGAAGAGCCCTGAATTCTTTAAATTGCCACCAGAGCACCATTACAGTCTCTCCATGCAGTTCTGAGGTCTGGAGGAAGGGAGCCAACACTGTGTTCTGGGCAGCATTGAGGGCTGGATGTCTCAGATCCACCCCTTCTTCCTAAGGCCATGCACTGTCACACACACACACACACACACACACACACACACACACACACCCCCCACAGATGGTAGCTCAAGGAAGCTCATGTGCACATAGTGCAGCAGCAATGTTCTGACAGTGATCATCAGCATCTTGTAAAAGATATACTATGGTGCAGTATGACAGCTCAAATGAGCTGCTCACTTCCTAAGATTAGCCTGCATCATCTGAGGAAAGACCAAGTTTGATCTAATCATTTATCCAAACACACCTTTCATACATCTACACTAACACAGTTCTCATAATATTTCATAATATCCAAAAAAATCTGTGTGAACAGTTATAGCTAGAAGCCAGGTGGTAAGCATTTCATATAAGGGGAGAATCTTTTATGCTTACTGGCTACAGAGACACTAATAAGGATGAATACCTTGGACTTACAACATATTGATGCTAACAAATGATTAATAAATAATGACAGGAAATAGAGTAGGACAGCACTTTATGCTCTGATAGATTAGGCATCCACAAGTTGACAGAGTTTATCTAGACATTATGGTGCCTTGATTAGATCTGTGCAAACAAGTGATTTTTTTTCAGTTTAGTGATATAGCCAAAATATAAAAGTGCTTCAGGTCCAACAAGGCCTTTCAATTAGTTTGAAATTTTAAAAACATTTTAAAAATAAAATTGAAGTAAAATCTGAAGCAGTCATTTTGAATCAAAACATTTTAGTTAGAAAATATTTTGTTTGTTTTTCAATGGAACTATGTTTCAAATTCAATCTGAATTTGCAAAATATTTTGGTAGATCCAAATCTTTATGTTTCTGAGAAAAAAAAATCTGTCTGAAAATGTCATGCAGCTATAGTCTGGAAAGCGCTCTAATCATAAGAAAATGTGTCTATTTTCTCCTGGGTGAATGCTGCACCACTGTCTCACTTGCTCTTCCTTCCCCCACTAGAAAAACTGGTAGCGGTGTAAATCAATGCAGAGATGAGGGGCTTTGCACACATGCAGAGATGTGCCTCTTGCTTGGTATGGCAGGAGAAAGTATTCAGAGTGTTTGCAGGTAAACTTGAGGAAGTCTGTCTTCTCAGGCAGTCTGCTTGCTTTGTTATTCCCAATGTTACTGAATTGTTCCCATCCCTTAAGAGTGTAAAACAGGGTGAAATGTCTAAAAGCTCCTTTACATTGCCAGAAAGCTATGAAAGAGCCTTATTGTAAATGACAGAAATGTCTTATAGATGCTTATTGTTCTTTAGCGTTTAGAAATGGTTTCCTTCTTTGGACTGCAATATTTTTCTTTCAGAATGTGCTCCATGAACTGTTTATTAGTGACCATTCTGAAGATGGTCAGTAGCGAATATAAATTAAGAATATGATTCCTTAACCCTTACTTGCTCTTCCGTAGCCAATGAAACAATACTGAGCTTATGGATGCATATGTTTGTTGACTAAAACTAGAAACCTAGCTACATTACTATTTAACAGATGGGAACTGGGGATTTCCACCAGAGCTCACCATTCTAGATTCTACTCTATTATAGTTTAAATAAACTGCCCAAATAATTGAAACTGGCATGACTATATTGGGTTATTTTGACAAATAGAATGTGCAGAATTTAAAAATATTGTATGCAGAATTTCCACAGATGTAGCTGTGGAATGTGACTTCACTGGGGCCTGCTTCTAAGCACAATGACACATCATTGGGTTTAAAATGAGCCTCTTAGTTGTATTTGTATTACTTGAAAAATTCATATTTTGGGATAACCATCAATGCAAAACCTTCTGAGATGTAAATGCTTGTGTATGGTATTTTATTGTGGGATGTCATGCTGAAAAACAGACTAAGGCCTGCCTTCTGTGAATGCAGCCAAAGCCCTGACCTTATGTGGAGGCCCAAGCAATCTGAGGGTTCCATGCAGGCTTCAGAATCCACTGCCAGGGATTTGTCTGCAGGACTGTGACATCAATGGCAACGCATATTAGGAAAGAGAACAAGGTGGAGCATAAACACATGTATCATAGCACGTTAAAACGATAGCTTATCAAATAAAATAGTATAACAGTGAGAATAAAAGATAAAAGCACTTACACAAAGAAGTCAAGAAATACACACACACACACACACACACACACACAAAGAACAAGCAGATCACTAAAGTTGTATTGAAAATAAATAATAAGAAATTCTCTGGAAGAGACAGGGTACAGTATGGTATTTAAAAGTAGCATGGCACTGGGTAGCTGGAAATTTGTATAGAGAGTGACTTTCTGGACTAATAATTTAGCCAACAAATAACACATTTACCTGACCTGAAAATATTAGTGACCCTCTTTTGAGACATGGAAGAGCCAGGTTCACTTCCTCATTCTGGAATAGAGTTTGTTTTCAAGCTTTCATTGCAGTCTGAAAGACTTCAGATTCATTTAGATAAAAATTTCATTTATTGAAAGTACCATCAAAAATAAAAAATAAAAAATATTTAATTACTCAGCTCCATAGCTGTGGAGAGTAGGTTTAGCCGGGTTAGGTATTTCTAGAGTTAGGAGTCAAATGAATATAGCTCTCCTGAATAGCCTTAAGTTTCTTGTAGGTAGACCTGCCTGGTTAGATTACATGGGATAGAGCTATCTGGACTGGGTTTTGGGTTGAGATATGAAGGCCTCTTGGTTCAGTGGTACAGATATTTAGAGTGCCTTTTCATGTTAGGCTGATGGAAGATAGACAACCCCAAGTCAGAGTTAGCATTATGCCATACAATGATCCCTAAGACGAACTTGTGGCGCTACCAAGACTACAGGTAGGAAAGAGGGTGAGTAGGCCTCATTGGGGTCAGGTTAGGGTGGAGATGACCAGGCCTCATTGGGGTCAGGTTAGGGTGGAGATGACCAGGAGTCACTCAGACACAGTTGGCTTGGTAGGTAGGGCTCTTGGGTTTATGGTTAGGGGCATGTGGGACTACTGGAAAACAGAGCTACTTTTGTGATGGTAGGACTTCTGGTGTTAGAAATAAAAAGTAAGGAAGGGAACATGGTACCTGAGTAGCCTGACCAGCCATTTTATAACAACATCTGAGTTTAGATCTATGAAAGAGGGTGTTGCCTGACTTCCTTCTATGAGCTCCCTGTGTTCTAGGACTGGTGTAGATGTGTAAGCAAACACATTGCACTAAAAATTGACCCTCATACCATGTCATTAATTTCCACTTCAACTTGAAGATGACCAGCAATCCACTGCCATCTAGAGGGATGATACTCAATAGACTTTAAACTACCACTACTAGAACTATACACATCCTGCTGAAAATTGGTTTTTTTAACATTTTCTCAGGCAATTATAGACTACCATCATTTTATTCTGCAATAAGACTAATTAAAATCTTATTAGCAATTTTAGTGTCTCATATAACAAACAACTGCTTTTCTGTGAAGCACAGAGCAAGATTATTTTATTACCTCTATACTCTATAAACTAAACTAAAAGCACTATTTCTGTTGGCTTAATTTCACAGTGCCTTTGATCTTCTACCTTCTGGCAATGTCCAGAACTAGAAATTCTGAAACAGTGAGAAAGTCTATTGCAACCAAGAAATGAAAAGTAGTGAAAACATCATATTCTTGTAGGATTTCTCACCATGCTTTGCAAATTCAGATGTGTGATGTGCCTAAAATACAACTTCACTGTTATAGGGTGGTGTGATGTTACCACATACTGTAACATATTGTTGTAACCACTGTTCTAAGTTTGCACCAAACCTTGTGGTAAAATGGGCCACATAAGGTGTCTATTCAGAGCTTATGATTCACTGATTCTATTTATATTGTTCATATGCCTGTATCACTTTGATATTTGAAGTTATAAGTATTGGCTCTTTACTTGTATTTCAAATTTTAGTTTCTGGGTGACCTCAACAGGAGGCTTGGCTACCTATTGCAAATGGTTTCTTAGTTAGGGGAAGCAATAATTGACAAAGGGCCTTGTCAGGTTACAATTAATGGCTGAGGAATTTGGCTGTGAAAGTGCAATCAAGCAGGCAAGCAATGGCTGATTGCCTAAAACGGACTTGGACAGATGATCTGCTCATGTGACAGGCTCCATTTCTGGGCATGTTTTCATTCAGCAGGAACTATGGAATTCCCTCTACATGGACAAAGGTATAAAGAGGGCCCTAAGATTCCTCCAATTTGTCTTCTTTCCAGATCATCACTTCAGAAGCAACTTTGCTATGAACTTAGACCTGGAAGGATTGATGACCCACCTTAACAAAGCAAGTATTCCAGAGATTAGTGAGAGTAACTATGACTTTCTTAGGAAACTAATTGCTGGGCAGCAATTTTGAGACTTTAACCTCCTCATGGTCCTGCCAGACAACTGTTGGTTAAGAAGTGATAGACTGCAGCTCATCTGCTGTAGTTGATCCTGACCCTGTTGGCTGGTATGCCAGGCTAGACAGCAATATCAAAACGACAAATGCAGAAGGATGGCAAAACTATAAAATGTCTGAATATGCCCTGGACAAGAGCTCCAATCAACAAAGTTTGACAAGAGGATTGTACTATGAGGTTGGTGCATCTCCTGTCCTAATGAACCTCCAGCTTGTTATTAAGCAAAAGTCACTACAGTGCTGCTCACACTGAAAGCCCTGGAAGTACTGATGGTGAGGCACCTCTAGTCCAGCAGAGATTATGGACTCTTACCTCAAATGAGGACTGTTCCAACCTAGAGACCTCTCAGACTTGGAACCTGGCGACAGCATGGCATCTAAGAAAAAGATGAAGATCCATCCTACCTTCACTAGAGAAATATTTAATAAAGAATGTGAAGTTCTGAGGCCTGCCAGCTCACTGGTGTCAGTAGATCACACATTTATGGCCCATTAATTTAGACATATGGGAGACTGAATCGGAGTATGAGCTGGAAATATGTGAGGAGAATGATAATTCAGAAACCATGGTTAACAATGCTAACACAAAACAGAGACAGCAGAAGTGGAGGGAATCAATGAACCAGAGACACAAGAAAAGACTAATTCCACTTCCTAATGACAACCCATCATGCCTCTTCTCTAGGGAGCATGTCAGCAAACCACATGCCCTGAGCAGTCACCTTAACTGTCAGAGAAAGGTGGAATTCCAGTGTGCTCTGTGTGGAAGAACAAATCCAAAGTTGCACAGCATTTTATGCCATATATCTAAATGCAAAAGCATTCTATAAAAACAAAAAGGAGACTGGATTTTTGAAATATGTGAGATAAGATTTGAAACTAAAATAGGTCTTTCTCAGCATAAGAAGTAAGACATCCAGAGGTCCAAAATGTGGAATGCATTGAAGCCTGCCAACCTAAATCTAACTCACTATGTGGCAAACACAAACACTGCTGCTTGGTGATTTTGAAAAATTGATCTTGGGCATGAAGAACATTAACATTCTGATTTCTGAACAGATCAGGAGCTTAAAACAAAAACAGATAAACAACTAAGTGACAAAAGACATCAATTGAGGGCAAATTTGGAGGAGGATGGCCCAGAACTTGGAGTACAGGAAACTTATCTGGAAGTGAAATCTGATAAAGTAAACTCAAGATACATAAATAAATTCTGGGTACAGAGACAAGCCTAGAATTTAATGGAAAATCAAAATATGACATAGAAGTCCTAAATGCAGGGGTCACAGGAAACCTGAATATCAGACTGATTGTAGAGAATACGTCCATTGTTAGTGCCTCCTGTTTTCTAATTAAAGATCCTGAACCTAAGTAAAGATGGAGCAAAAAGGCCATAACGATAAAGAAAGGGAATTAAAAATTGTGGATGAGAAAAAGAGCAGTTTGGAAATATACCTACATGAGATACCAATACTTATTCAAAAATGATAGAGGTAAGCTTGTCTCTGTCATCCTAAATGACACTGAATGGTTTCAATACAAAATTACATTCACTGAAGTCCATCAAACACAGAAAAAGAAATGGGAAACGAACTTTATTTAAAGGACTTGGCCGATTCAAATCACATACTACTGCCAATAATACTGCATCTAACATTCTGATCTTAGCTAATGGGATCATGAAAAACATCAAGGAGATGAATATAAACTCTACTCTAGGTCCTGACAAGGTCAATTTGAGAGACCTAATAGACCCAGATGGCATTGCACTGCTGGGGCTCTCCGAAACCTTGCTTATTACTGGCATAATCCCAGATGGTGTGAAAGAATGTGGTTTGATATTGATCCCCAAACAATGGACACAGAGGTCCTAAAAAACAAAGAAAGACTAAAGGCCATTGGGAGTTGTATTTATTGACATTGGGAAAGCATTCATTTTGGTATCCCAGGTTTACATCATGTGTATGCTGTGAGAGTAGAGACTTGATCAACACCTCGTTAAAGTCATTGGTGATTCCTAACAGAACATCTGAACACACCTGGAAGTTGGAGAGGAACTCACCCCAGCCATAAAGATAAAAGTGAGCATCAACAGGGAGACTGCTGTTTAACCTGGCATTCAACCCCTTGATATCAACCCTAGAAAAAGATGACCCTATCTCATTAGCCTTAGCAGATGATTTAGTCATGCTGAGTGATACATGAGAGGGCATAAATACCAACATCAAAATACTTGAAGCCTTCTGTCAGTTGCCAGGACTCAATGTTCAAGCCAAAAAATACCATGGATTTTATATATGCTCAACTCATGACTTATATATAATTAACAAATGCAAAGCCCAGAGAAATCAACAAAGCTGAAGTGAATATGATCAGGCCAGGTAAATCTGAAAAATACTTTGGACTTTTCCAAACCAGCATTGGCAGACAAGCTTGAAACCTTTCTAAAAATAATCAGCAAAGCTCATTTGAAATCATCACAAAAGCTTGTGATGCTTAACACATTCACTGTAACCAAGAATCATCTATCTTGCTAATCATAAGGACCGCAGAAAGAATATGCTGTCTTTCCCTGACAATAACAAAGGGAAATGCATCAAGGAATGGCTCCATTTACTAGCTGATACCTGCAACAGCTTTATTAAAACCACAGTCAGAGAGATTCTGAGAGTAGTGAGATTGACCAGCTTAACTCCAGCTATCCAGGCAAGATGGGTGCATAGAATTGCTCATTAAGGAGATGAAACAATACAAGCTATTTCTAATAATATAAAAAAGGGAATTCCACAATCTCTAGGTGGATGCTGGAGGTAACAAGGATGAAATCCCCAAAATAACAGACACAATATTAATTGATTACAAGTTACCATAACATATTCTGGTAAGCTTGAATGAATGGGAAACACCAGCACCTAAAGCAATATACCCCCAACCATGCAATTTGAGAAGCCTTGAATTCTCCAAATGGAAGAACTTACAGTGCCACAGAAGTACAGTACAGCTTTTCCACAACAATACCAACAGTAATCACTGGTTGCAGTTCCATCCAGCATTCTTCGAACACCAGTTTCTGACTGCTCTCAAATTAAGATCAAACATATCTCACCAGAGAATATCAAGGATCTGGAAAGAACAATGAAGCTGACCAATATCCAACAGTTCAGAGAGCTGGCATATGAAGATACAACAAACTGTGTGACATCCTGAAATGTAAGGCTAAAAAGCTAAAATGGGTAGTATACCAAGAGCCAATGGAGAACTGATGAAATGGGACCTCATCTTTGTAAGAGAGGAAACAGCAGTACCAATAGATGTCACAATCCAATTTTAATACAAAGAAGATGTTTTTGATAAAGTGGCAGCTGAAAAGATAACACCATGAATACCTAACAAACCAGATAAAAGACCTTATAAAAGGAGGTGGAATACTATGATTTCCCCTCAGATGCAATGGAAAAAATGGTCAAAATCAATGAAAAAGTCCTGTGAGCTATTGTATGCCAGAGGAAGAACATGGAATGCTTGCAAGGCTGTTTAGTCAGAGAAAATTCTGTAGAAAGAACGGCTGACCAGAAGTTCTGCAAACAGAAGTGTCTACACTGCACTTTTGTTGACAGAATGCTGTCAACAGAAACATTATTTCTCAAATTTTCAAGGAATAACACTACCGAGACATATGCAGAGCTCTGTTGAGACATTGTCGACAGAGTGCTTCATATGTGTAGATGCTCTGTGAGTTATATCGGCAGAAGACCCCTTCTTTTGACAAAACTGTCTAGTGTAGATGCAGCCATTGTGTAGATATGTGTTGAAAGCCATTTGCAACAAGCTCTAAACCCTGAATGCAGTTTTCAGGATAGCCATGGTAGTCCATTTCAGCAAACACAACAAGGAGCTCTGTGGCACTTTAAATATTAACAAATTTGTTAAGGCATAAGATTTTACTGGAGCACACTTCATCAGATGCATGTAGTGCAAAGTTGGGAGTGTTACTTTACTATGCAGACAATTAGTGTAAAGGAGCCCAATTCAATCAGGGTGTCTGTGGCCCCCTCCCAACAGGCTGATGAAGTGAGAATATCAAAAGGGGAAAAAAGTACATTTTGTAGTGAGCGAACTGTTACTGATTGTCCTGGGAGGCTGAAGTGGTCTCTTACAGATTTTTTTTAATGTTCTTAATGTCTGATTTGTGTCCATTTATTCTTTTGCATAGAGAGTCCAGTTTGACCAATGTACATGGCAGAGGGGCATTGCTGGCACATATTACTAGCAGATGTTAAGGTGAACAAGCTCCAGTTGGTATGGCTGATGTGGTTAGGTTTTCTGATGGTGTCACTGGGTAGCTATGCAGATGGATTTGACAATGGGGTCTGTTGCAGTAATTTGTTCCTGGGTTAGTGTTTCTATTTGTGTAGTTTGTGAGTATTTGTTTCAGGTTGGGAGACTGTTAGGCTAGTGCTGGCAGCTTGATGCAAATGAGCAGTCTCAAAAATGCAAAATTGCTTCTCATTTGCATATTCATAGCAGAAAACAAGCAGGGAAAACATGGTTCTGCTGGCAAAAAACCCTCTGTTGCCAGCCCCTTAACACTGTTTTTTTCCCCAGAAATAAGGGGCTGGTGACAGAGTGGTTTTTGTTGGAAGAACCATGTCTTCACTGCTTGTTTTCTGCCACAAATAAGCAAATGACCTGCTCAAATAAGAACACCTATTTTGCATTTTTGAGTCCTTATTTGCATCAAGCTGTAGGCACTAGGGGTGAGTGTAACACTGGCCTTTGTGTGGACTTTTGTTTTGTGTGGACCGGCCTGTCTCCCAAGTTCTGTGAATGAGCAATTGTCATCTAGAATAGGTTATGCATCCTTGATGATATGCTCACAGAGGTTTTATCCAGGGAGCTGTAGATCATGACCAGTGATATTCTTTTGATTTCTTTGTTAGGTCTGTCCTGTAGTAGGTGACCTATAGGTACCCTCTAGGCTCTATCAATCTATTTCTTCACCTCCCCAGGTGGCATTGTAGTTTTAAGAACAATTTGTGGAAATCCTGTTGATGTTTGTGTCCATCTGAGGGATTGAAGCAAATGCAGTTGTATTTTAGGGTTTGCCTGTAGATAATGGATTGTGTGTTGTATTCTGGATTAAATACAATTGTGTATACAATAGGAACCATTCAAGGTAGGGGCACAGCAGCATACACCAAACCCCTCATTCTATCACTTATGGGGTAGCCCCACCCTCCTCATTAAGACAATCCCAACTGCACCTGGACTGGACTGGGAGAGCTGGGCTCAATTTCATTGTAGGGGCCAGTTACTGTTACAGCCAGTAATACATGAAAGTTCAATGTTCCAGTTCAATAAGGTCCTTAACTGTGCAACTAAGCACACAAGTAGTCCTGGTGATGCTTACAGTTAAGCACCTTGCTGAAATGGGGACCATACCTCTTCTCTAAAGTGACATGATCTGGGTTCTATAAATTGCTTTTCCTATCTTGCAGCCTGACAATAAAATAGTTAATGCCATGGCAATAAAATTCACTTAGCTTAATGGCCCTAGGAAACCTGAGCTCCAGTCTCTCTGAGGTATAAATATTCTGGAAGCATAGAATGCTAGTATCCCATGATTGCTGCTTCTGGCCCCAGGGTGATACAAATGGAAACAGTATCTGACTAACAATCTGAACAAAAAAATTAAAGCTGTAGAAATAGTAATTTTGCTAATTTTATAGGGTAATTGCATTTAGGACAGCCATCAACTATCTCTATTTAAAGGTAAAAGGCATTCAGAATCTACAGACACATGGGTATTTGTCAGCATTAAGCAGCACAATAGTTTTTCCATAAGCTGCTGGGAGACCTCACATTCTCACTGACCCTTGCACACAACAACCCCTTATGAAACGGTGGGGAAAGCACACTTACAAGCTTCAAAGTCACCCTACCTATCTAATCACTGTCATTTAACTCCAGGGTTTTCATGCTAGTATCTGTGCTTCTTCATTTGGAATGATCAGCACACCCTAATGAAAGGGCATAACTCTTGCCATCTAAACCCAAACATCTAAATTCTGATATTCCGAACAAGTCAAATAACCTTTTTTAAGCCTTGGAATTGTATACTGTAAGTAGAAGCTGTATTTTCTGAGAGTTTAGCATGATCTTGAATGTGTTTAAATATGGTTCCATGACTGTTCCTAAAAGACAAGGTAATCATTCTAATACTTAAGACAAATGAGAAAAATAGAGTTTATTTATACAGGGTTGGGTATTATGGCAGGGGTCACTAGATGGTATTGTAACATATAGCAGTAGAAGTTTTTGGTGTTCAAATAAGCTTTTAGATATGCTGTGTCAGGGGAACCCTGGTAAGGACCAAGAGAGCTTGCTATTTATGTTAATTTTTCTAAAAAGTGTCAATTCTTTGGGAGGAGTCACTCATTGGAAACTTCCATTGGTGTCTTTTGTGAAGTGCAACAAAAGAGTCTACTCACAGACCTGCAGACTGGGAACTTGCTGCTGCGTTTAACTATCCCAGCAGATACTCTCATGGAGATGAACAGCCATAGTAATGATGCAATGACAACTGTAAGGGGTTTAAAGTGGAAAGGGACTCTGACTGTCCTTTCTCAAACAGTAGAAGCTACTGAAGACCTGTACTCCATATGTAATACTGCAGACTGGTTAAACCATGTTTCTAGTATCTGTCCTGAGCTACAGCATGTATTTACCTGCAGGTAATTGGGTGAGTGATTCCATTAACCCTTTCCTGAATTCAGTATTCTGTAGCTGCACTACACAAACACACAATTGATCACAGTCCTCTCTACTACAACCTGCCATGCTGTTCATAGTGCCTCCTTTTTGCTGTCCTGGCTGTTAGCTGTGCTATCTCTCTACCCATTTTCTCTTCATCTTCAGACCCTATTGCTTTTGCCCTGGGAGTTAGTCCCCCTAGAAGTTCACTAAGTTCTTCCCCTTGTGAGGAAATCACAGTGCTTCCAAACTAGCCAGCTGACTGATATCTCCAATACCCTGTGCTACTGACAAGAAGGTAAACCCAGGCTCCTCCTCTATGCTGGGTTTCAGCTCAAAGACCCAAAAACATGTAGCCAAGTCCTCTATTATCTTAGCCATTGCTGCTTTTACCCTAGCCTACTGCCTACAGAACTGGCTCCCATCATCTATGAATATACCAGCTCCCTCCTCTCAGGGAAAAATTACCACCTGCCCTCTTGCAGTTCCTGGGTTTATATAGACTACTCATGCCCAGCTGAGTGTGCTTCTCATTAGTGCCCTCATTATCACCCCTCTCTCCCCTCTTGCTGCTTAATAGGTTAATTAGTCCTACCTGTGTAGTTTACCTTCTCAGGGTCCACTTAGGGCATAGAAACACAGCCTTTAGCATACTTGAGAACTGTTTCATTATGCTCCCTATCAGTCTTTCCCCCCCTCAGTACTAACTTGCCTCTCTTTTAAAAAAACATCTTTCCTTCTAGGTCAGGTTTTCTAAACCTTTTATAATTTCTGCTCCTCTCTTCTGGACTGTCTCCAATTTGTCCATACCTTTCCTGATGTGTGTTGCCCAGAATTGGAAAGTACTCAACCAAAGGGGTTCACCAGTGATTAACATCCATATCTTACATACAAACACTCCTATTCAGACACCTGAAAACACAAAGAGAAGGTATGGGGTGTCTTACATAATCGGGTTCATGGCGACCATAGCCTTTAGCTCACTGTTGCTAGTTCAAACCCAGCTTAGGTTGTTTTTGACAGAACACCATTATCACCTGATCAGCAAACACCACAAATTATTTTGGGGAACAAGTATCACTGTGCAGGTACTATGTCACAAAAACTGCATGTCAATATCAGTGAGTGCTCATATCATCACTTTTTGCCCATGAATGCTCATTTTATCATAGTCGATAATGGGGCATCAGCTGTTAAGAATTTGTCCAAATGATGTGCTCTTTCCAACAACCCTAATTTGAATGTTTATGATTTGTGGGGCTGGTTGAATAAATTATACACAAATATTATTCAACACATATTCTACATCTATTGTCATACTCATTATTCACAAATATAATTTTCCTTTACTCAATCCATTATATAGATTAGAACTCAATATTCATGAAAGTATTTATATTTTCCAACAGCTAGGTAATAATGTAATCACAAATAATATTTTTCAACTCTGCCAGTACTTTTGTGACTCAATAGGCAAACAAATTCCAGCTCAAAACCGTTAGTTTAGCAATTTCTTCACAGCCCATGAAAGCTTTTTCCCTGGAACTCTAAGTATAAAATAGCTTCAATCAGAACTCATTCACACATGTTCATAGAATCATAGAACACTAGAACCAAGCACTGTATAGACCATCCCCAACAGATGTCTGTCAAACCTGATCTTAAATATCTCCAGTGATGGAGATTCCACAACCTCCCTAGGTAATTTATTACAGTATTTCACCACCTTGACACTTAGGAAGTTTTTTCCTAATGTGCAACTTACACCTAACTCTCCCTTGCTGTAGTTTAAGCCCATTCCTCCTTGTGCTATCCTCAGAGGCCCAGGGGAACAATTTTTCTCCCTTGTCATCCTCCTCCTTGTAACCTTCTTTTAGGTATTTGAAAACCATTATCACATCCCCTCTCAGTCTTCTCTTTTCTAAACTACACAAGCTCAGTTCTTTCAGTCTTCTGTCATAGCTCATATTCTCTAGACCTTTAATGATTCTTGTTGGTCTTGTAGAATGCCAGCATTGTTGGTCTATCTCCATAAACATGATATTAATGCAAATGTAAAAATAAGGAATATGGGTGATGGTTGGTCCAAAGTGATAATTTCAGAAGGAGAAGCCAAAATTAAATTCTATTCCATCCTGCCCCTCAACCTACTCTCCCACACACTTGAATACACCTCAAGTGCAGCAAAAATAAGGTAGCAAGCAGTACGATGCCCTTGGGGTACTGAATGAGTTAATTGTTCTAAGAAAATGTGTTAGTTAGGAATAATGATCTGGGAAATGAGATTGTGAGCTCTTCTTAGATGTCATAGAGAGTAGCAACAGTCAGTAGCTATTTTGGCTCTTCTCTGACACTGGATTTAACCACCCTTGCAGAAGAGAGCAGAGTCTGTTCCATAACCTTCCTTGCCCTTAGCTCACCCTGGATGCATCCTCCTCCATGTTCTTATACTATTGGTGGTGACAGAAAGCACCTGGTGCAGGAAGTGGCTCCACCAGCAGAGAGCTACCTTATGGC
The DNA here is from genome assembly GCF_033958435.1 of Carettochelys insculpta. Classification (NCBI taxonomy): domain Eukaryota; kingdom Metazoa; phylum Chordata; order Testudines; family Carettochelyidae; genus Carettochelys; species Carettochelys insculpta. Next base: position 33,732,810 of record NC_134146.1, on the reverse strand, counting down.
ACAGGGATTTTCAATTGACTGATTTAAATCATTTTTGTGCCACGTGTGTGGCACAGAGTTGAGTGAGCAGACTACAAAATACAGTTCAGAGTCTTAAGAGGAGAAAGCAGACAAATTGCATAATTTTTTCCATATTTCTCATTTGCTTTCCTTATCAGTTAACAGAATTCATCTACACTTTTTCTTTTGATTTCTCAGACACTCAGGAAAAAAAAATCCTTTGGCAGATTCTTATATCCTAAGAGGAAAACAAACAAACAAACAAAAAAGTCCATTTTGAATAGGACTGAATTTCTGAGGAGTCCCTTTATAACAACCCCAGGCAAACTCAAACCTGAGCCCTCTGGAGCTTAGTGCATGAGCCTTTACAGTTTGAGCTAAAAGCCAGCTATTTTTCAGCTAAGACTGTAGTGGAGACTCATTTTTTATTCTCTCTCTAAGAGGCCTAGGTGCCACTACCTGGGACACTGAACTACACCTAGGTGTGAAGGTTACATGTTTAACAGTTTCCAATTTCCTTTCGTGCTAGCAGAGATTCTGCTACGACCATGTCTGGTGTGGCTGGAAAGCTGTGTTTTAAAGATAGGAGGCCTACTCCCCGCTGAAGTACAAGGATGAAAACAGTAATCTGTTAATGAGCCTCACTTCAAATTCAGCTGCTGAATCATAGATTGACTGTTGGGAAGGAAAGATATTTTAGGTAAGAGGTTACTTGACTTATCATATGGAATAAAGTATTATTTAAAATGAATGTGAGGTCTGCATGTAAAAGTGAGATTGATTACAAAAATTATATCAATTGTGTGTACCAGTGAGGTAAATGCCCATGAAATTTGTTAATTAAACATTGAGCTAACAATCTGCATACATGAGTTTAAACATATGCTTAAGTGATTTGATGGCTTCATCACAGATGCACTTCTGCATATGTGGTAAGGCCCTAAATGTACAAAGGGGAATGAATATCATTTGTTCTGTATAGAGTTCTATAAGTGCAAGTCAACTTGTTATTGTTTATGAATCTTGTGTAATAAGTGTACCTGGTATATCATACACACATAGGAAAATAGTCCTCCAAGAGTTAGTGATGTAGGAACAAATTAATCCTGCACTTAATTCCATTGAAATTAGTGGCCACAGTTTCATAACAAAGGGTTATAATTCTTTAAATAAAAGGTACAGAGGTGTGGCTGATAGTGTAATAGAAAGACAGGTGGATTTTGTCTTGCTGCAGTAGGGAATACCCAGCTAGTGGGGAAGGGCAGACAAGTCTGAGGAGATATATAACCCTCTTCCCCATCAACCAAGACAAATCTGTAGTTCTTTGTAAAATAGAACACAATGTAAGCATTTATTCAGTATGAGACATTTTTATTTACTTATTTTGCTTCTTGTTATCAGCTCATATTTCCTGGAAGTGCTTAAAAAATTATACTTTATGCTGTTCTTTGCCAAAGAGGCCTTCTTTCCATGCTAAGATTGTATAGGCATAATTTGCTAAGACTGGACCAATGGTAGAAAATTCTTTACTATAGAGGAGGTGCAGCACTGTGCCTTGGTTTCAGAGGGTTTTATCAACGTGTCATCTAACTGTAAATTATCTATATTACAGCTACAGCTGACACAGTTGCTCCCACCAGAAAAGCTAAGCAGCTGGTAAAGTCTCCTAGTGTGTATTTTTAGACAATTTGGTGTTGCTGCATTCCTTAAAATACCTGTGAATCCTAGAAGACATAATTAAAATTTACACACACGTGCATGCACTCATGCGCGCGTGCACACACACACACACACACACACACACACACACACACACACACACAGAGTAGCAGAGAATCCAGGTGTTGGTCAGCAATTTAAATGTAGTATTTCTTTAAATAAATGAAAACTGTGCATGCTTTTCCTCCAGCAATAGTATTTTTCAAAAATGAAGGCTAGCGTGGTGGGTCAGCCATGAGGAGGGGCAGGGTAGGTCACTTAGAGCAAGAGTTGGTGTGGGGCTCAATGAGGGTGGGGGGCTAGGCTGGGAGGTTGGGATGCAGAAGTCAAGGCAGGAGGGAAGTACAGAAGTTAGGGCTGGGGTCTCAGGACAGGGGGCTGGGAGATGGGGTGGGGTTATCAGAATCACCCATGGCAAAGAGGGTGTCACTGCTATGGTGGCAGCTCCTTCCAAGCGGCGAGGGCTGCACTCCCCACCAAGTGACTTCTCCTTGGAGGGAAAAATCTGAGGCCAGTTTGACCTTTGATCATGACATTCCAGAAACAGATTGGTGTCACTTGAAAGAGCTCTCTTTTCATAGGTTCCCCCCTTCTAGTTATGCATTCACCTTCCCACAGAGATTCCCAAGCAAACCATTTGATACTGATGGTCTCAAAAGTCTATTTTTGTCTGGCACAGCCCACTGAAGCTCATAACAGTTTCCAAGATTTCACATTATACCTCCCATAAGAAGAGGGGACAGGGAGAAAGAAAATGTACAATCCGATGTATATTACATAAACTTTGCATATAATGAAATAGATTCGAAAGACGTTTAAAATTGATTCAGTAATATTTTGCCTCTAAGGATATTTTAGGAAATTGCCAGAAGTTGCTATGTCTGTCATAGACTCTCTCCAATTTGCCCGTTCACCCAAAGGGCCCTAAGATTCACAACCGACTCCTCCCTGCTAGTCAGAATGTAATCTAAAATGACTGTGTCCTGGTTATTGCATCCACTATCTGAAACAAAAAGGTTTTCTCCAATAGATGTCAACAATTTGTTGAACATTTTCTGTTTCCCATATTATTTTAACTTCCCAGACATTTGTTGGAAAAATCCCCTATTATCACCACGACTTTTGTTTTGGATATTTCTGTTATTTGTTCTAAAGGTGCCTCATTCATTCTTCTTGCAGGTTGAGTGGTCTAACATAGATTCTTAAAATAAAATGGGAAAAACGGAAGTGATGTTATCTTCATGGAAATATATTCAACATGTCTGCTTCTTACATCCTTCTGAACCTCAAAACAAGTGAAAATATTCTTTATGTATAATGTGATATGTCATTTTTCCCTGTCTGTCCTTCCTGAGATATACCCCTCTTTACCAACATTCAAGTCATCTAAATTTGCAGTGTCCAAAAGGCAGTCCATTCACCACATGTGGCAAACTGGACAGCGGGGTGTGGCAAAATGGCTCATTAGAGCTGCACATGTGGACCGCCCTTTGCCCCTCTATGCACACACCCAACTACCTGGTGGGTCAATGGTGTGTGGCAGCGGGAGGCAGCTTCTCCTGTGGCAGCTCACTTTGGGCAGCTAGGGTCTGGGTGGCTCCTGTGGGTCAGGGCTAGGCAGCTCATGAACTCCGGTGAGGCACCAGCTGTTTGCATGGGGGTGGGTAGAGTGCCTGGCTTGCGGGGTAGAGTGCATGGATGGTGAGGGGGCTGCCTAGATAGGGTGTGTGTGTAGCAATTGTTAAATTTCTTTTGGACAACACTGATCTAAATGATGGAAATCCAAATGACACAGGGATCTTGACAGCCAACATCAATGACCAGATGAGGAGGGAGTTGAGTCACAAATCTGTTTCCTCACTTTAACTGCTGATATGAATTATGTATGATCAAAGAATGAAATCTAAGAATCATGGATTTTTAACTAACTCATCAAAAATAGCCTTGGGGGAAAAAACCTGAATCTCTCAGTTTCATAGCAAAATATTCAAGACCATTTAATCATTTTTACCCATGCTGTTGTGAGGTTTTTAAGCCTTTCAAAATCAGTCACCACATTTGCATGCAAAATCCCAAGTATTTAAAATCATGAATAGTGTAGATGTTTTTAAACATAAAAAACCATAAATTCTGAGATTCATTTACAGTGTTTGGTTGCTGGATATCTTTGACAAGACCAATTCCTGAATCAGCAGTCATATTCATTTAGAATTGCTGAATGTGACTGCTGGATATCATTTGCATAAAACTGTATAACTTCTTCTATATAGACAAAATTAGCTTTGATAGCTCAAGCTGTGAGATGAAGCACTGAAGTTTAGAGATGTTATCATCTGATCAAATTTCACATGTATTTCTTGAATTATAGGGTCCAACTATGTGATATAAAATGCCATGTGAAACAACTTGCTTGCCATGTGGACAGAATTGTGTTGTCCTCCTTCTGGGGACTGTAACAGGAGTTGCTAACCTCCTCAGATAAACATTTTATGCTTTCTGAAAGATCTGACTAACTTCCTTCTCTTAGGATGCGGCCATGTCTGGTAGTTTATAGGCATCTTTTACAGATTCAGAAGCCTGAATCTTATCATATTAGAGGCCTAATGGGCTTTTCAGAGTAGCAGAGGTTTCTATATTAGTGCCACAATCAAACAAGCACAGAAAGTATGTGAACCCAGTATTTTTGCTGTCAGATAAGTTGAGCAGCCTATGTCTTGCACAAAGTAATCATTTCTACTTGAGGGGGAAGAGTTCCTGAAAGTTAAGCACATCAGTATGACATATTGTCCCTTTTGCCATGCAAAAGTTTTTCAGTTGCATTGTATAAGAACAAGGGATTCAAACCTCAATTTTCGACTTCGTCAAGCACAATTATTGTGTCAAGGAAAATAAAAGGGCCATGTCTACACATTCCCCACCCTTTCTGAAGGGGCATGTTAATGAGGCACATTGGAACAGGTTAATGAGGCACTGGCATGCATATTCAGTGTCTCATTAGCATAATGGTGGCCAATTGCACTTTGAAAGTGCTGCTTTCAAAACGCAAACTGACTTTATAGACATGGGCACTTCGAAATATGTGCCATACTTTGAAATTCCCTTATTCCTAAAATGAATTGGGAATGAGGCAATTTTGAAGTGAGGGGTTTATTTGAAGCACCTGTATCTATACAGACAATCTCCGTTTCGAAAGCAGCACTTTTGGAGTGCAGCTGGCTGCCATTATGCTAATGAGGCACTGAATATTCATGTCAGTACCTCAGTAACCTGTTCCGAAGTGCCTCATTAATGTGCCCTTCCCGAAAGGATGGGCCGTATGTAGCCACAGCCATGGTGTTTTACTTTCTTTTGAATGACAGTTATATCACGTACTCCACAAGTGTGACTAAGAGCTAGGTTGAGAAGCTCAGTATAATTCTGGAACTGTAGATTTGGTTCTTCTTGAAATGTGCAACTTGTTTGAACACAGTCTTCTCAAGCAGTGGCCTGGAGACTTTGGAGCAGAGTTCTAATAAACCTCTCTTTCAGAAAAACTATCCACTGCAAGTATTTCTTTTTAATTTCTCTGTTGGGGGAAATCCTGTTTTTTTTTTTTTATTTACAGGAATAGTCCCAGGAGATCAAAATGAGCAAGAGCGTGATTTAACTCAACTCTATTGATTTCAAACATCTTTTCCTGCCCTATGATTGCCACTGTTCTGTATGACTTCCTCCAGGAAACTCCCGTAGCAACTACACTATTAAACATACAGTAGCTTGGCTCAAGATCGACCTGTGGGAGAATAGTCAGAATAACTTTAAAAAAAGATTAGATCTGGTAAAAGAAGAGTGTATTTACTGTTCTTAGTAAAAGTGTTTCATAAGCAGGCTCTTTTGTTGCTTAGATTGTTGATGAATTAACACAGGTAGGCTGTGTCTACACTACGAGATAAATTCAAATTTATTTATATCAATTCTCTAATTTTAGAATTTATAAATTCAATTTTGACCATCCTCACTTCACACCTTGCTCGCCACAAAGTCGAGTCACTGCTGCCACACACACATTGGCTAACATTGACTGTCGAAGTAGTGCATTGTGGAAAACTATCCCATAGTTCCCTCATCCCCATAGCATTCTGGGTATGCTCGCTGGTCTACACATCATCTTCCCTCTTGTGTTTTCATCATGCTCCTCCCAATCCTTGAAAATATGTCAGTCCATTAGAAATAATGCAGAAGATACTCAAAATTAGAAGAATTTTTGGTTTCCCCTACATTATATTTCCAACATGGGTGCAGCGACTTTATTTTCAATTAGCCATCCATACCACCTCCCATTGTCATAGAAAAAAAAAGAATTGTTCATTTTGCTCCAGTGGCAACAAGCCTAGGTATGGGCCAAGGCTGGGAGGAAGGGGCGGGAGTGTGCTGCTGGATGACCAGTTGAAGTGTTCTCCCCTGTCGACAGCAAGCCCCTTAGAGTTATGTAAATGTAATGGAGGTTTAGATATATTTAATGGATATAGCAAAAATCCCAACTGGCAGCCAGTGGGAGAAAAATGTTATGTTTAATAGCTGTGGTGGATTCAGATAGCTGTATTTCATGTAACAATGAGACAAAGCCCAAACATTACATTCAAAGCATGCCCCAATCTGTGCCTTACCAGGACTGGAAGTGAATCAAGTTAAGCATGTCCTTAAGATCTCTGTGTAGTACCTGCTGCACAGAGGATGCCTAAAAGCAACAAATTGTCCTGTACATAACACATCTCTATTGTTTCCCATGGAGACTTCCATGAAATTATTTTATGTGTTGTAAAACTTATTTCATCTACATTAATTGTATCTCCCTCATGTCTGGACTTCACTTATGTTTTAATGCAATATCCACAACAATGGGTTCTTTGACACTGCCCCCACCACCTCCAGCTGTTAGACTGACACATATCAGAAGATAATAATGAAAGCGGGAAGATATGTTCCTGGAACACGTGCAAATTGCCCAAGCGGACAGGGCACAGTTAAATGCATGGAAGAGAACGATGTTTGAGGAGAGAAGGGTGGATGAGGAGAAGAGGAGAGCACTCAGAAAGCATGAAGTCAAAACCCAGGAACAGATGTTGAAGCTAATGGTGCAACAAAGAGAGGTCCTGAGGTGCCTGGTACAGGAGCACAGAGACCCATTGCAGCCCCATTGCAGCTGCCCTTCTTACCATGTTCCGTTCTCTCTGCACCACAGAATATGGGGAGTGCAGATGTGGAGAAAGTCAGGGCAGCCTTCCCCCAGGGATGTTTCTCAGAGTAGAAGGTGGACATACCCCACCTGTGATTTCAAAATGCCTCTTGCACTTGCAAGCCCTCCTCTGAACACCCTGCCATAAACTCCTTAATCATGTGCTTCATTTTGTCCGTAAATAAAAATGATTAAGCTTGAAAAAACAGTATATTTGTTGCTTGTGTTGCTCAATGAGGTGGAGGGGAACTTTACAGGATTTACAGGCCAGCACGCATCATACAGAGGTCACTTCCTTAACAGCAACAGACATCACTGTCATGTTACCATTTGGTGATACATAAAGCTGTATTTTTAATGCCTTCCTAATTAGCAGTGCCCCTCACTGTTCTTTCCTTATTGCCCTGGTATCTGGCTGCTCAAAATTACTGGCCAGGAGATCTGCCTCAGCCCTCCAGCCTGACTCACTCTAACTCTCAAATAAGTTAAGGAGCATACAGCTGGGTGCCACCATAAGGGAAATGTTGCTTTAGCTGAGGTCTAACTGAGTTAGGAGGCTACTGAAACTTGCATTTAAATGGCCAAATGCACATTCTACTGCCATCTGCATTTGCTCAGCCTGTAGTTGAGCTGCTCCTTACTGCAGTCCAGGCTGCCTGTCTATGGCTTCATGAGTCAAGAGTGCAAGGGATAAGCTGGATCTCCCAGGATCACTATTGGCATCTCCAATGGTAATTTTCTGGTGTGGGAAGAAACTTCCATTATGCAGCTTTCTAAAGAGAACAGAGATGCTAAATATGTGTGTGCCATGCACCATTCCTCACCATCCCACACTGATGGCTGACAATTTTGAAGCTGACCACCATAATGGAGATGCATTCTCTTGACTTCATGTGCCAGATTGGCCACACACCCTTGACTTTACAAAATCTGGTGCTAAAAAAATACCTTAAGAAATTTTACCTAATCTGCTTGACCACTATCTCACTCACAATAAAAATTGCAGAATAACCTGTATTTTGTGATTTTTCTTACTATGAATATTTAAACTTATTCCAAATATACTCTTTTCTTTAGCTATACTTTCTGCTGTGGATTTGAGTAATTTTATTTGCAATTGGCTTCTATTTATTTTAATTTATATTTTCCCTTTTGTAATCAAGATCTGTATGCTATTTCTCTATTACATTTGTTTATATATATGTAAACAAAGATTATATATATCTCTCTATATATATCTATATATATCTGAATATCACCTGGAAAAGTCATTGATTCAACAGATTTATTTTATTTAATAGAGTTCTACTACATTATTCTGTATAACTTTAGGGGCAGAATGGAAAATTTATTGTATGTCTGTTCTTTTGGCATACTGTAATTTATATTTCTTGTGCACAAAAAGCAGGTTCTTCTGACAGGTTTATTCTTTTAACAGGTATTTGTTTAAGAAGTGAGTTGAATTGTAAATGTAATGGAGGTTTAGATATATTTAATGGACATCGCAAAAATCCCAACTGCCAACCTGTGGGAGAAAAGTGTTATGTTTAATAGCTGTGGTAGATTCAGATAGCTGTATTTCATGTAATAATGGCTACGTCTACATTAGCCTAAAACTTTGAAATGGCCATGCAAATGGCCATTTCAAAGTTTACTAATGAAGCAATGAAATACATATTCAGTGCCTCATTAGCATGTGGGCAGCTACGGCACTTCGAAATTGATGCGGCTCACCACCGTGCGGCTCGTCCAGATAAGGCTCCTTTTCCAAAGGACCCCAGCTACTTTGAAGTCCCGTTATTCCTATCTGCTCATAAGAATAAGGGGACTTTGAAGTAGGTGGGGTCCTTTTGAAAAGGCACCCTGTCTGGACGAGCCGTGTGGCTGCGAAACACATCAATTTCAAAGTGCTGCGGCCACCCGCCTGCTAATGAGCCACTGAATATGTATTTCAGCGTTTCATTAGTAAACTTCAAAATGGCCATTTGCATGGCAATTTTGAAGTTTTTGGCTAGTGTAGACACAGCCAATGAGACAAAGCTGAAACATTACATTCAAAAACAGATGGTGAGGAATCCCATCCCATTAAAGACAATGGAAATGCTCTTTGAATTCAATGGGATGTCAGATCTGACCTGTGAGCTTGGGAAGCAGTCCCTCAGCAATATAAACTCAGATACTAAGCTATTTTTACAGTGGATCATACCAAGCCCCCAAAGTGAGAACACCTATACATTTTAGGGTTTCATAATCCAAGGCCAACTTTTATGGCCAGAGTTCATCTACAAACAAGTATTTTCATAGGCAGATTTGCATAATTTCCAAATTCAGTGTTGCAACCTTGGAACCTCCCTGATTCTAATGTTGGTTTGAAGGCCACCAAATAGCCTTTTCTGTGCCTCATGATTTTAAGGTTTTGGTATAGTCACATCACAAAAACTAAGTCATCCATGAAATATATTTTATTAATACAACATGAAAGGGGTGAGATTGCATTTTATTACCTTAAAATGATCAACTTTTTGTGGAATGTTGTTTTCAATTGAAGGTTTAAAAGGATGAAATGATTATTTCAGGTTTCATCATAATGCATGTTTAAATATTAATGCTGTATAGTCACAAAGAGGTAGTTATGTTAGTCTGTATCTTCAGAAAAAAAAGCAGTCATGTAACACTTTAAAGACTAACAAAAAATTATTAGATGACGACTTTTCATGGGACAAGCACACTTTTTTAGATCTGGAAATTCCAGATCTGAAAATTTCCAGATCTGAAGTAGGTCTGTCCCGCAAATGCTCATCACCTAATAAATTATTTTATTTGTCTTTAAAGTGCTACTTGACTGCTTTTTTGTTTTATTAATATTATGTAAGTCTTCTCAATAGATATCAGAGAGCTTTGCATCGGAGGGTAATATCATTATTCCCATTGTAATGGGGGGAACTCAGGCACAGAAAGGCAAATTTACTTTTCCCAAAATAACTCAGCAAGCCAGCAACAAGTCAGGAATTTAATTCAACTTTTCCAAGTCCAAGTGTAGTGTTGTAGGTCACAGTGACTCTTTTGTTAGTGACAGTGTTCATGAATCACTTGCACACTGACAATAGGTCACTGCAGTTCATTTCACCGTTATCTTGTTACAGCATCTTACTATAAACAGAGGGCAGAAAACATTGTATTGATTTCCAGAGAGTTTTTGCCAGATTTCTAGAGGCATGTGCTGTCCTATTGTGACGAGATATTGGTAACTATTTCTAAGTTCAGAAAGCAGTTGCTCTCTGAATCACAGAAATGTAAGGCTGGAAGAGACGCTGAGAACTTAAGATCAGCTCTCTGTGCTGAGAAAGGACCAAGTAAAACTGCACCATTCCCAAGAGGTGTTCAGCTGGTTCTCAGACACCTCCTACAAGGGAAATTCCACAACACCCTTCAAGCCTACTCCCAAGCTTAACTACCCTTATAGTTAAAAAGTTGCTCCTCCTATCTAAATCCCACTTGCCATTGATTAAGACTTGTTTCTTGTCTTACCTTCTGCAGACATGGAAAACATTTTATCACTGTTCTCTTTATACTAGCCTACAACATACATAAATATTATCAGTCAGTCCTCTTTTCTCAAGACTAAGCATTCCTAGTTTTCTTAATCTTACCAGGATTTCTCATCGTCTTCTGCCTCTCTTGTATTTGTATGCATCTTTTCTGAAGTTTGACTTCCAGAACTGGATGCAGTATTCCAGCTGAGGCATTGACAATGTCAAGTAGAGTGGGACAAATACCAATATCTTACAGAAAACTCTTTTGTTAATATTCGCTGAACGATTGGTATTTTTCAACTGCATTATGCTGTTGACCTTTTCCATATGCGAGCCGCTGTTACCCCAAGATCCTTTCAATAGTACTACCACATTACCATTTATTTCCCTACTTTGTATGTCTGCATTTGATTTTGCCTTAAGTACAAATATCATCTAACTAAATTCACAACAGATTTTGTATTTGAACTCTGATTTGAACTCTAATCCTATTCTCATAGTCTTTCAGTCAAAGCACTTGGTATCAACTGTAAACATTAAAAGCACACTTTCCACTCTGTCATCCAATTAGTAATTAAAATATTGCTTGGTACCAGACCTACAATTGGCCCACTATATATGCTTTCCCAGTTTAACAGTGAACAGCTGAGAACTGCACCTAATATGATCTTTCAACCAGCGGTACACTGATAGTAATTTCATGTATACCCCTTCCCTAGTTTATATGTGAGAATGTTATGTGAGATTGTTAAAGCCTATGCTATAAATCAAGATATCATATATACTGCTTCCTCCTTCCACTAAACCCGTCACTGTGTCAAGATTACTCTTATGGAGACTTAGAAAAGCAGCAATGTGTCTCCTGTTTACAATTTTTTGTGTAAGCCTTATGAACAATATAAGAAACACCAGGTGACACAAAAAGCAATAATTCAGATGGCACTTTATATTACTTAAAATGCCCACTGGCTAAACTGTTGCTATGAGGAGGAAGGAAAATAAAGCATCAACACAGAGAAATAAATGAAGATGATTTTTGTTTGATTTAACAATACATTGTCTAGAAAACTTCATCAAACAACCTCCCCTGCCAAAAAAACCCCCACATTTGAGACTAAGAAGTCAGAACTTAGAAATAATGCTGCTTGTTATAAAATGATCCAGTGTTGCACTTTTCCTTGTTTTAACTAATATACAGGCATGATCCAGTTTTAATCAATGTTTTCAAATAAATATACTCCTTTTATCTGCCCTAGATACTTAATATTTTACTGACTTATGACATGAGGTTCATTAGTTCATCAATGCTGCAAAGCATAGTTTGGAGAGAAGACTCAGCAAAGCTTAACTTTTTCATCATGCACAGAGACTCATTATTCTTCCTGAGACACTTCATCTTCCTACTCCATAAGTACACTGAGCAAACCCATGTTACTCCCTCGTCATCAGCTACCAAATAGAGAGTCATAGAAAAACAAAATTGTTGTAGAACATATGCCAATTCATCTCAATTCCAGTATAAATTCAATGAACCAAATCAAAACAATTTGACTCAACCATCTAGAGTTGCCCAGAAATATACTTAAATGGTCTTTTTATCTTAACCCCCATGACTCACAATATGTTATTATCAAGGAACTGTGATCAGTATTCCCCAACAAAGGATGTGAAGTTTCCATTAGATTAGCAAAATTTAAGGCTAGGCAATTAAGAATGAAACAAAGTTCTCTTTATACCAGAATTACTTAACTGTGACTGGAATCCATTTTACACTCTGCAGAAGGAAAACAAACAGAAATTAAGTATTTAAATGTGTGGTTGAAGATGTATAAAATGTATATCCTCCTCCTATTTCATTTGGTGCCTGTTTAATGTCACCTGTTGACTAACTGCAGTGAAGCAAAGGAATGGTTTGTTGCTGATAAGGAAGAGTTAGTAGACAGTTTCTTAATTATGACTTTATTGATTTCTTCTGACTCCACAGAAATCTTCCTTTATTGACACATTGACTCTGATGTCTGCAATATAACAGATTTATCCTTTTCACTCAAAGGAGTCCTCCTGTATGACTTTCCATGATATCAATCAGATCTTGCTAGACCTGTTTCCTTCCATTTTGAGAGTTTGCTAATGAAATCTTAAGCATTTTGCAGGACACCAGAATATTAGAAGGACAACAGTATGTACAACACCTCTTTGATGGGATTCTTAAATGCCCTGAAGCTTCAGTTCTGCAAGCTACTCCATCTATAATGTATAAATTACATCTATATGAAACCCAGTTCAGAGTATTGGCTTGTGATGCACGAATAGATTCCAGCACTGGGTTCTGAGTGGAGCAATTTCAAAGTATGGAGTTATCTTTAACTTCTAAATTATTTTTCTTTTCCAAATTCCATCAACCCCCTCTGCTCAGTTGCTAAAATAAAATCTAGAAACAGTCTGCCCAACTAGCTCTAATCTGTGACAGACCTCAAGATTTTGCAGTTATGATAGTTGAACTGTTGTTACCCATTGAACTATATATATCGCCCAGAGGCTATTGGGATCTCTGGTGCAAAAGAGATTGATTGTGCCCATCTCCTAAGAATTTCAGTGTTATAGAACTTGTCTAATCCCTTACTTGTGTTTAGGCCTTCATAATTACCTGGATTTCAATAGGAGTTTTGAGTAATTAAGCCCTGTAGGGTATGTCATTATTTTTTGATTTTTTGGTGGGGGAGGCAGGCTTTGTTATTTCAAGCTCACTGATACTACTGACAAAGCCCTGCTTCAAGGACACATCCCTATTGAGGACAGCATGCTAAAGTGCTAAGTGCTGTGCTAATTAGGGATGGATTTAAACATGTGCTTTGCAGAAATGAAGCCATGTTTTATGGAAAACCCGCTATATTTAAGACATCTTTCAAGTTCAACTCAGCAGTATCACAGCTTCCACAACTGCCATTAGTGGCTATAACTATGCTTTCTAAAATAAATCCTTACTTTACAGGGTTTTTTGTTTTATTCCCTGTAGCCAGTGATACTAGCTGTGATGGAAACTGATGGTTTCTCATTATCTAGAGACACACATCCCCTGATGTTAGTACCTCTACTGATTCTGCTTCTGAGACCAGCTATGCAGCCTCCCTTAAGAACAAAAGTTACTAGAAACTTTTACAGTATTTTTATATTGTAGCAGCAATCCTTCTTTTCCCTTCTGCACTGATATCATTGACTGACAGGATCACCAGGCATAAGCAGCAAAAACGTTTAGTAAAAGTAACATACAAGAGGAAAAACAATACAGCAGAATGATTATTTGCAACATAACTGCAATAATAGTGAATATTGCTAGCTCTAAGTTTCCATATCTGAAATTGTACAGTTGTTGAATTAGCAATTCACTCCACTTTTGAATCATAGATAGCTCATTGATCTTAATATTTATCCTATACTCCTTGACCTTAGATTTTCTTAGCATCATCTCTGCTAGCTAAGGTAATATTTGAAAAGATCATTATCCATTTAAATCCCATGTATATCAACAAAATAGATTTGAGTGCCATATAGTCCTTGTGTTGTCCTCTGCACAGAAGTGAATTTCACCCAGAGGGCTTAGAAAGCAATGTTTCAAGGGACCAAATCAAGCTTTATAGAAAACTCCCTTCTGTATTTTCAGCCCATGTGTATAAAGTCTAAATTTTACAATAAGAAAAGAGAGCTGACAATGTAACGTTGAAATTCCAAAAAGAGTTTAATTTTAGACTTTAAATGTAATTTCAGTACATTAAATAACAAATGACAAAACTGCTTAAAGGTGGTTTTGCACTATGATTAAAGGGATTCTTTTTAAGTGAAGTGGTCTAGATAGCAGTATATGGATTACCACAGTTTTTTGGTCTTTTTTGAGAATATTCTTATACAGGATTAAATGGATGCTAAATTTGACATTGGCTCTGGTGCATGACATGACAATCAAGAAGATACACATTTATATTTGCCTTTCTCTTTTGAGGTACATTATTTGGTTACTATATTCCTTAGCCTTGCCTGTGACAGCAAAAAGTGTTTATTTCTGGCTTTTTAAACATCTTGGGATTGCAATAATAGTTTCTGGATATAGCAATTCTTACACTGTAAAAGGTAATAAATAATTCAAGGAGATCATGGATCCCACAAGCTAATAAACAAGCCCTAGAGTTACAGCTTTTAGCATTCAAATATTTTCAAAAATGGAGAGATTTTCATTAAGATGTATAATTACTACAGATTTGTACAAGTAGAATGGGAATTTAACCATTGATTTCAGTGGGAGAAGACAGACCAATTTAGTGCTGTTGAGCTATCACTCGTAACATCTAAGTACAGTAAAAATGACCCACTGTAATTTAAAATTCAGCTTGGCTTGAAGCCAAGTAATGAGTGGGACTATGTTTCAGAGTCAGAATTCCCTACAAACCTGTTAGGCGCTCTGGTGGAACTTGTACACATCATCAGCTGTTGGGATGGTGTAACTTGTTCCTTTATTAACTGCGCAGATCTGCTGAGCAGTTTCAAGGCCCAGCTTTCTCTTTCTCTAAGCTTGTCACTCTGAGATGTTTTGTGCAGATGTCCATTGTTTTCTCCCATCATATTGACTGCCTGTGAGGGAGGAGTCATTGAAGGTTCCTTTGAAACGTTCCTACTCCTTTGGGTGAATTCACAGAAATACTAAAATTAATGGGAAGCTTGTCAGTTCAGTGGGGTCGGGATCTCATCGCTGACTACTGCCAGATACACACTTGCCTAGTATTTGTTTATAATGGTATTATTGTATCAAACAACAAGGGTACGTCTACACTAGCCCCAAACTTCGAAATGGCCACGCAAATGGCCATTTCAAAGTTTACTAATGAAGTGCTGAACTGCATATTCAGCGCTTCATTAGCACGCAGGCGGCCGCGGCACTTTGAAATTGACGCGCCTCGCCACCGCGTGGCTTATCCCGACGGGGCTCCTTTTCGAAAGGACCCTGCCTAGTTCGAAGTCCCCTTATTCCCATCAGCTCATAGGAATAAGGGGACTTCGAAGTAGCCAGCGTCCTTTCGAAAAGGAGCCCCGTCGGAATGAGCCATGCGGCGGCGAGGCGTGTCAATTTTGAAGTGCCGCGGCCGCCCTCATGCTAATGAAGCGCTGAATATGCATTTCAGCACTTCATTAGTAAACTTCAAAATGGCCATTTGCATGGCCATTTCGAAGTTTGGGGCTAGTGTAGACACGGCCCAAAAGAAGTAAACATTTGACTACTATACTAACGGCTTCCAGTGACTGCAAGTCTCTTGATGCACTGTAATAATGTACTATTTGTTACTTAATTATAACCAACAGACAAGTGTGCATAGTTAAACTGATTATTTTTTAGTACAAAGTTGATGGCTTTAATAGGCTAATAATCTTATAATGAAGGCAGTTTAATTATATATTGTGAAGATGTATAATTGTTATTTAGAGTACAGCATAATTTCCAAAGGTGGAAAGCAACAGACAAAACAGGAAAGCAAGTATCTACAATATTAAAAAGACGTTTCTGACACTATTTGTTACGTTGAACCTTTGTAAAGTAAGCTGTGGGTCAGCTAGACGGTATAGGATAATTTGTATAATAATGTATAGCAGGTGTATCTTTCTGAACCCTCACCTACATATGCATAGTTCTATATTTATAATATAAACTTGTGTTAAAAATACTCTTGCAGGCACTGTATCTTGTCACACAATATCTTAGACCAAGAGAGGCTTCACTCACCACTGGGACATATCCTTCTGGCTGGTGTGGAAATTAGCTCCTTCCAAATACAGCCCATTCCCTTCTGACACTCATTCTTGCACCCCACAGCCTCTCTTTCTCTCAGAGACCTCTCTTTTTAGGGTGATCCCTTTTCTTGGTGATCTTCAACCACATGATTAAATGGTTTCCCCTTCCAGGGCTCTTTAAGTCCCACAGGATGAACCATTCTAGGCAGTCTTCAAACTCATTACCCCAAATATGCTACTTCTCCAGTGACCTAAAGGAAAACTTGAGCTTGTCCTCTGTTCCAGGATCCATTCATTCAGAATGCCACCTTGCTGCTGTTTCCCTAAGACTTTTTCTGCATGCTCTTTCAGGCATCTGCACATCCCTGTTCTGAGCAAACTCTTTCTGCTACATCTCAGCCTCCAGGGCTTCTAATTGCCTCCTAGGTTTGTTTCCTTCCTCCCCTCTCCAATACCCAGAAACGACTATAGGCTTCCCCACTACAAACTTTTCTGTTGCCAGCTTTCTGGCTTTATACTAGCACTACCTGCTTCTTCTCAGCTGACCTCCATCACCTACCTCCCCTCAGCAGTGGTATATTTGGTTAACTGACTTCTATAAAAAATGAAGGCTGGACACTTAGGCTACGTCTACACGTGAAGCCTACATCGAAATAGCTTATTTCGATGTAGCAACATCGAAATACACTATTTCAATGAGTAACGTCTACACGTCCTCCAGGGCTGGCAACATCGATGTTCAACTTCGACGTTGCACGGCACCACATCGAAATAGGCGCTGCGAGGGAACGTCTACATGCCAAAGTAGCACACATCGAAATAAGGGTGCCAGGCACAGCTGCAGACAGGGTCACAGGGCGGACTCAACAGCAAACCGCTCCCTTAAAGGGCCCCTCCCAGACACACTTGCACTAAACAACACAAGATACACAGAGCTGACAACTGGTTGCAGACCCTGTGCCTGCAGCATGGATCCCCAGCTGCCGCAGCAGCAGCCAGAAGCCCTGGGCTAAGGGCTGCTGCCCACGGTGACCACAGAGCCCCGCAGGGGCTCGAGAGAGAGCATCTCTCAACCCCTCAGCTGATGGTCGCCATGGCGGACCCCGCTATTTCGAAGTTGCGGGACGTGCAACGACTACACGGTCCCTACTTCGACTTTGAACGTCGAAGTAGGGCGCTATTCCTATCCCCTCATGGGGTTAGTGACTTCGACGTCTCGCCGCCTAACGTCGAAGTTAACTTCGAAATAGCGCCCGATGCGTGTAGCCGTGACGGGTGCTATTTCGAAGTTAGTGCCGCTACTTCGAAGTAGCGTGCTCGTGTAGACACGGCTTTAGGGTCTGATTAAAAGGTATTTCAGCACTAAAGATACAATAGGCACCAAATGGTATTTTTAGACGTGGTTAATGCAGGGATGGGAACAAATTGTTACGAAGGTACTTGGTGCATGTTATGAAAATGACTTGTTATGACTTCACATGGCTGAACTGACAAAGAGTATTTTGGGAGCATGATATATTTATTTGTTTGTTTATTTATTTATGTATTTAGCAGCAGTAAATTTTGCATTTCTGGCTATGTTGTGTGAATAATTTACATTAATTTTTGCATTAGTTAGTATGACAAATTAGAAAACAAGCCACATGCACAGAACATTAAGTTCAGCATGACTTGACCTGGGACATTGGTGCCCCTGCTGAAAAAACATCATGTGGAAAACTGAAGTAAATAATTAATAGGTGGGTAAATGTAAAGTAGTGTTCCTCTGTCATCAGCCCATAGATTCCTCCCAAAACACTAGCTAGGTAAAAATTAGGAATAATGTGTCCACAAGGCATGGCATTAAAACAATAATTAATTTAAAACAATAAGTATAAACGTTAAGTAAAATAAGGTAGTAAGGGTTCACAAGTGGAATTATTAATTAAGGGACCTGTGACACTCCAGACAGAGTAGCTAAAACTCTGATCTGTGGGCTGAAGTAGGACTGGTCTCAAGGCAACCAAGGCCTTGTTTCAAGGGAACGCATGATAGACCGAGTACCTGGGAGGGAAGAAGAAGAAGAGAAGAAGCTTGTATCTATAATCAGTAGCTATAACCCACTTTTGTTTCCAGTCAGGACAGTGGGTAAGGCCAACATAATTGCTGAGGGTGTATGTTTGGAGATTAGAGGCTCACGAGAGAGAGGTGCACTATAGAACCTTATACCGCTTATGCAATTCTGTCAATAAATTACTGTGTATTAAAGACACTGATTTTAACATTTCACTGGCACCAGTGGGCTTCTGTCCATCTGTGAACCTGTAAAAATCCATTTCAGCAGTTAGGCACCTAACTCCCATTGAAATCAATGAAAGTTAGGCATGTAGGCACTTTAGAACACCCCATAAATCTTTAGAGCCCTAAACATCTTTGTCACTCTCTCCCCTTACATTCATCCATAGGCTCTTTCAAGTCAAAATCTTAACTGAGGTATGAAAAGGATGAAGGTACTGAAGAAATTTAAGAAGTATTTCTTGCTGAAATCCATATGAAAGAACAAGCCATTAGGAATAACTAGTGTAAACATCCTTAAATACAGATGTTGTCTAATTAATCTTCAGAGGACAATGGCTGCTTCGTTTTATGAGTGGGAATGGACTTATATGGATCCCTGGCTTTCTTAGATTTGAATCTTTCATTTATTCCTCTGTTCCTGGTGAACACCAGAACACTCTTATAAGCAGCACAGCACGTTTTTCTTATCACTGGAGCATCCAGATTGAAAAATAAAAATATGAAATGTGTTAACTGAGTATGTGGAAATCCCTTATTGCTGAGCCAAATGAAAAGATGGACACTAATTTTCTGACACAGTAGGAGCTCTGCAAGGAAAAGAATAGTTTTTAAACTACATTTTCCTTTATCAGCTCATGTGCCATAGATATATTTTCTAATCATAACTTCTAAATTACTTCAATTATTGAAACTAAAAAGGGCCATTTCAAAAATTCTTTCCACATATATTAAAGGATCAGTAAAACTTTAGGCCACTGAGCCTTTTTATGAACAATAATCTACATAAGGTCACAACAGTAATTACTCTCTAAAATTTAGGCTATGTCTACACTACAGCAATCTGTTGAAAGAAGTTATTGTAGGGAGATATCTGCTGACAAAACTTCTGTTGACAGATTGCAGCCACACATGAAAGCGGTCACTCTGTCGATCTGCTCTGTTGCTAGAGCAGATGGACTGCTCGGCCACTCTCTCAACAGAATGGCCAATCAGAAGCACAGTAGACACGGCTGCCCGGTGAACCATCCAAATAGCTTTTTGTTGACCGATTCTGTTGAGAAAGGCATTCTTCCTCATGGGTGAGAGGCACAAGGCTGTAGACAAAGGTGCAGAGTTCTGACAGCAGTATGTTGACAGAGCACATTTTTAGCGTGGACAGTCCATGAGTTTTGTTGACAAAACCAGGATTTTGTAGAAAAAAGTCTCTAGTGTAGATGTAGCTTATGTGTCAGTATCCTCCTGTAAGTCACAGTGACTGACACAATGGAACTCTGACCCCTGATTGGGTCTTTGCATGTTATTGCAATGTAAAATTTAAATAAATAATTGCTACTTTAGCAGTGGAAGTAGAGGAACAGTGTGATAAAATCTGGCCGAGACAGATCCATTTCTTCTCCCAATCCCTCCAGTCCCTGCAGACTCAGAACTATGCAGGGAATACTCCACAAGCCAAAGGAAAAAAAAAAGCCCTTTTGGAGGCATTCAGATCTATGATGTGCCTTCTCTCCCTCCTCTTACCAAGTAGCCTTGGAGAAAAACTGAAGAGAGGAGCCAGAGATTCCAGCCAGAAGTTGCAGATGCAGCCAAAGCAAAGATCTCTAGATACTCAGAGAACTTTGTACTGTTTTGATAGGACTTTCTCAACTGTGTGCCAATTGTCTGTTTGCTCCAAACCTCTCTCTCACCCACTGGGCTTGTTTACACTACCACCCTCCTTCCAAGGAAAGATGGTAGGTAGGATGTTGGGAGTTTACTAACGAAGTGCTGTGGTGCATACGCAGCACTTCATTAAGCAAATTCTCCCCTGCGGCAGTACTTCTAAGTGCTGTGGCAAGTTCAAAGTCCCTTTACCCAAACTTTTCACGGCTAGACGTGAGCCGGTACTTTGAAGTTTAAAACTTTGAAGTTGCTGCAGGGGAGAATTTGCTTCATGAAGTGCTGCATATGCAGCGCAGCACTTCATTAGTAAACTCCCAACACCCTACTTACCATTCTTCCTTTGAAGGAGGGTGGTAGTGTCGACACAGCCACTGTGTCCACACCACAGTTTAATACCATACCTTCCTTTCTTACTAGCTTCTTCCTGGTCCACCTCCCTCAGCTCTCTTCCTCCATTTAACTGACCCCTCTTAACAAATCCCCTCCACCCAAAAATACCAAACATCCACTTGAGTCCATCCCATTATTAATTCAACTTGTGTGTTGTACTCCTTCCCTAGCCATGTGTGTACAATAAATAAAATATAATCTGACTTCCAATTACACCTCACTTGCAGGTTCACAACTCTAATCTAAACCTATTCCAGACTACAATCTATGTACCCCCTCTACAGCTTATTTTACAAAACAGAAACAAAACAAAAAAACCTATTGAACTTATAGGTTTAAAGTGAATAATATATTGAAAAGCAGACATACCCACCAATCAGAGAAGAAAGACCAAAATTGTCCACAAGCTCTTAAACTAAGAGCTAACATTTATTGACAGGCTTTTCTTACAAGTTAAACTTTGGACCATCTATCTCAAGACCATTAATGAGAGACCCAACATAGCAATACAATACCCCAAATTGAAGTATGATCTTACTGTAAAGATGTTTGCTTAAATTTAACAAAGGCCCTGACAGCTCTCACTGAGTGAGAAGCTGTCTCACAGATAAATATCCATCCTCGCTCCCTAATGCTTTTCTTCTTTCACATAACCTCAGAACAAATAAATAAATTGGGAGGCACAATCTCCCAATTTGACCAATTTGTCTAGCCTCATTTCAATGACTCCCCACCACTAAATGTCACTGTGAACCATGTGGGAACATTTAAAGCCAACAGAGCATATACAGGAGAAATAGCACCATCTGTTGTTGATACAAATGTACTATCTGGCCAAAATAATTTTGGGCCATGAAAACAAATGCCAAACAAAAACTCTCTGTCAAACACCTGGGTAAGGTTCCTTAATTCTCTATGGGCACAGTTCCAGACCAATCAATAATGCTTGCATTTGAAGGTACCTTGACAAAACTTTAAAAGTAAATTCTAGCCAGAGACTCCAAAATTATGAAACAAATAAATATGTGTTTAGTTCAGAAGCCTTGCTGCATGAAGTATGGTGAAGAGGCCACACACACTCAGAAGACAGTCCACTATTCTCAGGCTGACTGAAATATGTTCTACTCACGTACTTTGCCTTATGTTCTTTATCAGTCATGTTAAGGTCATAATAAATACCACAGTTCTGTTCTAATAACATACTTTGCCATGTGTTCTTTTTCAGCTGTGCTATGGTTTTATTAAATACCACAATGGATTTGATTGTGCGCAACATGATATGTAAGAAGTTACAAAGATACATCTAAACAGAAAAGTTTGAATAAATTATCTCAGATTCTTTTCATATATGTATTTTTATTAACACAAAACACTTCTCTTCCTTTAAGTCTGAGCCTTAAAAATGAGAGACTATTTCTCTTGGAACAAAGTTTATGCACTCCTTACTACACACCTCACTGAGTCTGACTCATCCTTTTAGAAAATTAGATGAATGGTCACTGCCTTTTTAATTGTTGAAGCTAGCCTGTAGCAGAATTGCTAGCTGACTTTATAAACATTATAGAATTCTGATATCTCCATTATCAAATGGTTTGGCAGCTCAACAAGAAGTGTAAGAGAGATTTCATACCTCTGATTGCATAAGATGTCAACAGTTGCAATAGCAGTAGCAGCAGCAATCATAATAGTAATAGGTCCAACACATTAATAAGTACACCAAAGCAAATATTTTGGTACATCTGAATATTTGTTGTTGTATCATCTTAGATGAGTATTATTCATCTTTTACAAGTACATTATATTATCTTTATTTCAAGGTAGTCCATGGAAACTAGATTAAACCTTAAGCTGTGCCATGTATCATGTGCCTCTGATTTAAATTGTATACTTCCTGAGATAAGAGCAATTTTTCCTGTTGTATTTGTGTATCACTGAGCATGATTATATGGTTGTAGGCATAGCCTTAATGTTTAAAATACAGATATCTTTTTATCTAATAAATGGAGTATCACCTTAGCCTTATGTGTCTTTAGGCACATATAGAATGCTGGGCACAACACATAACACCTACTCCTAATAAATTAATACTAAATTCAAGAAATTGTTATTCAACAGAACTCTGTGAATTAGACTTATTTCAAGCCCTAGTATGAGGAAGATAATACTATGAAACAAATGCATTTACTATTGCTTTCCAACTCCAGTGTGGTGCTTGGACTACCATTATAGAACTGAAAAAGCCTGCTGATCTAAATCTCATACATTAACTGGATTCATTATCTTTGACTCTGAATTTTTCATTATTGGGGTGTGTAGGCTAAGCTTTGTTCCTGATGAAGCTCATGAAAATCCTGGAAAATGAGATTTGAATGACAATAATGACAAGATTGTGTTTCTAACTTCTGATCTTGTGGAATGAAATCCCTGCCCAGCATATTATACATGCCTAAAGAGACATAGGGCTAAGGTGATGCTGCACATATTAGATAAAAAAGCCATCTATATTTTAAACATTAAGGCTATGCCTACACTAGGAAATAAAGTCAACTTTATTAAAGTCAACGTTGTAACACTAGGTTTTATAAAATCGAAGTTGAGTATCCGCACCTCCCCACAAAGCTGACTTATTGCATCCCCACTAAATTGCCAAATTCTGACTATTGTAGAAGTGTATTATAGGGACCTATCCCACATTTCCCTCAGCCCTATTGCAGACTGGTTTTTTTGTTTGTTTGTTTGTTTTCCACTGGTGCTCTATGGGAAAAAATGCCCCACAACTGGCTGTGGGTGTGTGATGTTATCTTCCCACACTGCCTTGCCCTCATTCCCCTCCCATTGAAAACAAAGACAGAGGTCTCTTTCCCTGATGAAAGAAATTGTATGCGTCATTTCCATTAGGCACTTTTTTAACCAAATATATCCTTAGAGCACCCACTGTCATCTTCCCAGACTGCACTGCTCTCATTCCCCTCCTGTTGAAAGCAAAGGGACATTTTTCAGAAGGAAAGAAGGAAAAACGGGGAATCCAAGAGGAAAGAATACCATGACTGTGAAACATGTCAACAGGTTGCTCAGCTAGTTTTCCCTCAGTGAAACACTGAACATTGGAAGATGCTGGATCCATGTGAATAAGGAAACACTTGATATTATTCACAGAGAAGGAAAGTGGGGAATCCCAAGGGAAAGAAGGCCAAACAGACTGTAGGTTTCAGAAGCTGAAGCACTCTTCAAAAATGTGATCTGGGAGTACACAGGTGACTGCGCCATGTCAGCAGGTACCTCACAGTTCCCCCAGTTACACAACACCTTTCAGAAGGCAGGGAACCGTCAATCCCATATGTTTATGATAACAGATATTAAAACCAGATTGCATGCAGAAAGGTAGGGAGGGAATCATGTCAACAGGTATCTCAGTTTTCCCCCGCAGTAAAAATGAAGCAAACAGGCCACTGCTGAGACTGTTGTTCCCCCAAGCCACGTGTTTTGGGACGACAGCATACTGGAGCAGTATGCCTAGGGGGAGGCAGCCCCAAAAATAGGTGTGGCCATGGGCAGACCCCACCCAGTTAAGCTGGCAGGGGTGACCTGAAGCTCCTGTTGACATGATGCAGACATCTGGTTTCTTTTTAAGTGGGGGATGGGGACGCAGACCAGATAATTCACACTGCCCTCAGTGGGATCAGCCCCCATAACCTGTTGATATTGCTCTATCACTTGTGTGTTGGGGGCAACCCTGAAAATAGGTATGGCCAGAGTCTGCCCCCTCCCAACTAAGCTGGCAGGGATGAGCTGAGGCCCCTGTTGTCATGGTGCAGTCACATGATGTCTTATTAGCCATCCCCCATCCCCCAAAATATATTTCCCACCTGGGTAGCCATCACCCCCACTGCATGTTGCCCTGCAGGGGCCAGTCAACCCCCGAAAATCTTTGCTGTGGGGAGAACCAGTCTCCCAGTGCTTAGTGAGGCCCCAGAAAATGTGAAGGGCAGAAGCCTTCACCTTATTCAGGCCAGGACATCTGGCTGCCGGGAAGCATGGTCCACAGTACACAGCCAGCACCTGGTGTCATGGGATGGGGGCTAGCCTGCCAGCTACATGGCACCTGATGGAGAGGGGATCTGCCCCATACAAATTTGAAGCACAGAAAAGAAGTTTCTTGGCCTCTTGTACAAGCACATCCCCCACAGCCCACTTGCTACATAGTGTGGTAGGGCGGTGACTTGGTACATGGTGATGGGTGGGGGTGGGACTAGCCATGTGGCGTAGTGGGGGCTAGATCCCCCATCTGCATGGCCCCACACAAATTTGAAGTTCAGAGGAGAAGTTTCTTGGCATCTCCTGCTACAGCGTGTACGAGGAAGAAGTATTTACCCTGTGTGGGGCAGGACATGCCACCCCCGTCTGATGTGTCACTATCTGGCCCCAACAGCCAATCCATCATGTGGTTTGGTGCGGTGGGGGCTAGCCTGCTCCTGGTTCTCCTGATGGCTCCATGCTGGGGCTCTCTTTCAGGGCTAGATGTGATTGCCACACTGATCATAAAGAAATTAATTCAAAATGTCTGGCTTCCTGTTTTCTACTTTCTGCACACTGGGGGAGTGTGGGAGGTGAAAGTGGAGAGAACATACACCTGTAGGGCATCGTAAGATATCTGTGGGATACCTCTGGAGGCCAATAAAAATGATTTAAAGTAACGCTGTTTCCACACTAGCGTTAATCTGACCTTTTAAATTCAAACTTGGTGTAATGCTTCATCTGATGGTCAATGCAAGAATGGTTACTTTAGCACTCCTTAAAATCAACCTAATGGTATTCACAGTGAACATGAAGTGCCTCATTAGCATAAGGGTGGCCACGTGCATTTCAAAAGTGCCTCTTTTGAAACACACACTGCTCAAAAGGATCCCCTCCCAGATTTTGAAAGCCCTTTCTTTCCAAAACCAAACACTAGTGGCAGCTAGTATAGCCACAGCCTTTGTGTGTAGCTGCTCTATGGGATTATTTGAAGAAGCCCCAGGTTTTTCAAAAATTCTCACTAGTGTAGATGTAACCTTTGGGTACATCTACACTGTGCACGGTCTCTATAAGCTGAATGGCACTTGCAGGCTGGGTCTACACAGCACAGCTTTCCTGACAGATCCATGCTAATGAGCAGCCTTGAAATTGCAAATGGCTGCTCATTAGCATGGTCCCGTGGCTCATTAGCACAGCTGTGTGAGAGCTTGGTCTCAGCAGAGGGGAGTACCAGCAGTAAAGAGACTGTGTGGATGTGCCCCTGCCAGCAAAAAGCCCCTCTGTCACTTGGCCTCTATGCCTATTCATGGCAGTGCCTCATTAGCATCTGCCGAAGTGACTCATTAGCATATCCCTTTCAAAAGGTGGGGGCTAGTCAAGCCACAGCCAAAATGTGTTCTTTTGATATTAAATCGGCAGAACTCAGCACTTTTTCCAGTGGCCCTCTGCTTCTCCCAGATGAAGAAGATTCTTTTGAAAAAAAGGAGTGTAGCTGCTCTGGGGGCCCTTTTTTCAAAAGAGACGTTCTTCATGACACAGCCAGCTGGAGCTGGGAGGAGCCGTAGCCAGCACAATCAGTGTTCTGTGGTGTCAGGCATAAGGGTCTGGCGACAGAGGGGTTTTTTGCAAGCAGGGGCACATCCAAATGCCCTCTTTGTCGCCAACACCCACCTCTGCCGAGACTGAGATCTCACACCACTATGCTAATGAGCTGTGGCACCATGTTAATGAACAGCCATTTGCAATTTTGAGGCTTCTTATTAGCATGGATCTTCTGGGAAAGCTGCTTTGTGTAGACCCAGCCACAGCATTCAGACTATAAAACTGCAGTGTAGACATTTGGCCTTGGCTTGGACTTTTTAAGCGGAAGGGGAAAAAGGTAAAATATTTGTGAAATGTGTGTTTGTTTAATACAGTTAGGTGAAATGTTTTGAATAACTACAGAAATTTATGAATGATATATGAAATGAAAATTCCCTGCCTGTGGCCATGCATCAGCTATGCAGAGAGTTATATTCTCAAGTATACAACAGAATCAGTCTTGAAGAACATAATGTGAAAGCACCTAATGTTCTATTTTACTTTGGATTTGGACTCCCAAAAGCTTTTGCCTAACTGCTGACAAATATAGCAAAATAATACAAATCTCCAGGGAAGCATAAATTATTTAAAGGGACACTGTCAAAGGATAGGCTCCAAATTAGATCTAAAAGAAAGAAAGAAAGAAAGTACAGCTTGTGATGACTGCTATATGAAAACCTCTATTTATCCACAAACTACATGCAGTATGGATTTACCCACCAAATTTCCTTTTTTCTATTTTATTATGGCTTTTAGGTCTGAAAAGGGAATTTATTTGCCGTGTTCAATCATTTGTTGGTATCTGACAATTGATAAAAGGGTTGATTAGTGTTAATTGTTATACTAATTCTGGCTTTTATGATATGAACATATGTCCATTAAGAGCTAGAACAAGAACAAGAAATTACTACACATGGCTAAGAAATAGTCATTGATAATACTAACAGTCAACCAATAGCAATCTGGACTGAATTTCTCAGTATAAACTAAGGATCTGTGGGTAAGAAACCCTATTTCCTATAGCATTCCCTTGGGACAGGCTCAGAACATTTTATAATTTGAACATATGAATGTGAAATTCTCCAGTCACAGGTGTGCATGTGGGGATGCGTATACACATACTTCTACTGAATACATTTGGAGTACATAATGTATTCAGTGATAATATACTGAGTCTCAGTCCTTTTCTCAAGCAGTACTATTACACATTACCCCAAGGTCAGGACATTGAGTAAAGACTGACAATTTTCTTTATCCCACACCACAACGTCTTATATATTAAGATTTTTTTTGGGGTGGTGAGAGTATGCAGAGGTATTGTCACCAGTAGTGTGATTTTGTGCGCATGTGTATAATGTACAACTAAATTATATGATACTATAACATGTATGTAAACATACATTTTGAAACTTATTGCTTCATAAAAAGGAGATTTCACTAAAAAAAAGCCAGATTTTCAGAACGCTAAATTTAAGAGTACTTATGAGCGCAATCTGATTAACATAATTTTGTCCATAAGAACAACCATATGGGTCAGACCAAAGGTCCAGCTAGCCCAATATCCTGTTTTCCATCAATGACCAAAGCCAAGTATTTCAGAAGAAAATATCCATAAAACATGTAATCATCAAGCGATTCATCCGCTTTGGCTCACTCCCAGCTTCTGGCAAACAAAGGCCACCATCCTCACCCATCCTTGATAACAGCCATTGATAGACATATCCTGCACGAGATGCATACAGCGTATAGAATGTGTATGTGCAACTGACTGGGCATGCAACCTGGGCATGCAAAATCAAAAACCAAATCGAAGCCTTTTTGAAATAGCCTAAGTAGAAAGCTTTTCCATTGTAAAAGCCACTTAGTTAGAAATAACTATAATTTTATTTTCTTTTTCTACATTGCAATTCACAAGTAGTCATCAAAGTCAACTCCATGGAGTCCAAAGTTGACTTCATTAAAAAGTCAACATTTGCCAACTGTTACTCTACAGGTACCACAGCTATTTCCTATTTTAAGTATGGGAGGACAGTGTGGGGGTTCTCAAATCTTAATAGCTTGCAGTTCTGACAATACTGTAAAACACTACCTTTTTGAAACTGCTAATTGACACTATTTCTACAGCTGTGTAAGCTTTATTGATTATGCTTCTACACAAACAAAAATATTTTGGCAAGATAAGGTATTCTGTACATTCAAGCTGTTAAGTCCACCCGTGTTAATTTCAGCTTGTTTAGGAGAAAAAAAATGAAGAAAAAGAATCAATGCTTGCAAAATAGGAAACTGTAGGTCTTCAGACATTTTGGCAGAAGTATGAATGCCTTGAAATCCCGTTGAAGGCAAAACTAGCTCAAAATGAGTACAAAAACAAAAATCTTTTCAGATAAGCATTTTGTAACTCCACTGACATGATCTTATCAGAGAAAGCATCTTTTCCCAAAAGTCAGGGACATTAGACAACCCAGAGATCAAACTATTTTTGTTTTAATTCTTCTCATTTTGTCTGTAATCTGTCATTACTTCCAGAACAATACCAGCAAACATACTTCCCAGCTTGCCAAGGACCTGATATGGGACACAATAGCTGCGTCTACACGTGCACGCTACTTCGAAGTAGCGGCAGTAACTTCGAAATAGCGCCCGTCACGTCTACACGTGTTGGGCGCTATTTCGAAGTTGAAATCGACGTTAGGCGGCGAGACGTCGAAGTCGCTTACCCCATGAGGGGATGGGAATAGCGCCCTACTTCGACGTTCAACATCGAAGTAGGGACGTGTAGACGATCCGCGTCCCGCAACATCGAAATAGAGGGGTCCTCCATGGCGGCCATCAGCTGGGGGGTTGAGAGATACTCTCTCTCCAGCCCTTGCGGGGCTCTGTGGTCACCGTGGGCAGCAGCCCTTAGCCCAGGGCTTCTGGCTGCTGCTGCTGCAGCTGGGGGTCCGTGCTGCATATACAGGGTCTGCAACTAGTTGTTGGCTCTGTGTATCTTGCACTGTTTAATGAAAGTGTGTCTGGGAGGGGCCCTTTAAGGGAGCGACTTGCTGTTGAGTCCGCCCCGTGACCCTGTCTGCAGCTGTGCCTGGCTCCCTTATTTCGATGTGTGCTACTTTGGCGTGTAGACGTTCCCTCGCTGCGCCTATTTCGATGTTGGGCTGAGCAACGTCGAAGTTGAACATCGACGTTGCTGGCCCTGGAGGACGTGTAGACGTTATTCATCGAAATAGACTATTTCGATGTCGCAACATCGAAATAAGCTATTTCGATGTTGGCTGCACGTGTAGACGTAGCCAATGCCTGACACAGATCCAAAATGGGAGATGGAGTATATAGGGGAAATAAATACTCAGAGATTCATTCATATAGTGTAATTAATTGTTTCTGTAACCTCAGCTCCTGATTCTTTTATTTCTGAAGTGGATACTTTTCAACTGCAAAAGTGAAAGGATACCAAATATATGAGAAACAAAAGCAACTGTTAGCCAAAAATTACTTCTATTCCACCAAACGAGGAATATTTGAGATGTGTATTAATAACAGATCTTTACTTTGATATGCCTATTTTTTTAAGCTGCTTTCTTGATGAGTCGCTTTCTCAGCTATTGAAATTACCATATTTTATTCCATAGATGAGATATGGGCTGTGTCTACATGTGTCAGATCTTCCGGAAGAACACAGGCTTCTTCCAGAAGATGTGGGGAGCATCCACATGTGTAAGGCACTCTTCCAGAAGGAATTCAGAAGAAAACACCACTTCTTCCAGATTCCTAATGCTGGTTTCACCAGGGGAATAATGCCTTCTTCAAGAAGATTCTTCCAGAAGAAGCACATGTGGATGCTCGTGGACTGCTTCTTCCAGAAGAAGTGGGCCATCATGGAAGCTCCCCGCTGGAGCTAGGAGACAATCAAGCAAGCTCCTGGGGGCTCTATGGTGCCTGCTTCCAGCAGCAGTTAAAGCTGCAAGGATCTAGACACCCCAGAACAGGAAGCAGGGGCTCTGAGGCTAGCAGTACATGCTGGGCTGCAGCACCCAGCCTCCTGACACCCCAGAATTGACAGCCAGCAGCCCGATGGCCAGCAGCCAGCCTCCCCCAAACCTGACAAGGCAGCCCTGGGGAGTTAGATGACAGCAGCCCAGAGGGGAAGCAATCCCATAAGAAGAGAGCCCCAGCCTGGATAGAACCAGAGCTGTGAGACTTCCTCTCTCTGTGGTGTGAGGAAGATGTCCTGAAGGACACACTGGGGCACTGTCGAAATGCCTCTTCCTGCTCCCCACTGGCCACAGCCCTGGAGGCCTGTGGCCATCCTGTCTGGACTGCAAACTGCGTCTGGTTGAAGATCAAAGAACTACGCCAGGGATATGCATGGGCCAGGGACAGCAGCCGTTGCTATGGGACTGGCCCAGCCAGATGTCCCTATTATAGGGATCTGTGGGACATCCTGGAAGGCGATGACATCTCTCCACTGTGCCACCTCATAGACACAGCATCCATGGACCCTCCTGCCGTACCGAAGGGGGAGAATGGCAGCTCCTTCAAAGAGGCCAGGGAGGAGGGCAAGGCCACCAGCCACCCCCAGGGACCCTTGGATGACTCCTGCCCTGAGAGGTCTCTGGTGATAACCATGAACTTGAGGTCAAGCAGCCAGGCCAGGTCCAGTCAGGCATCCTCGGACCTATAAGAGGTTACACCAGGTAAGCGCATGGCATGGGGAATCTGTTGGTAGGGTCACACTTAGGTCTGTCTACCATGTGCCCCTATGACCCCCACCAGAGTGTACCTCAGGGCCACAGGCAAGCTGCAGAGCACCTTGCAGCCTTCCCACCCCCACCAGGAGCCCCAGCATATGTTGGCCTGCACAGGGGGAACCCAGAGTGCACAGCCATATCCAGCCTGCCCATGCCTGCGGCTTGGACATTCTGTGCCCAACCACATCCCTCTTGCCCAGTGCCCCATTCCCAGGAAGGGTCCTTCATGGGTGGCAGCATCCCTAAGGTGAGGGGCTACCCAGGCCACCATTCCAGGGCCAGGGGCCTGCAGTGCAAGGGCTTCCTAGGTTCAGCCTGGGAGGGGTGCCCACGGGGGGGGCAGGGGATTGCCACATGGGTCTTGGCTGGGGCCCTAAACCCCGCTCCCCTCTTGTCTTCCAGCAGCTCCATCCCAGGATGGGAGATGCACCAGAGGAGCCCAGGGCCAGCTGGCAGCATGCAGGCCAGAGGTGTTGGCATTTCCCCAGGTGGGGCATGAACCATGCATCTGCAGCCCAGCAGGCATGAAGGGTTGGCCGCCTGAACCTGGTGGAGGAGACTGTGACATATGTGGCCCCCCTCCTCTACCAAAATGATGTGGTGGAGAGGTGCCTAGCCCAAAAGGTGGAGGACTTCCAGTGGCACTGGGACACATGGGGAGTGGTGGTGGAGATGCTCTGTCAGGTATGCACGGACCTCAGGGCACTCCCCACTGCACCCTTTGCCACCCTCTACCCTCCTTCTCCCCTGCAGCCCCTCCACTGCTCTCCCTGCCCCCATTCTGCCCTTGAGGCCTAAGACATCCCTGCCCCTGAGGCCCTAGCTTCCCTCCTTCTTTTTGGGGTCTTGCTGCCGCAGGGAGTGGTAGCTATCCAGGGTGGCCAACTTCCAGCCCCTCTGAATGCCAGAAAATTTATAAAATCCAGTGTTACAAATTTGACTTTATTTTGTAGTGTAGACATACCCTCGCTATCTTTTCCCAAAACCTTTACTGGCTATACATGGGCAACCATGTAAAAGTTAAGCTCACACAGTTTTTTCTTAATGAGTTTACAATTCAATAGATATCCTTGTTTCTTTTCTGAATAGTTTCAGGTGCAAACACAAGTAAAAAGTTCCTTTTGTCTTCTCTTTTGAACCTAAATCCTTAAGGAGAAATGGTCCTCCAGTGATCAAGTATCAGGACTAGGTTATTTGCTCTGTAACTTGGCTATTGACTTTATTGAACAGTAATTATATCTATCACTTTAACAGTTAATTCCTGCATGTGAAAAATCAGGCCCTTCTTAATGTTGCTCTTTGGTTGGTTCCTCACCACCTGCCTAATGAAAGACCTTTTGTGCAGTTTAGGATAATTCAATTAGAATGTGAACAACCTTTTATTTCAGTAGCAGTTGGATTAATCACAGCATGCTATTTCAAAAGGCAATAGTAGTTAACTGTGTTTTAATCATTACTCTTGTGTTTAATTTCCAATAATGTAAGAAAATACATTGTCAATCAGCATAATCAGAATGTCACTTTTGTCTCCACAAAATTAGTGCTAGCCCAAAACTGGATTAAAATGGAATCATTCAGCATCCACCATTCCTTTGTTTATTCTGTTGGGTTACTAAGTCTCATCTTTACCTCCTAAAATAAAGTCATAAAATACCCAAGAGAAAGGTTGAATCTGCTTCAAGTGTGATTGTCAATACCATTTTCAGAACTGATGCCCAGAGAGCTTTTAAAGAGGACCATGATGAAGTGTCTTTCTACTTAGCCTTAATATTTTAGGAAAATTATATCTTCAAGCATCAATATTCTAAATACTTTGAATCATATAGTATTCATATAATTAAAATTTAATTTAATCTAATTCATATTCAAAGAGTATTTTCACTTGTACACAGAATTTGTGTACATAAATGTATCTATTTTGTGATTAGAGTTCAGTGGCCCATTTTAAAATTAAGACTCCTCAGTATTATGAATAATTACAAGGAACCCATCACAAATATTTCTGTATTCATGAAAGATTTAAATTATATTCAAATAACATACAAACTTTCAGTGTGGGAAATCTGATTTTCAAAGGTGGCCGGGTGAGTGATATTTTGAGGAAAGGAAGCTGACTACCAATTTCAGCACCCAGCTTTAAGATTTATATGCTATATTGAATTCTCCATGCACCTAAATTTCAAATGCACCTAAAATTACACAAGAGCCTCACTGAAAGTAAAGTGAGACTTTGGTGCCTACTAAATCACTTTTGAAAATGTTTTAAGCCATTAGACACTTCTGAAAATTTTACCTTATGACTGAAATATGGGTTGCCAATGGCATCTGTGATTACAGATAGAATATTCAAATATTTTAAGATCATTAATCCCACTAATTTCAGAAGTGGGGTAAAATTTTCAGAAGTGCTTGATGTCAACTGAAAATAATGGGATGTATGCTCCTAAATGACTTATGTCCTTCTGAAAATTCTTTCTTGCATGTTCCTTTCTAAATTCTGTATTAAAAGCACAAAAGACTATCACACATGAAAGTGTAATATTTTGATTTGCAAATTCCATAATGAATTGTGTTTGTCATTTGCTTTTACTGAAAATTATTTATTAGATATAAATAGCATAAATCAATATGCATTATTTGAATTAGAGATACATGCGAATCAGTATGTGAAATAAAATGGCATTGGGAACATTACAACACATTTATAATTAGCAGCTAAAAATCCAAATGATTAATTTTATTTCACTATACTTAAGGGAATTTAGTGATTGTCAGACAAATAATCCTGAAGCATTACATATTCTACTTATTTACAGAAAAACTACAGTACAAACAGTAGTGCAAATTTTCAAACAATCCCATAAATGTATCTCATCAATAGTGTGATAAGACTAATGTTAGCCCTATTTGGGAACCAGGGAGTGGGCAGTGTTGACCCCGTCGAAAGGTAGCAAGATATGTAGGTGTATAAATTTGGGAAAGCTCGCCAATCTGATTTAAAGTTGAAGATTATAGGTTCGCACCTCCCCCGAGTTAACGGTGAGATCTGAGGCAAAGCCTCAGGCCAAAGCTGGAGGTGAGTTTTCAGGATTCCCAGTCAGAACACAGACAATGATCTTAACAATACCTATGCTTTATTTAATAATACAATGATACATATGCAGCACTTAGCCAAGATACTACAATCGAAATATATCGTGGTTAGTGCTTAGATTACAATCAGAGATCTTACTTAACAATATTACGAAGCAATACTTATTGTTTTACTGATTACTCTTATGGTTTTATCCTATGTTTAGCAAACAGGATGCAATACTCACTGACTTCTTTTGAACTCTTTAGAAGTGGAGACCAGCTCGCTTCCACCTGTCAAAAGGGAGTTATTGAAGTGGTTAAAAAAAGGAGGAAGTTAGCTAAGAGTTCTAGGAAATAACAAGAGTTGAATACAACAAGAAGAGAGAGAGAGACAGAGAGAGAGAGAGTTGGGGTGATAGACACCCCGTTGGTGCGGATCCATCTGGCACAGCTTCACACGCATCGCATTGGGCATTCATTATGCACCTTTCTGTTCTCCCAAAGGATTGTTTTATACCCTTTTCCCTCATGTTGACTAAATTAGGGTCTGACCTAATCGAATCTTGAATACCTACGGAGACCCCCGTATGCATGATGACCTAAATCTATTCATCCTGTTTTTCTCAAAAAAGAGAAAAACTTAGCCCCTTTACCTGAATATATCAGATGACCTTCTGTTCTTTCCCGTAAGTGAGAGAAGGTTCGAGCGTATTTTGCTATTTGAGAGGTGTTTTTAGATCTCACAGACTGAAGCGATGCACCATTACTAACCTGACCTTAAACCTATTTATAAAAAGATAATTTACCCAAGCTTTTCCCGTCATGCCCTACTTACTGGGCGGCCCCCCTGCATTTCTGCTGACAGGAAAGAAGGTAAGCATAGATTCTTCTAGGCCTCAATTAGCTAAACTATCATGGCTTCCTTATATCTACCCTAGTTCTAGTACTACAAGCTAAGCACAGGCAATGGTGGGCACAGCCCGTCCACGACTAAAAGGCCCCTCTTAGAAAGAGGGGGAACCTGTTAAAATGCCATGGCCCCAACAAAATACGGAGGACAACTAAAGAGAAAAAAACAGGGATGGGAGTGGGGGTCAAAGGTTTAAAACAAGGGAACCAGAGGGGGACACCGAGCAGAGAACCACGGACAGCACCCACTGCTCCTTGAAGGCATCAAGAGAGACAGTGGACGTCACCCAAAGGAACTCTGTCCGGATTTGTAAGCGGAGGGCGGAACAGAAATAGGCCCCACAGTTGCAGGCCTCCCTCCTGGCCAGCCTCCTCTCCCGGGTGTTATAAATGGCTACCTTAGACATAGCCAGGAGGAGGATGATGATGAGGTCTCATGACTTAGTGGGGCCACAGATGTGGTGTGACAGGATCAGAAGGTGCAGGGAAAAGTGCAGCCAGAACCTCAGCAGGAGGCTCTGGAGGAGCTGGAAGAGGGGATGCAACCTGGTGCACTCAACATAGACGTGTGCCAGGGTCTCTCTTGTGCTGCAAGACTAATGTTAGCAGAGAGAAGATATTTAATACAATACTTTAGCCTTCCTACTAAATTGGCAGGTAACATCAGTCACAATATGAACACTAGTTCTCTAGATTTAGTTTTCCGGAAGGGAACTGAAATCAGACATCATTTGAAATTAATCCATGAACAGCTAGTATAAAATAATCCCACTGGGTTCAATCCTGCCCACTGCTGAGCATGTCCACCATAATTCTGAAAATCACTTAAGCATGGGCTTAACTTTCAGGTTTGAGTGGTGCTATTGAATCTATGGAGCTATTAAAAAACTTCAGATTAAGTTTCTGGTTAAGTGATTTCCTGGATCAGGGCCAGAGTACTTAGCCCATTTCAAGATCAAGCTTTTAGGTATCATTTGAGCCATATTCACTGGCAGCTGGAAAAGTGAAGGCTCTATACCAACTCTCAGACATTCAGCTCCTAGTCATTGTGGGCTTTTTGTTGAATATCATCCATGAAGTTCGTGAGGATTTCATCATTTACATATATGGATGATTATTTATTATTTATTATTATGTATTAGTGTACAGCGGCAGGTCATACATAGAGGCAGGATCCTTCATCACTAAAAGCTCTGCAAGGCTGAATGTACGGGAAATCAATATTTAATGGCTTCAGTAGCTCTTCAGGGTTTCCAGGATGCAGGAGGCAGAGTTTATTGGCTACTGAATGCAATATATCACATCTTAATTTTCTTAGGACTCATTTCCTCTTATGGGCATGTTTTTGCTTTGCATCTGGGCTAATAGTTACACTGCAAGAGGACACAGCAAAACTGTTCTGTGTACAAAATCCTTCCTTATAGGGGCTTAGGGTTCACTTCAACCTGCATCACTTTGGAATTTTGCATGCTAATAGCATGAATGAATGTTTATATCTATATCTATATCTATATCTATATATATATATAAAAATCAGTATATAAACTTCTATTGTCAGTTATACTGATGTAAGTCCAGAGTAACTCTATTAGAATTAATGGAATTACCCTGATTCACAAAGCTATAACTGGGAGCAGAGTTTGTCAGAAAGTATATTAACAATCTGAAGTTCTTCAGCCTCTGTATAGATAACAGTCTGAGAAAAAGAACGAATTCTCAGTTCTCCTGCTCACTAAGAACTGCATATCATGAATTTGCATATGAATAATAAGCGTTCTATGCTGCCTTTGAACTTCACTGGTGGTTCCATGAGAAGTATAGGTTATAATAGACACTTTGACATTTTCTGACTTAACCAGTGCAAAAAATACATTGGCATCGGCATTTTTAAATTTGCCTATAGTTTACTAAATTCTTTGAGATGGAAAACATCTTTGGAGATTGCACAGTAGCAGTAAAAATTCTGTATATGGTGTTATTAGATATAAGCAAGCTAGGACTCATTTGTTGTTGTCAAAGCAGATTGGAATGAGAGAAAAAAAGGTAAATTAGGTTGTTTGATTTTTTTTGTTAGTTTTCATTTTAAACTGATATGAATCCCTAAAACATCAGTTCCCCAAACTTTTGCTAAAGTGGTCCACCAACTGCATTTTTCTTTTTGGAATATACACTGTGCCAGGCTCCTCTCTGGGTGCCACCCGGAACTGGGGTTTCACTTAGCCATCTGACCCATCAATTTAAGGTATGATCTACACTAGGTGATTAAGTCTAATTTAAGGGTCTAAGGTTGATTGTATAAACCATTAGTCTACACTCCAGCTCTCAATAAGGGATTTTAAGGGGCTCTAAGGTCGACTTTTGTAATGCCGATTTCCCCAGGAGTAACTCATGAAAAATCAGTCTTAAAATGTCAAACTATACAAGTGCACATGGCAGTGTTATTAAAATAGATTTTATTAGCCTTTGAAACTGCCCCACAGTGCCCCTTGATATGTCCTTTCTGGCCATCACTTCACCTCCACTGTTCTTCATGTGAGGCAGAAGTAGGTGACAGGAAGCAGTGGTCATCAGCCCAGGAATTTTTACTAGATTTCCTTTCCTCTCTGGCTAGCATGGCAAGCAGACTTGTGCATCACATCTCTGCAGCACACCTAGAACACCTTGCAGCATACCTTCTAGCCATGAATTCTCAGGACTGCAAAAGAGACCCAGCATGATGCCATCAGGAGATCTTGGACTTCATCTCGGTGGGGGTTGAGAAGCCAATGGAACGTTCTACCAGCATTCTGCACCTGCTCTGCCTGTAGTTGAAGAGCTCCCGACTGGAGTCCAGGGTGCCTGTGTATGGCTTCATGAGCTGTCCACTGGGGGCGGGTGCTGGGCATTGCTGGTGTGGCACCATGGGGTGCCGCACCCCATGTCGGGGCTGGCCTGTGTGTGGCCCGGGACCACCAGTTCCATGTGCAGGCACCTAGCTTTTGCATTGCCCCCACCCTGTGGAGTAGGTGTGTACCCCTCCCTGGACATACCTGAGGGTCCCTCGGCGACATCCAGAGATGTCCAGCCCTCAGTCGCCCAGCTGGAAGAGCAGGAGGGGATCACAATGGTCAGCTCCCACTCCTCACTCGACCAGTCCATGGTCCCCTCACTCTCCTGGGACCCAATCCTGGCTGCTCCTCCTCCTTCTCCAGCTGCAGCTCTTCCCTGGAGGTGTCCAGGAAAGCCAGGGGGGTTAACTCTCCTGGGGCCCCAGGATGCTCCGTAGCTCCCTGTAGAACGGCCACGTCTCTGATCCTGCCGTGGAGCATCCGGCCGGGTCCCTGGCCGGGGCACATCCCTGGCGCAGATCTTTTTCTTTGGAGCCTACTTGCCTCGCAGTACACTCTAGGTGGCTGCTGGTGTGGAGGGCCATTGCCAGACAGCCGAAGGCTGCAGCATTGCGCTGCTTCATGCCCATGTGGCTCAGGACCTCCTCATCCTGACAGAGGCCTGTAGCCAGACATGAACCCCCCATTTGGCCTTTTATTCTCCCCCGCCACTGGGAGAGACACAGAGAGAGAGACAGGGAGGGAGACAGGCAGCTTTTGATGCCCTGGGAACGCAGGTGTGCTGTCTCACCCAGACTCCCTACCATACACAGAAACCAGACAGTCAATGGGCTAGCTAATGGCCGCCCTTCTGGCTGATATCGGTGATTGACACGCCTGATCAGCGCCCCAGGAAGAAAGGGGAACCTCCGCCCATCACCTCCAAGGTGCCCAATTGTCCACAATTCACAGGTGCGAATTGAGCCTTGCACCTTCCCTGGGAAATCTGGGGTTCAAACACATTCCTCCCTGATTGGCCACTTCAGACCAGGAAAAACCTATGTGACCAAAGGGGTATAAAGAGGGGTTTGGCAGCCCACCCCCTTTCAGCTCCAATCACCCACACCTGCTGGCCAGATCCGGTATTGACTCCCGAGACTGGGGATGCCTGGTTCATATCTACTTCCTCCCGAGAGATTGAGAGAAAGATTCCGGGTCACACCGGATCTATGAGACAGGGGTAAGAATTACACCTGTATTAC
Organism: Carettochelys insculpta; assembly: GCF_033958435.1. NCBI lineage: Eukaryota > Metazoa > Chordata > Testudines > Carettochelyidae > Carettochelys > Carettochelys insculpta. The sequence goes on along the minus strand of NC_134146.1, from coordinate 33,693,846 downwards.
ACTTCTTTCCTATAGAAATTGAGGGAAAGACTCTGGTTCCACCAGGTCTAAGAGGCAGGGGTGAAAATCACACCTGCAACGTGCCTTTCTTGTGTACACATTACTTGTATTAGTTTAAGCTAGCTAGTTTGTCTAGAACTTTTCTTAAGTTAAATTGTTTCTGTCTTTGTACAAATAAAAATGTAATTGTTAAAGCCTCTAATAAGTGTAATTTTTCCTCTTGCTGCTGTACCCAAACTAAACGCAAACCAAAGAACCCAGCCTGCCCTGGCTGCTTAGCGTAGCTGCTGGTGTGGCATCACCGCCTTTGCCCCACCAGACCTTTAGCTGGCACCTGGGCATCGGCTCACAAGGCCGAGGAGATCCCACAGCTCCCGCTCCATCCAGGAGGGGGCCCTTTTTTTTCCTCCCCCTGGAAGCCTTGCGGGGGCTAGGAGACAGGGCCATGGGGCTCACAGGGAGGCTGCTGGCCATGAGGGTGCTGGAGCATCAGGCTGGAGTGCATGTGCAGGCTGCTTCTAGCACACTCTCAGCTTCCTGCCAGGGGTTTCCTGTGTGCATGCGGCTTTAAGGAAGCCAAATGCAGGGACCATAGAGCCCCGCTGCTGCCTGCTGGAGTGGCCCCTCCCTCCAGCTGATCGGCTCCATGGCGGACCTGTATTTTGAAAAAGTGGACTGTGGAGCGTCTACATGTGTACTCTTTCAATTTATTATTTCGAAAGGGAGTGATCTTCCTGATACGGGATTGGGGTTCGGATTTCAAAGTCTGCGCCCTGTTCTTTTGATTTTCTTTCGAAAGGCAGGTTTACACGTGTGGATGCTCCTCCCGCTCTTTTGAAAAAGGGCCATTTATTTCGAAGTTTTTTGCACATGTAGACACAGCTGTGGAGAATATATCCACTTTGATTGTGTATCCAAAGTAATCTTCCATTAAAGGGGTCAGCAAGAAAGATAAAGGTGACAATAATGACAATGCTCATCTTAAATTGGCTCATTTAAAAACAACCAAACAGAATTTAGAGTTTTTATTTGCCTCTGTGGTTTTGGTGCTGAAATATTCTGATAACATTCTTCTCATGGGTCATCATCAAATGATCTACTACATGTCATCCATTCTCAACTTCTGGCAAACAGAGGCTACAGACACACAGAACAATCTCTTCCATCCCTGACCATCCTAGCTAATAGTCATCGATGCATCTATCCTCCAGGAGCTTAGCTAGTGCTTCTAAAAAAAATGTTATATTATTAGCCTTCACAATATCCCTTGTCAAAAAGTTCCACAAGTCGACTGAGTATTGTATAAAGAAATACTTCCTTATGTTTGTTTAAAACCTGCTGCCAATTAGTTTCATTAAGTGACTCCTGGTTCTTGTGTTATCTGAAGGAATAAATAACATTCTTATTCACTTTCTCCACACCAGTCTCCACACTTCCGTCATTTCTCTCTTCATACTCTCTTTTCCATGCTGATGAAAAACCTCTCATTGAAAAAGCTGTGATGTGCTCTAGTCCTGTTCTTTCTCATGAGGTATCTTTTAAGCCATTTTCTACAAGCCCCTGCCTGCAGTAAATAACCATGTCAGTGTTGTCAGTGTTGTCAGGTTGCACTGAGCCAGAAGCTTTGACTCAATGTGGACACTGATGACAGTGTGCATATTTTAAAACAACAAAATAAAGTTACCCATCTGAGCCAAATGAATTAAAGTAAACCCATGTTCTTCAGGTACAACTACAAGATCTCATTCACCAGAGTCCATTTCTTTTCCAAATGCTTGAGTTCTGCTCTTGAATGAATAAGAGAAATATGAAAGCTCTTTTGGCATTGCTTCATGATCATGTAGGTTTACAGAGAGATGGAATCATCACAAATCTAAAATGCTGAGGAATCTAAATTTTATCTCAACTTACAGAGAATTATGTTGAAACAATGTTACACTGATTTATAAAATAAGCATAAACAATAGCACCTTCTGACAATAAGTTCTGTACTAATTTATAGGAAATAATAGTATCTTTGTGGACAGAAGAACAACATTCTTCAAAAAAAAAGATGAACTTTTGAAGATGTGCTATTTTAGCGTGATGATCAAAATGTAGTAACAAACTTGCCCGTCTAACATAATATAATAAACTGATGTCACAACACCAGCACAATATTTAATTTTACACTCTAAAAAATGTGGTTAATTGTCAGTACTAAACTAAATTAGTTGGCACGTCCGCTGGGTGTGTGGTGGGAGAGCTTGTGAGCCAATTAGCTTTGCTCCAACTTGCTTTTACTTTCAAAAAAAGTGTCCCCCGCCCAGAGTTGTTAACAGAAAATCATATTATCATCCCCATGGAGAGTGACTGCCTGACCTCAGGACTTTTTATTTTTGTTTGTTTGCTTGTTTGTTTGTTTGCATTGAAATATTGGAAGGTATTTTTATGTTAATGAAACAACCAGGTTGCAGAGAACTCACCAGTATGCATATTCTTTTTCTAAGGATTTAGTTTAGATCATGCTATGACATAAGTTCCTTCTTCTGAATATTGAAAGCCACTTTTACCAACATATATTTTATACTTGTCGAAGTAGCATAGCAAATTCCAGCTTTAGTATGCTTAGTATTTGCTGTTGGAAGCAAGATATTTTTAGAGGGATTTTGAGACTTTGGAGTTAGCGTCAAGAATGTCTTTAAATGGGACAGTGGAAAACAAGGTTGCAATGCTCATGTCTCCTGATAGAAGAACACGCCATACCTTGAAAATCAAGCCATGAAATCTTAAATTCAAAGAATAAACTTATGAGATCTGATTTATGTTATACTTCACAATATTTGTGAGATTAAAACAAAAAAGAAATGTCTCTTCCACTGTGTGACAATCAAGTGCATACATTTTAAGTCTGCTAAACTGGTTCATCTTTCAAGAAGACCTAAGAAAGTGTCCTGCAATAGAATTTTTGTGAAGATAGTTTCACAAAAGTAACATAGAAGGGAAAAATTAGCATTTAGATTGAGATATATTGAAGAGCAGGAAACAGCAAATTTGCAAGCATTCTCTTTTTGGATAGGACAACTTCAGTGATGCAGTTAGAATGGTCACAATTTAAGATTTTTAGGGTTCCATTATTCATTTTTGTAAAGTTTTGGGAGAGGAAGAACCATGCTGTGCAAGCAGATGTAGTTGATGGCATTCTCAGGTCATGTGGACTTCACCAATTGTGTTTAAATTATTTTACAAGCCTATAAGATTAGGTATTGATTTTAGTATGCTTTGGCCCAGGTTTAGCTAACACCTAATGTTCCCTGACTAGGCCCAATGAACAGGGAAATTAACTTAAATTCACATTCTTGTATGATACTAAAAACAGCAGATACTGAACCCTGTGGAAATATACTTTTTGTGAAAGTGAGTGAAATGTGCCCAGAGGGAATCTTCCAGGCAGCAAATTTTTAAATTGCAACAGGACATGTGCCTATGAAGGTTTTCTATAGGTACCCCTGAACCTGGATCTGGGTTCCTCAGCAGAAGTCATATTATGGGGAGAGTGCACCGCTACCTTCCCCCCTGCCCCATATCCATTCAGCACATTCTCCTTCCATGGCCCAGGGCTTGGTCTACATCAGCTTCTAACATTTAACCCAAGGCCAATTTTCTGCCACTAATTTGATTTTCCCCTGCTTGTTGTAGAGCAATATCAGTTTGATACCTTCAGGCTCTCCCTATTCCCTGTCATTCTTCCTTGGCAATGGCAGGTGAAAATGAATATACATTTTTTTATTTTAAGTTTCTTGAGAAAAAGCAGGAGCTAATCACAGAAGAGGGATGGGACTATGATGACCTTCACCTTTGTTTAGAAGACAGCTTGCTTATTTTGTTGTGGTGTAGGTAACAATATACATTTCCCTTCCCATGAAAGGTCAGTTGCAAATACCATTTTGATTCTGACTATGCCCTAATTTGACAAATACTTCCAGTAAAGTCATGCTGTCATTACTATTTTGGACAAATATTTGGGAACAATCTACAGAGACATGGAAAGTTTGACAGAAGTTACAGACAGTGATTGCCAGGGTATTTTTTCTTTCTTTTTCTTAAAACCATACTATCCGTAAATTTAATTTCCCACCTGAGGAAAAACTAGATATATTAAGGGAAAAGTCACTAGGGTTTTGTTGTTTTCATTCTTTTCCTGAGTGGCAGTAATTTTGCAATTACTCCAGTTGAATCTTGTATTTTAACATGCAAACAGCCTCTTTGAATGGGACTAATTGCAGAATAAAATATTTCTAACTGTCAGGACCAAATTAAGGCAGTCTAGTGCTCTGATCAAAACTCACCCAAGCAGCCCTACTGTAGCCCTGACACTCCACCAGATGGCTACAGGTTTCAGATGAATGGGGTAGTTCAGTCTTTCCAGAACTACTTCTTCGGGCCATCACTGGGTCAATTCCTTATGTGTCAGTTTCTTATGTGGTTCCTCTTTATAGGCTTTTTTTGTATTCATGAGCACTGGCAGTTTTATTTGTTTTGAAGTTCTCTTCTTATTCTTATTTTTGTTGACATCCCTTTGTCTATCTGCAGAGTGTCCCTAGCCCCAGCAGAATGGGGAAAGTTCCACCATTCATGACACATGGGAAACAGCATTTCAGAATCCCATGTAGAGGCATTCAATGCTACTTTCTACTTTCAGAGCTCTGTTCTGTGGCATTTCCAAAACAAAGGTCAAGGAATGGGAGTGATAATGCAGGTTCATCCAGAACTGTATAGCCTGTGAGGTAGTCCTTGGCTATGTCTGCACTAGAGAGTTTTGTTGACAAAATTCGGGTTTTGTTGAGAAAACGCATGGAGTATCTATATACAAAATGCATTTCCCCCAAAAAAACCATTGGCAAAAAAACCATGTAGACACTCTAGGGGGCTGTTTTGTCAGCAGAGTGGATCTGCAGATCAATTCACTTTTATGTGTAGATGTGATTTGTTGACAGAAGAGTTGTTGGAACATCTCTCCTGACAGATACTTCAGCAGACAGATGATTGTAGTGTAGATGTAGCCCTCCTGAATAAAAAAAGTACAAGTAATGAGGTCAGTACAGCAACCCAGAGGCTTGGCACAGGATGGGTAAGATCTGTCTTTCTAATGCATCTTAGTATAACTATGATTTTTAAATTTTCTTTATTGTTCCTGTACATCACAGCCATCATAGATAGGAATATCTGAATTGAAAACAAAAACAAAAAGCAGTATTGTTTTCTCTCTCAATAGTTTTCTCACTCAGTAGCTTTCTCTCTCAATAGTTCATATGTTCCAATAAAGAACAAATATTCCTAGTGCATAATGAATATGTCTTCACTAAATATAGGAAAGAAAAGTAAAGAAAGGAAAGGAAAGGAAACGCAATGATCGGCAGAAGTGTTAGAAAAAGCAAATAAAGTATCTTGGCTAAAGCTTGGCATTATTTCAAAGTTGAAATTGTGAGCTTAAAATGCTACCAAGTTTTAGCTGAAATTTCGAGTAGTTGCAGAGATGTTGGCACATAAGTAGACATCAGCAATTTTTTGAAGAAAGGGAAATTGAGTTACAGATGGCATACATTGAAATATACTAAAAGATGGGAGAGATGAAGACTACTTAGGACCCAGGCGTGAAAATTGAAAACTATAAAGTCTTTAGTGAGTCTAACATTCCATTCACTCTGGAGAGAATGTTTCAGATTACTCTGAATGTGTCTAAGGATTGTATATAATATACAGTGTGCATGGCCATCATCTTAAAAAGCAGGATTTGTTCAGCACCTGCAAGAAAAAATGAGTTTCAAGGATTCAGTTAAAATAGGTTGAGCATCATTAATGTGGATTACACCTTAAGAACATGCTCATTTTCATTTGCACATTCCACGTAGTTAAATTAGTAATTTAGCATATTTTTTTAAAAGTCTAATTTATGTAAATATTGGTCAAATGTAACCAACTTTTGAGACCTGAGCTACAATAAACTAAGAGAGATCTAGTTTTATGGCTTGTTTTCAAGGAACTTTTGTTTGTTTCATTTGAGTGTGTGCTACATCAGTAAACAAATAGCCATGGTGATTTAGTAAACAGCAACTGGAAATTAAAGAGAAAATGATAGTTATGAATCACAATTCTCTCTTTAGACACACAAACTCTGTGTCTACACTACAAAAATAACTTCAAAGAAAGCAACTTCAAAGTTGAGCATCTACAGACACCCAACTTCAAAGTTAAACTTCAAAGTAGGGTCTTATTCCATTCCCAGGAATAGAGTAAGGACTTCAAAGTTGGGCTCCCTACTTCAAAGTTAACTTTGAAGTAAGGGAAAATGTGTGAAGACTCTCTGCTAGCTACTTTGGAGTAGTGCCTAACTTTGAAGTTAACTTTGACATTAGTTCCTAGTGTAGACACATCCATAGTGGATCAAATAGTCAGTGAGGCAAGTAAACAAACAGCTGAGGGGGGAGATGAGACCTCCCCATGTGACCTACTACATGACCGCCGTGACCCCAACCCAAGGCACCCCATGCTCTTTCCTTACCTTTCCCTCATTAGCTAGAGAAAGGGAGGGCTGGAGTTGATATGGCAACTGAGATGCTGCTGGAAGTTCTGCTCCTTTCCCCAGTGCCCCCTCTACCAGGGAAAGGTGTACAACTCCAAGTCCCTTCTACCAGGGAAAGGTGTACAACTTCTCACCCCAAACCCAGTTCCTCCATTGGCTGCCACATCTCTGTATACAGGGCAGGAGGGGATGGAATTGGGAGTTCTGCTCCTTTCCCCTTTAGAGCTGCGTCTACACTAGCCGGCTATTTCGAAGTAGCTGTGCCAACTTCGAAATAGCGCCCGCCGCGTCTACATGTGCTGAGCGCTATTTTGAAGTTGAAATCAACATAAGGCGGCGAGACGTCAAAGTTGCTATCCTCATCAGGAGATGGGAATAGCGCCCTACTTCGACGTTGAATGTCGAAGTAGGGGACGTGTAGACGATCCGTGTCCTGCAACATTGAAATAGCAGGGTCCTCCATGGTGGCCATCAGCTGAGGGGTTGAGAGACGCTCTCTCCAGCCCCTGAGCTCTGTGGTCGCCACGTGCAGCAGCCCCTTAAAGCTCCCCGCCCTCTTATTTCCTGTGCAGGAAGCTGAGAGCTCATGCAGGCAGCAGCACAGCCACGTGCACAACCTGCACGTCCTCAGCAGCCCCAACCCACCGCCCTGCACCCCATGGCATCCAGCCAGCCCCCCAAGCGCCCACAGGGCACCCCCGCAAGGGGACCCAGGACTCCCAGCCTGCCAGCCAGCGGGGGAAGAGGCAATGGGGCCCCTCCTGGACGGAGGCCGAGATCTGGGACATGCTGGGGCTCTGGGGGAAGGAGGAGGTGCTGCAGGTAATGGGGAGCAAGAGGCAGAATGCGGATGCATTCGCTTGGCTGGCCGAGGGCCTGGCTGCCTGGGGTCACCCTGCCCGCACTCCTGACCACATCAGGAGTAAGGTAAAGGAGCTGTGGCAGGGTTATGCCTGGGCCCGGGACGCAGCCAGCCGATCTGGGGCCGGCCCCGCCCCTCAACCCTTTTACAGGGAGCTCAGGGCGATCCTGGGCCCCCGGTACACCTCCTCCCCCACCGGCCACCCTTGACACATCAGCTGATGAGCCCCAGCAGGCCCCGGAGATGGAGTCTGCCCCGGAGGCCAGCCCTGCACCCCAGGGCCCCCCCCAGGAGCCCACCCCTGGGACACCGGAGAAGAAGGAGGAGGAGGCCTCCAGTGATGGGGGCTGCTGATAGACCTCCCCTCCCACAGCTCCAACAGGGTTTGTGCCCAATGGGTGTCCCCCAACCATGGGAGAGGACCGTCAGGTACGTACCCCCCTGGTGCACACCCCTGGGGTTAAGGGGCGGGGACAAGAGACATGACCAGGGTCCTCCACACACCCAGATGACCATGGCCCCGAGGACAGCAGCGGCATGTCCCTCAGAAGAGTCCATCAGCCCCTGCCTCCCAGCAGGACAGCACCATGCCCCATCCCTGGGGATGGGGGGAGCGGAACCTAGGGTCCCCCGGGGTGGGGGGGTTGGACACCCATCATCATCATCATTAGCATCTCTGGGGGACAGAGATTGGGAACCAGCAGCAGAGGGCTGGGGGGACAAGGGCCATGGGTCAGGGCCCAGACTAATGGCTGTCTCCACTCTTCTTCCCCCCTCTGTTCCTCAGCTGCACCATCGGAGGGCCCAGAGAGCACCGGCACGGAGTCAGTGGTCCTGGACAGCCCACTGAGGCCATCCCAACAGGCCAGCCCCTTGGCGGAGCATGGACGAGCCCCAGGACGAGCCTGACAGCAGCAGAGACATCTGCGGGCATCCATGGACCCCTAGCTGCTCACACCCTCCGGCATCTGCTGGAGGTGTCCGAGTGGTGCCTGCAGGTGGAGGAGAGGCAGCTCCATCTACAGAAGCGAGTGCTGGCCTGGTGCCAGGAGGCTTGGGGGGGCCTTCATGCACACCTTTGAGGACATCGTGTGGCACTTGCCCCCCCCCCCCCCGCCTCTCTGCCCGCCAATTCACCCACTGCTCTGCCTGCCGTCCCTCCACCATCAGCTGTCCTAGGGCCTGACACTGAGGGGGACCATGGGCCTCCGGACTCCACCCAGCCCTATCTGCCAGTTCTCCCGGCCCCCACGCAGCCTCAACCGGGCCCACAGCCGAGACGTGGGTCACGCCCCCCAATACCAGGTGCAGGACAATAGAGGGTGCGTGGCCGAGGACGTTGTCCCCCAAGGCCCCCTCCGGCCCTCTCCTTTGGACATATTCCCCCATCTTTGTAAATAGTTTTTGTTCTACCCCTGTTTTGTACCTGCCCCTCCATGTACATAGTTCCCCCCTTCTTCTGTTTATAATTAATACAGGTTGCAGGGTTTTGTTTAAAAAAATTCCATTTATTGCACAGAAGTATGTTGGGGGGTGTGCTCTTGGGTTCTCTGTGGTGTGGGCATGGGGGCAGGGAGTGTTGTGGAGGATGGGGGGGCGGTGCAGTGGGTGGCTCACCCGCAGCTGGCCCTGACAGCGTTCATCCCGCAGCCTAAACAAAATGGGCCCGCAGGGCCTCCTGCACCTGGATCCCCTCAGGGTCGACCTGGCGACTGGGGGCAGCGAGTGACTGGACATCGGCCCTTCCAGCCTCCACAGCCCAGCCCTGGAAGAAGGCCTCTCCCTTGCTCTCCACCAGGTTGTGGAGTGCGCTGCATGCGCCCACAACCCGGGGGATGTTGGTGAGGCCTGCATCCAGGCGGGTGAGGAGACGCCTCCAGTGCCCTTTGAGGCGGCCAAAAGTGCGCTCAACCACCTGGCGCGCATGGTTCAAGCACGTGTTGAACTGCTCCTGGCTGGCTGTGACATGGCCCGTGTAAGGGTGCATGAGCCAGGGCCGGAGGGGGGGTACGCCGCGTCTGCAATGAGGCAGAGGGATCCACGGGGATCTCCCGCTGGGGGATGTAGGTCCCCGCCTCCAGCCGGCAGCACAGGCCCAAATTTCTGAACACCCGGGCATCATGGGTGCTGCCAGGCCAGCCAACATAAATGTCCAAGAGGTGGCCCTGGCTGTCCACCAAGGCCTGGAGGACCATGGAATGGTATCCCTTCCTATTGAGGAAGTATTCTCCGCTGTGCTCTGGGGCATGGATGGGGATATGGGTCCCATCCAGAGCCCCAAAGCAATTTGGGAAGCCCAGGCTGGCAAACCCTGTGATGGCATCATCCAGGTCCCCAAGGCGCACGAGCCTGTGGAGGAGCAGGGCATCGATTGTGCAGACGACCTGCAGGGGAAGGACATGAGAGAGCACCTGTGAGGGGTGTGCAGGGTGTGTCTGGCCCTCCCCCCCGGGCTCCCCCCCGGGCTCCCCCCCCGGGTCCTCTTACCTCCATGAGGACAGCCCCGACGGTGGCCTTGCCGATGCCGAACTGCTGCCCTACGGATTGGTAGCTGTCTGGAGTGGCCAGCTTCCAGACGGCGATGCTGACCCATTTCTCTACAGTGAGGGCACGTCACATGGGGGTGTCCTGGTGCCTTAAGGCAGGGGTGAGCCACTGGCAGAGTTCCAGGAATGTCTGCTGGCTCATTCGGAAGTTCCAGAGCCAGCAGTCGTTGTCCCACTCGCTGAGCACCAGCCGCTCCCACCAGTCTGTGCTCGTGGGGTATCTCCACAGCTGGCAGTGTGTGCGGTGGGTGGGGGGGCTGGGAGGGCAACAAGGTCTGGGGCTGCTTCCTCATCCCCTGGGGGCAGCTCATCTTCCTCAAATAAAAGATGGTCAGCGGCCTCCTGCATGGCAACGAGCAGGGCAGCCACTGCTCCTCCAGAGGCGGGTGTGTGTGCCTCTGGCTGCTGCTGCTGCTGCTGCTGCTGTGGGTCCATGGTGCTTCACGGGGTGTGCATGCCTGTGGCTCTGCAGACCACGTGCTGTGCAGGCTGAGTGTGTCTGGGAGGGGCCCTTTAAGGGAGTGGCTTGTTGTTGCCCCGGAAGTGCTAGTCCGCCCTGTGACTCTGTCTGCAGTTGTTCCTGGCTCCCTTATTTCGATTTGGGCCACTTTAGTGTGTAGACGCTCCCCTGCAGCGCCTATTTCAATGTAGTGCTGTCCAACATCAACGTTGAGCATCGACAGCACCAGCCCTGGAGGATGTGTGGACACTATTCGTCGAAATAGCTTATTTCGATTTCACTACATCGAAATAAGCTATGTCTATGTAGCATCCCCATGTAGACGTAGCTTAGGAGGGACAGCAGTGAAAACAGCAAAACACCAAGCAGCTCATTTGGCTGCCATTGCATTCCTAGTCCCATCCCCCAGATGCCAGCCCCATACACAGAGATGCAGCAGCCAGTGGAGGGACTGGGGATGTCTTTCCAGAATACTGTACCAGCTAAAATTATTGTGGTGGTATACGATCAACTGACCACTGCAAATAGTACAGTGTGCGTCAAGTGCTATGTTTCCACTGGGACACACTGTGTGGGGTTTGGGAACCAAAAAGCTTATACAAGATTACTGAACACTGCAGGCCTACATGTGCAGGAAGCAAGTTCTGCAGTGACTCTTTGTGCATAGAAAAACCACAGTGCACAGACTGGAAACTGTGAGCATGGTAGAAAATAGCCAGCATGTCCACTCAGTGAATTACAACCCTATGCTTAATGTGGCTTTCAGTGAGCAGCACTGTAGCTATTTTGAATAGAGCAGAAGCTAAAATCAAGGTAGCAGTATGAATCACCCCACACCATGGGCTGGATAGGAAGATTCCTTCTGCTTCCCCCAACACCCATGTAGTTTGTATGACCCTTTTATTCAGGTTGTAACTAGGTTATGAGAATACAACCATATTGCACAGTTACAAAAAACATATTTCATCCTTCCACCATTGATGATTTATTAAATTTCTGTCTATGTGGTAATACAGATGTATGTAATATTGCAGTATGATTAGAATGAGCTCAAGCCCAATACCTTCCTGAATTATCTGCACTAGTACCTATGCTTGGAATCTAACATCTGTCTCTCCGTATACCACAGTTTATTTGGTATTTATGAAACAGAAAAAAACAAAGCAGTAAGTGGCAAGTTATATAAAGTCTTAGAGTGCAGAACTGTTAACAGATGGAATAAGCCATAAGTACTGCGTCTATTGCTTATGGATAGTTATATCATTTTAGTTCTCTGCACAGCTATTGAACCGGTCAAGATAAAAGTTATTCCCTTCCTAGCTACATCAAGTACACTGTTCCTCTTCTCAGCTAAGCATTTTTACCCCATGAAAAGTAAGAGGGAAAGTCATGCAGCGGAATCAGCCTGTTTGATTTTGATTCATTATAAAATTGCTGGAAGTTGTATTGTGCCTTCATTGGTTTGTTTACTATTCAATAGAGCAGCAGAAGTATTTTGCATTTTTCTCCCTTTTAAATACATGATTGCTATTTACTTGTGTAGTGTGAGAATAATAGTCCTACACACAAGGCTTGCGAGTAAGAGTACGCAATAGCCTGAACAACATACAAAAAAAAGTAATGTGGATACTACAACAACTGCTAGTATGGTGTAACTACATCACTGGCAACAACAGTGTATGCACTGCAGTAGCTGTGACTCATCCCTGTTTATCATGCTATGGAAAATTACTCTGAGTTGATTTTCATGGCATGGCAGTAGAAAACACTCCTGGCCCTAACAATGCAAGCAATTTAGACCAGTGGACCTGAACCACTGCTGTTTATTATTGTCGATGGACTGCCTATTTGTTTCATATCCCCAGAACTCTTGTTTATGACGTTCACAGAACTTGAAGGGTGAAAACATTTCATTTGCTGTCAGAGAGTTCCATCTAGCAAATGTTGTTCCTGTAGCTGAAACCATACTTTAGGACTGTGATTATTTTAAATGTGACTGGTTGGAAATGGGTCACTCAGTGGACACTTTTCAAACAGTTAGAGGACATTGATTTTGCTGATGATGTTGCTCTCCTTTCACACTTACACAAAAACATGGAAAAAAAGGTTGTGATGCTAGACAAAGCTGCCTCAGTGACTGGACTAAGCATCAATAATGGAAAGACAAAGACAATGAAGATCAACCAGATCAACAACATTATCATGCTGGGAAGGCATGATCTGGAAGATGTGGAGCAGTTCTCCTGTTGAAGGAGTATTATGGGAAGTGGTGGAGGAAGAGATGATAGCAGTGCCAGAATAGCAAAAGCCACAGCTGCATTCAAGACCCTTCATTCCATATGCAGATCACAAATAATTGGTGAAGATGAAACCATGTAACTTCATCATACATGTGAAGAGTGTGGTCTTGTATGCATGTGAGACCTGGCATATTAAAAAGTCTTCAAATCACAAGCTACAGACATTCATAAACAGATGCCTGAGGTACATCCTTCACCTCAAATGGCAAGATGTGGTCACAAAGGGGGAGCTTTGGAACAGAGCAGGACAAAAACAACTTGATGTTCAAATCAAGAGAAGAAAGTGGGGATGACTAGGCCACACTCTCAGAAAATCGTAATCCAGCATAATCCATCAAACTCTCAAACAGAACCTGCAAGAAAAACACAAAAGTGGAAGTGCGCAAACAAGATGGAGAAGATCGACTGAGACTGAAAGACAACAACCAGGGTACTTCTGGGGTTTTGTCCCAAGACAGAATGAAATGGAGCAGACTTGTGGATGACCTATGCTCCATGCAGAGCACGAGGGTTTAAGTCTGGGATGATGTTAGCCGGTGGCCGGGTAATGTGCGGTGAGGTACTCCCCTGGGTCCTAAGCAACCCAGTTTTTACTGTTAGAGCAGGGACCTGCTAGCACTCTCACCCACAGCCAGGCTGTAGTAACCAAATGGTTAAAGTTTGTTTTGTTGTGCTGGCTGTGTTGCAGTGACAAAAGGATAACCGGGTCAGGCTTAGAGTTTAACTAGTTACAAGTGTATTAAGCTACAGTTATAAGCATGTGGTTACAAAGGCTATTGTTTACTTCTTATATGCTAGCAAAGTACAGGTGTTAACAAGTTACGTTACAATCCAATACAAAGATATCTGTTACCATCTAACGCAATGATATCTTGACACAACGACATCTAGTTACAGAGCTCTAATTCTTTAGCTGTGCACAACAAAGTCGGAGACGTAGCATGGGTGTATCTTACCCTCTCTGCATCTCTCGATACCAGCGTAGCTAAGCCGGATCAGTCACTCAATTCCGCGGAAAGACGAATACGAGGTTGGGCGTCCCCAGTTGTGGACCTTGGGAGGCAATCACCTGACCCGACCAGCAGGTAGTTGGTGGAATGCACTCAAAGTTAGAGTTCTGCTGGACCCACCTTTCATACCCCTTTTGGGTTACGTATTCTCTTTCTTATCTATGGTGCCAGATCATACTGGTCTGTCTTTGTGAGGCCAGTTTTTTACTAGGGCATTTTTTACTTAATTTGCACTTGTAAGACAGGAGATAAGCAATTTAGGAGTACAGGACATTCCTTTTGTGTGGGCGGGGCACTTCCCCTTCTGGGATGGTTGTGTGGTCATCATATCCATCAATGCCAGCTGGGGTGATTTCTTGAGGGTCCCCCCCCGCCCTCTTGTTGACAGTTTGGCCTGTTAGCCTTCTGTCTGTACTTTCTGCTTCTCAGGGTCACGATAAGCTAGCACATCTGGGCCTCAATGAGGGCATCAAAGACTGTGCTGTCAGCAGCCATTTCCGTGCCCTGTGTGCTCCTCAGTGGGGGTGGGGGGGTGGGCAGCGAGCAAGCTGGCTTGTAAGGGGGAGACTTTGTCTGGCTACAGAGGGCCAACTATTTTGCATCAGAGGCCACATGGCAAAATTTTTATATGTTCTGGGGGCCGAACACAAAATAGCCCCAAACCCACCTACCCCTATCCCCAGGCTTAACCTGCCTCAAACAACAAGCTCCATGAACTGCAGCTAATCTTCTCTGGCTGCCATCTTTCCCCCTTCTGAGTGTGGCTGCTTGGCTCCAGCAGGGACAGCATCATCCACCCCTCCTTTCAGCTCTCCTGCTTTCTTCCCACACTTGCAGCATGGGCAGGTCCGTGTCCTGCTGCGCTGAAAGCATGGAATTAAATTTAATTGATTTAATGGACAGATCCTTCCTGCCACCCTACTGTCCGTTAAACCAATTAAATTTAGTTCCATTGTTTCAGCTGTGGCAGGGCAGAGAGTCATATGTGGCCCCTTAAAGAGACACGTGCAGCTCTGGAGCTGGTGTTTGCTGACTTCTGCCCCAGCCTCAGTACACTACATGCCCTACACGCACTTTGGTTTCCTTGGGTAAAATGACACCGCTGACATGGGAAAAGGCTTCATGGGCTGGATTTAAAGACTTTGCAGGGCAGATTTTTGGCCATGGTCCATGTGCTGGACAACCTTGGTTTAAGTCAAGTAAGTCAAGAATGGAAAATAGAATTTCATTATCCAATAAATAAATGAAATACACTGAAGTTTTGGAATTTGGTTATGTTGTAGTGTAGAATGTTTCAAAATCTTTCAAACTGTTTCAAACTCAAAAAGTGGGGGTAAAGTGGAAAGAGTCTTCTCATTCTAAACCTCATTACTGCCATACCACATGCATTGATTTACATTCTCTATCATCGTTATAATATTGGGGCTATACCTCTTACTAACCCAAACACAAAATTTTATTTTTGGCCTTGAAAAGAAAATCTGAGATCCTCACTTGGCTTACTAGGATAAGCAACTTTGCAAATAATATCACCAGTGAATGCAAAATTCACTGATTGATCTACTGCTTACAAGATGCTGCACAAAACTGGTCAGTGCTCAGTAAATATGTAAATTGGGAATGTCAGTATATAGATAAAGACAATGCTTTAGATAAATACAGTTATAATTATAAATCTTATCCAGTGATTTTTAGTGACTGAGGTCAGATCTACTGTAAAAAGTGCATGCAGCTACATCACCCCGGGTGAAAAATTCACACTCCTGAGCAACAGGAACCAGATCAGGAACCAGATCTTGCCATTTACAAGAATGGGACAAAATGTATTAATATTCTCTCAAGTCAAGTGCTCATATTTATATTTTCAGCTAATTGTATGTTACATTGGTTTAATTCCGTGTGGGTAGATTCTGGTTTGTATTAATGAATCTTGAAGTAATGGTCCAAGAAGTAGAAAAATCTGCCTGGATTGTGTTTATGGTGGAGCAAGATGCCTTGACCCTACCTCATGGCCAGGAATCAGGCAGCCAGTGCTGAGAATGCCAGAGTGGCTTGAGAGTACAGACTATTCTTCTGGTAGCCTGACTTTTGATGGTCCTAGATGTTCGACTTACATTTGAAGCTGCTCACCCTAGCAGAATCCTTGAAAGAAAACAGTGATATAAACTCATTTTTCTTTCACGAAGTATGTATCCCCAGTGAAGAATAGTGAGATGCTCACCTGAGCCCCTTTTGAATATAGCCCAACACTTTAAAACTAGAGTGGCGGCATTCACTTTAAGTAGTCTGAACCTACTCAATAGTTGTCATTTTCTACTGAGCTCTTGAACTTTGTTCTTTAGGAATATAAGATATAGTAATGTAAATTTACATTAATTAATAGAAAAGAAGTGAATCAGTCTTCATGGTAAGCCCTTCAGTTTGCCTACAATGGACAACTATACCAACTACAGTGATTTTGCACTATTCCAATTTATTCACAGGGATGCAGTAGTGAATATAACTAGGGTGTAACACATCATATACATATTGTACTGTAGGAACAGACATCCCATTGTTGGATTTTTCACATTATTGGTTTTCTGGTAATATCTTATTATATTTATTGTAATGGTAAATTCTGTTTATCCAGTGCTGTGGCGAGTTCCTCTTGCTTTTGTGTGTGTGTGTGTGTGTGTGTGTGTGTGTAAGTTAAATAGATACTTTAAGCTGACATAACTAGAAATGAGGTATGCAAATTATTGGCATTGCCTATATACAAGGATGACCTGTGTATCAAAGAATTTAGGTTGTTGTCAAGCTCTCCAGTGTACAATGTCCATGGTATTGAAAAAAAATGCTTCAACGCTGAAAATACTTCTGGGTTTTTTTGTGGTTTTTTTTAATACTACAACAATCTTAAGAATGCAGTATCATCCTTTAAATCAGAGGGCTTTAAAAATTAAGTAGTTTTCCTATTAGTCCTTTTACTGCAGGAACTTACAACTGAAAGACTCTTTGAAAATAAGCTTCTTTCTTACTAGTTGTCTTAACACACTGCCTATTGGCCCTGGTCATAGGCCAGACCCTGTTGTTCCGGGCACTGTACAAAACAGAAAAAAAAAGACAATCTGTTCCAAAGAGCTGACAATCTAAATAGATAAAAAGAGACAACAGATGGAAACACAAAGGTAGATGCGGTGCGAGAAAATAAGACCGTATTTGTTAGCAGGATTGTTTTTGGAGTCATGCTGTTGCTTCTACGCATAGTTAATGAAGTTAATTTAGGACTGGTCTACACTAGGAAGTAAGGTCAAATTTAAGGCTCTATGATCAATTTTAAAAGCTCTCTGTCTACACCCCAGTGATCAATAAGCCGATTCTAAGCAGCTGTAATGCTGACTTCTGTATTCCTGATTTCCCAGCAAAGTTATTTGAAAAATCAACTTTGCAATGTCAAGCTAAAACAGTGTAGATTAAAAAGGGTTAAAAACAAGTTTATTAGCCCTGGAAACTGTCCCACAACGTCCCTTGAGGTGTCCTTTCAGGTCATTACTCCAGGTGAGCTGGAAGTAGGAAACGGGAAGCCCAGCATTTTGAATGTATTTCTTTATAATCAGTGTGGTGATCACATCTAGTTACTTTAACAGAGCACCAACATGGAGCCATTATCAGGAGAGCCAGGGACTCGTTACATCTTGTGGGCTAGCCCCAGCCCCGACACAGCACATGGCAGCTTGGCTGTGAGGACCAGACAGTGGTGCATGAGACAGTGGGATGTCATGTCCTAAGCAGGGTGAAGCCTTCTTCCCTGAAGAGGATATAGCCAGAGAGGCTGGAATATTTCATTCAGAGCATCACATTTGTATGTGGAGGGCCTGCTTCCCCATAGGTACCTTGCATTTGGGGGTCTAGCTCCCACCTCACCATGTGGCTAACCTCCCCATGGCAAGATTTCTGGTGTGGGGGCTGTCTGTCTCCAGGGGAAGTTTGGTGCCTGCATCTGCTAACAGGAACCTCTGTGGAGCTCCTGGCTCTGGAAGCTTTGGAGCGCTAGCCCTGGCCAAATTATCGTATGGGCCCCCCCCACCCACCCCCCTGTTGCTTCCCAAAGCATGTGGCCAGGGGAGCTGTACAGTCTCTGTGATGTCCTGTTGGCTGCATTTCATAGGGACCTGGAGGACAAACACCATAATATGTGGGCTTGACAGCTAACTGACTTGCTGCCCTGCACCATGAAAGGCATTCTTTCCCCAAGGGACCACTGAGGTTCCTGTTAGTGTGGCACAGTCAGAACAAGGAAAGACATCATTGCTAGTTGCAGGGAGAATAATTCTTGAGTGTGTAACACAGGTGTCCAGCCCCCTGAATGCAAGAATGTTACAGGTTTCCTGAAATGGTCATAGCTAATTGTAGCCTGACCACCTTTACCAATCTTTTTGGTTCCTGTATATATTTTTCAATGGGTTCTTTCCCCAGGGCACACTGAGGTTCCTGTTAGCATGGCACAGACACCTGGAGAACAGACAGCTTAATAGGTGGGACTGTCAGCTCCATGACTTGCTGTCCTGCTCAGTGAGAGGTGTTCTTTCCCCAAGAGACCACTGATTTGCAATGGGGGAAGAGAGACTAACCACTAGAAAGTGAGGCACTGTCTTTCCTTCTCTTCTTCTTCTGAGTGATGCTAACCACTGGACACTGATGCCCTCTGGGATTCCCCACTTTTCCTAACGTCCTTCTGAAAATTGGCCATTTGGCTCCAAGGGGATGGAAATGAAGGCAATGCAGCCTGGGAAGATGATGGTGGGTGCTATCAGGACACATTTGGTTAAAAGGTCCATGATGCAGATGACAAACAATATTTCACTGAGGAAAGAGAGTTCTGAAAAATGGCTGTTTGTTTTGAGGGTGATGCAGTTTGAGAAGATGACATCACACTCCCACCACCACTTATGGGAATTTTTTTCCCGTGATGCAACATCGAAAAAACCCAGAATGGAATGAGTCTTGGGGAACTGTGGGATAGGTTCCCACAATGCACTGCTGCAACAGTTGAAATTTGGTGATTAGTGGGGACACACTAAGTAAACTTTGTGGGCAGGTGCAGACAATCAACGTTCACTTTATAAAATCCAGAGTTACAAATTCAACTTTGATAAATTTGACTTTATTTCATAATGTAGACATACCATAAGTGCCATCCTTGGTATCATTAAAAAATTTGTGCCCTGCTCTACAATCCTATATGCATGCATCTCTTTTTTGTACCATTTTCTTCTGTCTGTGCATACAAGGAACTACAGATAGTTGACTCCTCTCCTCAAAAATTATGCAATTAATACATTTAGTCCTACTGCTCCCACTGACATCAACAGCAAAGCTCCCACTGACTGCAATTGGAGCAGAACTGAGCGTTTTGTACAGTATGTTCAGTAATGGTTAAAAAAGGCACTTGTGAATACTCTAAGTTTCCTGGTTTTATTTGGTTCATTTTCACGTGATGGCTGGAAAAAGTCCAATATCATCTCCCTTCACATTCTCACCTCCTTCTAAACTCTCTGAGCCAGATTATGTACCATTACTCACAGTGAGGAGTACCTTTTTCCTCTATCCTTGTTGAGTGGAAAAGGCAATTGACAGATATGGATTGAATGCATGGATAAGGAGTTTAAACTTAATATGCTTCACAAGTGGGAGCTAGTGGAAGGATTTGGAGAGGATAGGAGTGTGATCAGATTGATGGGTAAGGAAGATAATTTTAAAGAGCTGTATTCCAGATTGACAGTAGGTTACTGATATGGGAATAAGAGGCCCTGTGCAAGATTCTTTTCTTTCAAGTTGAAGAAATCTCTCCATTTAAAATTGCTTCATAATCTTCATAATGCCTTGTGCTAAATTGCAAACCAAAAGTAGTGGCTTATCAGGTTTAAAAGGATATTTCCTGTTTCTCGAAAAAAACAATGCATACAGAAGTTCAGTCACCCAGGCCTGAACTGAAAATAATTGTAAATTAAAAGTAATCAAGGGTGAAATCTGGCAGATGCAGTATTTCTGAGTCCAGATTTTTCCACATAATATTTTACTCCTGAGGACAATCTGCAGTTATGTATAATGAGATATGATTTTTACATCCTCTAATCTATACAAGATAATGAAGGATATTAAAAATGAATTGTATTTAATATAATGATTTCAGTTTTACATGCCCCCAAGCCCCTGTCCAGCTTACTTTTTTACTTCCAAGCTAAATACTTTAAACTGAAGCAGTAATGGTTGGAGAGAACGAGTAAGCTCTGCAATATGCAAAGGAAACATCAATAAACTAGATTTGCAAAGTAGCAATAAAGGTCACACATTCTCAAGAGATGCTAAAAAAATGTTGTCTTTAGAGAACTCAGGAGAGTCTTATATATCAATGATTGCCAACAGGTATAGTGGAAGGAAATGCTGATGGTTTCATGTTCAGTGCTGAATACTGATCCACAAAGTGTAATGAAAAGACAAGGGAAAACAAGCTCAGAATTATGCACTGAGTCATAAATGACAAGTAAAATGACCAAATTACCACTATGGCTGGCCTTGTAAAATTTAATCCATTTCCTTTTTAATTATAAGGAATCATTTTCAGGTTTGGAGATTTTTGTTTCCCTGAACAAGTTGCATTTTTGTCCTTTTTTTCCTATTTGAAAAGAAAGTAATTTCAACATTTATTTCTGCAAAGTCATGTTTGTCACAGTGAACAGACTGAGTATTGGTCTTCCCCATAGTTCAAGACTGAAAACCTAGATCTGAACTATTTGGACCTATTTTTGAGATGATTGCCAATTTTTTTAAATGAAGCTTTGTGAAGGATTGTCTTACCCGAAAGTCCAATCACTAAAGTTTATGTAATTGACTGGGTCTGATATTGCACACACGAAGAATAAATCAAGAATTGCAAAAGTGAGCTACAAAGAGTGAGATGAGGCACCTGAGTCTAATTCTTAGATTCCACTGGCATTTCAAAAACCCTGCTCAGCAGATGCCTAACCCTATATAAATCAAAATTGCCTAGACAGCTTAATTTCCAAATTTCCTAAAACTAATTCAGTGGTTGGCCATGCACACAGAAATCATGACCCTGCCCAGAAGCAGGCCGGCTGAGAACTATTCTGAGTTCTGGGGTAGAACAGTCACTTGGCTCCACAAGCTGTGCCTGCATGGACATGGTCCATCTAGCATTTGGGTGGCACTGTGTCTCTGCTGGCTAGTGCCCAATGAGCTGCTGGCTGTACTGCTAGACATGCTGCTCCAGCACAGCCAGGGCTTTTCTATGCCCACCTGTGCCAACTGTCAGATTGGGGGAGTTTTTATGCAGGATAGGTGTGGACTCTAGGTTGGGGTAAAGAGCTGGGGACCATGGAGAGGTGCAGACTACAGGAGAGAATTTGGGTGCAGGAGGTGGTGTGGGGTGTAGGTTCTGGTAAGGGTGCAGGAGGGGGTCAGCTTTTACTTCAGGTGGCTCCCAAAAGCAAAAGACATACCCCTCTGGCAGCAGCTCCTCTCTGAGAAGTTGTAGAGGTGAGCAGTCTCTGCCCATTGCTGGAAGAAGACACAACCTCCGCATCTCCCACTGGCTGCAGCTCCCTACTGATCACTTCCAGGAATGGTGCGGAGTGGGCAGGCAGGAAGCCTGTCTTACCTCTGCTATGCTGCCAGTGACAGCTGGGGCTCCTGGGTCCTCTTAAATTCCCTGGATCCCTGGGCAATTTTCCCCTTTGTCCCCTCTGCCCAGAGGAGTTCTCTAACAGGTGGGCCTGAGGCTTTAAGGAGCACCACATCTTCCTCCTTTTTCCTTGAAAAAGACTAATCTGGTTTAGGCAGCTAACTCCAGCAGAAGGTTCATGGGTATGAATCCCTCTGGCCGTGAGGGGCAGTGTTCCGGCCACATCTCTATTGTCAACATTTCTTATTGGCTTCCTGAGGTGGTTTCCTCTCTCAGCTTGCTGATTTAGTTATTTAGGAAAGGGATTCAACAAACTGTCCCCTGCAGAGACAACCAGCTGGTAAATTCTAACACTACACAGCAGGAGCCCTAAACATCCCACTTGTGAATTCTACCCAAAGTGTCTATAAATTTACAACTGGCTCCAATCACAGGAATCTTGGGGGGCTGTTTAGACTATAAAAACTTTATATAGAATTAAACTACTGCATAATAATCTTCAGAATACAATTATGTGGGCATATATAGTGAATGTAATTTATCCTAAGACTAAGGTATTTTTGTTTATTTATACAGGTAGCGTGTGTCCACCTAAATCTAAGCTTACAGTAATTGCCTGCCATCTATCACACATTTACTATATATTGCTATGCGTGAATTGCAAAGGCAGTAGATTATTGGCTGTATGTATTTTCCCTTAAGAAGTGGATGGAAAAAAGAACTTTCCACTGCAATTACTGGGATCAATAGCAATACAGAGGCAACTTCATATCCTATCAAATCTCAACCTTACTGCCACTTGTTTACTTACCTATTTTCATTCTAAAAATATAGCTAAAAGGAACAACATATTACAGTATTATATAGATGCCATAATGAAAGATGATGGGGAAAGCAATAGAAACAAAATGAAAAATGGCAAGGGTAACTATACTTTCACAACCACGCGTATATAGAGAGACAAACACAGCACAACAATAAACTGTACAGCCAACAGAATCTATCTGTTTTGGTCTAAAACTTATATGTTCCTAAAAAGCAGGACTCTGGAAATGCAGAAGTTAAAGTGAGGCTACAATTATGAATAAGGCTTTGAGTCTGTCAGAGGTCATGGAATCATGGATTCTTTGACTTTCCAGGACATCTACAGCTGGTCTAGGGCTCCCCAGATTGCTGGCCCCTTGGCCTACCACACTGGGCAGAGGTCCAGGGTCAACTATATAAAACCACAGGCTTTTCTGAAAGTTTGATAACTGAGAAAGTTTCAAAATGTCAGTATATACATATGCATGTCCTGAAAGGATGTTCTATGTGAATGCGTTTTTCAACTTAGGAGCAAAAAGCACAGAACCTATAATTTCAATGTGGAGAGAAGGTCTTTGAAAGATAGCATATAATTAGAAGTCAATTTCAGTTTTTTATACAGCATATAGAATATTTTTCTAGGATTAATCTGCAGCCAAAATTAATCTCAGGATTTTATAATATTTTCCCAAAACTAGAGATATTGAGCAAAAAGGGAACAAGACTTTCTAAAGTTTTTAAAATAATCCTTTTCTATACTTCCTCAAATAATCCTGATTGTTATGTATAAAATGAACACATTTTTCAATTTTGTCATGTTACAGGACATGATTACTTCAAGTTACATTAACGTCTAATATTTTATGGATATTTAGATGTCTTGCAGAAGCTCCAAAATGTAGCATAATTACCAAATTCCCAGTTGCAGGCATATACTCTTAAAGTAGCTTGGTCTAAAAATTGCAATCTTATCCTTTTGCCAAAGACAATGAACTGGAAGAACAAGTAAGTATAATTTTCTTAACTGGGTCATTGGCCAGGGGGCGGGGCAGCGGGGGAAATGTGGAGAGGAGGGAGGCATAGCTTTCATCCAATCAAGCAGCTATTCTGATTAAGATATGTTAAAGAAAAAACCTCTGACATAAAATACCATGCCAAGTATAAATGAAAAATAAAAAATGACCGCTACGTTGTGTGTATATTTGCTTGCATTTCTTTTAGTCTGTAATTGGCAACTATAGTATTAATAAATCAAAATTTACAGTTGTCTGTGTTTTGAATACCTCATTGAACACCAGTTAACAACTTGGAACTAGCCTTACACAGCATAGATTTTAGCTAATATGGACCCAATTATACAACAAATCTATTACTGAGGTCTAAATTGTGTTTTATTAAGTGTGGCTGATTTAAGTGACATAATAGTATACCAGATATGCACAGTATACTGTAATTATCTTCTGTTGTCAAAATATGCATTACTCAAGCACCTTTCATTGCTAAGGCACCATTAAGGTGAGTCTTTATAGCATTTTTAAAAGAGAAATCTAGCACACTTACATATGCTAATTTGCTTTTTAAGCCATGTGTAGGATGGACATGACTGTAAAAATGTAGCTAATGAAACTCCTTATGTTAAAAATTACTCAAAAATTAAAAATAGATTAGTCAATGTCAAATGGTGCACAGAATAGTCAGAAACAGAGTGTTCTGTCCTGCTCCCATTGAAGTTAACAGCAAAATCCTTAACCTGAACATACGAAAGTTATCATAAATCCATCACGTATGGAATCCTCTTGGATGTGGACATGGGGATAGAGCTCCCCAACTCACGATCCACAGGCAGCACAATCATTCTCCTCCAGGCATAGGTGGATGCTGCTGTCTCTTGACAGGTGAGTGACTGGTACCCTCTAACTCACAAACCATCTAAGTCACATGCAGAAGGCTAGGAAAGGGTGGTGGGTCAGGGCAGGCTCCCAGGCCACTCCAGCTCCCTCTGCCTGCATGACCAGTGTGTGTGGTGTGGGGGAGGTGTGACCACTGCTATCTCCCCATGCCCAATACCATTCCATATTTTCTTTAATAACTGGAAGTACAGAACAATCTTGTCTGCAGTAAAGGACCTGGGCATTGCAGTGGATGAGAAGCTGGACATGACTCAACAATTAGTCTTTTCTGGGAAAAACTAGTGGAGGCAGGGAACTATGCAGCCTGAGACTACATTGGTCAGGTGTCCTCTCAAGAAGGACAACAGCAGGGAAGGTGGAAGTCTAAGAATGGGTGCCCTCCACTGGAGAGGCCACTGAAATGCAGGAGGGGAACAGGACTTCTAATATTTTGATTTCAGAGCAATATACAGCCCTGATCCAGTATTTTGTTGCTCAAGAAAATAAGCAGCTGTTTTCAATATACTAGACGATTTCAGAGCTGTCCTGACCCTACTGACAGGAGAGGAGGCAAGGCAGGCAATTGCCTATGGGCCTGGCATTTCAAAGGAGCCCAGAGCTCCTGGCTGCTGTCACTCCCACAGTAGCAGTGGTGGTGACCAAGATCTTCAGATTATATCAAGATTATGTAATGCCATAAGAGCATCATTCTGCCACTCCCTGCACTTTCTGACAGCTGGGAGTGAAGACCCAATACCATGCCCCTTGGCCCATGGTGACTGTCGGCCCCTCTGGCTAGCACAGCAACACTAAAGACAACCACTCGATTAGTGCTGGGCAAATATTATCTTACCCCATTCTCTTTTTAAACATTTACTTGAAAGCATAAAGTAAAATTTTCATAACAGATTTTTCAGAATTTTTGTTTTTTAGGATTTTTTTTAAAAACATAGTTCTTTTATATGCAGTTTGGAACATACGTGCATATCAAAATCTCAAAATTTTCTCCAAAATGAATTTTCATGGGCTTTATACAAAGTTGTCTATGTATTTTCTGTTCTAATGCTTGTATAGAGGCATTGACACCCCCCACACCTTAAGCTTCAGTTGTATATAAATGCCCTTATGCCAGAAACGGTTCTTTTTTTCTGTTTGTGTATGCTATTCCTGTGCTCCTAGAAATATATGACCAATGATATATTCATTTTAAACAACTAGGCTAAATGTATAGCTTCTCAAAATTTATAAATGATGGGATTTCAATTAGCTATTCCCATGTATAATACCAGTACTCATTCATAGGATTAACAGGGAAAAAAATCAATAAAGTTTTCATATTTGATCATTAAATCACCTTTAAATTAAATATAATTTGGTGAAATTGCTTTAAAAATGGTGCTTAGATGACCAGAGAATTGGAGTTTATATCAGTCTTCATTATGACGCTGATAGAGTTACACTGGGGGAAAATCATATTATCTTAATATGACATGATGCACGAGCATACGTCTTTGTGTTTCAAAAAATACCTCAGCAAGAAACTAATAAGGAGAGTCTCAGGAAAATATTAACATATTTCCCAGCAATCTAATACCTTTCTGCTGTTCCCCTGTTCTGTATTACATTTCTGAATTTGAGGAAGAAATATATGGAGAGAAATTACAGCCTCTATTTTTTCAAAGAAAATATCTTGAAGGAGGGATTCTGTCTAAATTCAATATTCACTTCTTCAAGGGGGTCAGCGTAGTTCTTGGAGACAAATGTTTCTATTACTGAGAAGGAAAAAAATACTGGAGGATATTCCAGAAAGCTGGAATCTATGCCATGGCTCACACATTGCCACAAGGGCCATTTATATTGCAGCAGGATGTTGTCACTATCTTTGACGCCACTACCTCCTATTAGCTCCCTACATCTGACCCACAGGTCTTTTGTGTCTCAGCCCTAAGTTGAGACCCCTTCTGAGGTATCATAAATGAGTTCAAATGTACAGTTCTCCTACTTTCTTGATTTACTGAAGTCTTTTCATATCTACCTATAAACCCAGTCTCAGGGCTTTCCTTGCAGGAACCTACACTGCTCCTGAAATGTGCTCTCTCCGTTGTCCCTATATATCTGGGATTCTATCTGCCAGAAAGACCTGTCTTATCTGCCATCTTTCCACTCAATTACATCCTCTGGCCTACATATCATGATTGAGGGGTTATGAAACACCTCCTGGTCTGAGCGAATTAGCTATTCACCTCCCCACATGCAAAGCATGGCCATTACCGTAATAGTAATAAGATCTATTGGCATCCAAAAGATAATATTCAGTTTCACATATTCGGAACAGGGAAGTAAACTGTTTTTTCAGTAGATCTTGTACCTGGCAAAGCCAATAAAATTCTAAATCATCATTCAGCACACATCACCTCCAAAATAAATTAGCAACATGCACTAGCATCCAGGCAACGGTTCCTTGTTTCAGAGTAGTTTACATTGCAAATATGAATAAAAAGACCATTCATCTTTCACATATGAAGAAGCAATGAAATCAACCATGTAGACTAAATTTGATCAAATTATTCTTCCTCCTCTTATTGAATCACTAGATTATGTCATATTTCTTCTCTAGCTCTACATCTAAAACTTTACACCTTAGTTATCACTAGTCTTGACTATTAATGATCCTCTTTTTTTTTTATACTTCTGAACTTCTGAATTTCTCACACCACACCTTGAAGAATGCAGTATTCCAAATACAAATTTATGGAACATGTACTCAACAATGTTATTTTTTACATATCCATAAAATATTTTACTCTTAATTAAGAATTGTTGATTTGTAATTAAGTATATAATACAATGAGAAGAAAAGGTTATTTTGTCTAACTTGGAGAAGAAATTGTTGACTCTAATTTAAGAGATCATTTCTCTTTCTGAAGTCCTGTTTATTCTATTTCTGGTTTCCTTGCATTTGTTACAAAAATGAAGGGCAAATTGTCATAGTTGCATGCAGATATTCTGAAAACAAAGCATAATAATTTCAAATAGCTCTAAGGACAGGTTTGCACTAAAGGGAAAGGTCAAAATAAGATATGCAACTTCAGCTACATCAACTATGCAGCTCACATATCTTAATTTCAACTTCATGTCCATTTCCACTACAAATGAAGGGCACCCTATGAGTTTGATTTAGCATGCCCCTACTTGGCACATTAAATCAAACTCCAGAAGATCAACCATAGCAGTGTTGATCATCCTGGTAGTGAAGATGTGCCCTAGGTCTTTCTGAGGAGGTACTATTCTTTTAACTTTGGTCACTATAACATATAAGGAGAAAGATGGTTGGGAAGTGACCCCAGAAACAGAAAATTAAGGATGGCTGAAATAAATCAGTTATGGGAGCAATACTTTTTCTTTGCAGTCTTGGGCTTTATAGACACTAAAATACAATCCCCTCCCTTACCCATAAGGGACATCTTGACCAAAGTGGCCTGTCAGTTGCATGACTGCATTACTGTCCAAGTAAGGAAGAAATATAAAATGAGATACTATCGGGGAGAAATCATTTAAAATATATCTTTTCCTATTATATATTACTACTCCTATTTTAAAATATTAAAAGTGAAATAAATGTCAATATTCTTTTTCCGTAGTGGTTAGTTTAATTTTCACTATTTAATCTTTTTTCAAACTTTTCCTGTTACCTTCAACTTTGACATTGAATGAAATTGTGTTGAAACTTACTAATTTGCAGTTATTAAATGAAGACCAATTACAAATAAAATAATTCATTCTTAAAATTTAGCAAACAAAAATTACAAAGTGTGGTTAATACTTCAGAAAGTACACATTGCTAACCTTAAAAATCACTAGTTTAGGTTTAATTTGTGAAGTTTCGGAGTATATTAATAAGTTTATACAATGCATAATAAATATACTACAAAAGTATGAAGTTTTGGCAATATGAGGCCTCACTATTTTCCCTACAAAAGAATGAATAGAGTATTGAACACAGACTCCATTATACTTCTCAGAAGATGGGATGCTGCATAAAACTGTAGAATGATGGACATACATAAGTGTCATGTTACCTAAAAGTATGGCTCTAAATCCAGTCAATGTTCAGTGGTAACAACTGTTGTCATAGCAGCACAGATTGCAGTACCAAAATTAGCTGTTAAATCCTGTGATATGTATGGAGTACGACCAAACAGACAGGGCAGGCTTACATTTTTATCTATCTAGAAAATTAATCATGTGAAAAATTCAAGCAGTAAAAATCAAACTGGAATTCATAAATTTAAAATGCTAATTTATATGAGATGCTGGTGAAATTAAATCCTGGGTCCAGATTTTGTGTGGGCAAACATACAGGTGCAAGTTTTTCAGAGTTTGAATCTCCGATACACAGTTCTCTGCAGCTCCAAAGATAATGCTTATATAATTCTACTGATCAATTTAATATTTTGCCAGTAAAATAAAAATCTGGTCCAATCATCTGATGATGGGTCTGATGCTGTCTCAAGTGAACATACCTGGTTCAGACTAGGGAACCTGAAATCTTTCATTAGAGCATCCTCATAACCCAAAAAATTACTTGAAGTTTGCTTTCAGTTCCAAAGGCAAATTCAGCTCCCAATGACCTGTAAATAAAAACTAACATTTTTTTTTAAAAAAGTCAGTGTAAAACAAAAAAGTCTAGTTCTGTGATGCAGGAAGTGAGTTTTAGCTCAAATATTGGATTATGAGTTCCCCAAACACATACCAGTTGCAATGCAGAAAAGGTTTCCATTTTTAAAAGATGTAGCCTTTGACACATTGAGGATACATCTTTGTCAAACTGTGTTCATTAGTGAACATAATTTTTTATTGTAATCTTCACTTTTTTTAAAACTTCCTTGTTAGAGTCAGATATTTATTTTCTGTTGAAAAATCAGTATGGTGACTATGAAACAGATTATCAGACAGCATGTCTAATACTTTGAACTGTGATATGATTCCTAGCTCAAGGAGTCACAGCTGCACTAGCCCCATCAAGTCAGCACGCTAAAAATAACATGAAGCCAGGACACCATGATCAACAAGATTAGCAAACCAACCTTAGTATGTACCTAATATTTCTGAAGGATGGTTAAGGGCAGCTATCCCCACATACTGTTCTCAATGCCTTACCTGCTTTATATTTTTTAGCTTGCTAGCTCTACAATATACAGCTTTGATATGTCTCCTTGAGCTGGGAATCTCATCAAGCTTATTTAAAACTGATCATGACAATCACATTAACAGTTTTCATGCAGAATAGAGTCCAGAACAGTAATATATGCAGAATAGACGCCCCAAATCTCACAAATAAAGAAGGATGTGCCGATGTAAAAAATTATATGGAGGAGAGAGATATAGAGGAGAGAGAAAGCAAAAGGATTCAATGGGAAATTGCTAGCAATAAATATAAATTGGAAGTTAAGAACTGTAGACAATTGATACAGGAAGCTAAAGAATACAAGGAGAAACATATGACAAACATTTAAGAGCAATAAGGATATTTTAAAAATATTAGAAACAAAAAGAATTCTAACAATGAAGTTGGTCCGTTACACAGATTACATTGGTAGAATTAGTAGTAATGATGCTTAAAAGGCAGAAGTTTGAAGTAAATATTTCTGTTCTGTATTAGAGGGGTGTGAGCCGATGCCCAGGTGCCAGCTAGAGGTCCGGTGGGGCAAAGGCGGTGATGCCACACCAGCAGCTATGCTAAGCAGCCAGGGCAGGCTGGGTTCTTTGGTTTGTGTTTAGTTCAGGTACAGCAGCAAGAGGAAAAATTACACTTATTAGAGGTTTTAACAATTACTTTTTATTTATACAAAGATAGAAACAATGTAACTTAAGAAAAGTTTTAGACAAACTAGCTAGCTTAAACTAATGCAAGTAATGTGTACACAAGAAAGGCACGTTGCAGGTGTGATTTTCACCCCTGCCTCTTAGACCTGGTGGAATGAGAGTTTTTCCCTCAATTCCTATAGGAATGAAGTGTAATACAGGTGTAATTCTTACCCCTGCCTCCTAGATGTGGTGTGACCCAGAATCTTTCTCTCAATCCCTCGGGAAGAAGTAGATACGAACCAGGCGTCCCCAGTCTTGAGAGTCAATTCCAGACCTGGCCAGCAGGTGTAGGTGATTGGAACTCAAAGGGGGGTGGGCTGCCAAACCCCTTTTATACCCCCTTTGGTCACGTAGGTTTCTTCCTGGTCTCAAGTGGCCAATCGGGGAGGAATGTGTTTGAACCCCAGGTTTCCCAGGGAAGGTGCAAGGCTCAATTTGCACCTGTGAATTGTGGACAATTGGGCACCTTTGGAGGTGATGGGCAGAGATTCCCCATTCTTCCTGGGGTAGTGATCAGGTGTGTCAATTACCGAGATCAGCCAGAAGGGCGGCCATTAGCTAGCCCATTCACTGTCTGGTTTTTGTGTATGGTAGAGAGTCTGGGCGAGACAGCACACCTGCGTTCCCAGGACATCAAAGGCTGCCTGTCTCCCTCTCTGTCTCTCTCTCGGTCTCTCCCGGGGGGGGAAGAAGAAAAAAAGCCCAAATGAGGGTTCATGTCTGGCTATAAGGGGGCGGCAGATGATGAAGTCTCAACTCATGGAGATACTTCTTTCATTCTACTCGAATCCCTGGATGATGTTAAGTAGAGGCCACTAAAGTCTGACATTTCAAATTATCAAGTTGAGATAACATGTAGCCAAATGTTTTAAAAGAGTGGTCTGAGGAGCAACCTTGCACATTAATGTTGATTTTCAATAAGTCTTGGACCATTGAAGAAACTCTAGAAGGCCGAAGAAAGTCGGTGTCATGCCAATTTTTAAAAGGGTAAATGGAATAACCGGTCTCTCAGCCTGATATCAATACCAAGCAAGAAAATGGAGTAGCTGATATGAGATTCAATGAATAAAGAACCAAAGCACAGTAATGGAATTAATGAAAATCTACATGGGTTTTTGGGAAATTTCTCCTGTCAAATTAACTTCATTTTTTATGTGATTACAAGTTTGGTTGATAAAGAAATAAACCAATGAAATATACCTAGATTTCTGTAAGGCATTTGCCTTGGTATCATGCCATTTTGATTTAGATAACTAGAAAAATATAAAATTAATTTGGCACATATTCAATTGATTAAAAATTGACTGTTATGTCTCAAAATGTAAATTAAATGGAGAATCACCACTGAGTTGGTCTATGTCAAAGGGGAATTGTTTGTTACATCATGATAATTAATAGTTTTATCAATCACCCAGAAATAAAACATAAAATCATCATTGATAACATTTGCAGATTATACAAAAAATGAGGGGAAGGTAAGTATTCCAGAGGACAGGTCACTGACTCAAATTGATCTAGATCAGATGATAAACTGGGCACAAAGCAAACAACACACCTTTTAATACAGCTAAATGTAAATATATACACATGGGAACAAGAATGTATGCTATATGTACAAGATGGCAATCTCTAGCCTGAAAAGCAGTGACTGAATAAGATTTGGGGATCATGGTGGCTAATCAGCTGAACACACATGCCCACTATGAAACTGTGTCCAAAAGAACTAATTGACCTTGGGGTGTATAAACAAGAGAATTTTAAATAGAAGTAGAGAAATTATTTTCTCTCTGTATTTCACACTGATGCAACCGCTATTGGAACACTGAGTCCATTTATAGGACCCACAATTCAAGAAGGACATGGATAAATTTTTAAAAGGATTCAGAGAAGAACTATAAGAATTAATAAAGTGTAAAAAAAAACATGCCTTGTTGATAAAATCAAGAAGCTCAAGCTACTTTAACTAATAGAAGGTTAAGGATTGTGTGATTACAGCTTATAACTGCCTACCATGGAGAACCAATATTAATTAATGGGCTTTTCAGTCTAGCAGGGTGCAGTGTATGGATGCTGAAGTTAGACAAATTCAGACTGGAAATGAGGCATACATTGTTAATGGTGAAAATCATTTACCATTATAACAATTTTCCATGGACATTCTGGATTCCTTATTTTTGGCAGTTTTTAAATGGGTTGGATTTGTTTTGCTAAAGGATATGCACTAGGAGTTATTTGGAGGAATTTCTATTGGCAAATAGAACATGACAGAAGGTGAGACTAGAAGATAATCAGCATGTTATCTTTAAGGCTTAGAAACTTTGTATCTCTCAGGCTACGTCTACACGTGAAGCCAACATCGAAATAGGCTATTTCGATGAATAAAGTCTACACGTCCTCCAGGGCTGGCAACGTCGATGTTCAACTTCGACGTTGCGCGGCACCACATCGAAATAGGCGCTGCAAGGGTACGTCTGCACGCCAAAGTAGCACACATCGAAATAAGGGTGCCAGGCACAGCTGCAGACAGGGTCACAGGGTGGACTCAACAGCAAGCCGCTCCCTTAAAGGGCCCCTCCCAGACACAGTTGCACTAAACAACACAAGATACACAGAGCTGACAACTGGTTGCAGACCCTGTGCCTGCAGCATGGATCCCCAGCTGCCACAGCAGCAGCCAGAAGCCCTGGGCTAAGGGCTGCTGCCCACGGTGACCATAGAGCCCCGCAGGGGCTGGAGAGAGAGCATCTCTCAACCCCCCAGCTGATGGCCGCCATGGAGGACCCAGCAATTTCGACATTGCGGGACGCGGATCGTCTACACGGTCCCTACTTCGACGTTGAATGTCGAAGTAGGGCGCTATTCTGATCCCCTCATGAGGTTAGCGACTTCGACGTCTCGCCGCCTAACGTCGAAGTTAACTTCGAAATAGCGCCCAGCGCGTGTAGCCGCGACAGGCGCTATTTCGAAGTTAGTGCCGCTACTTCGAAGTAGCGTGCACGTGTAGACACAGCTTCAGTGTAGCTATTTCTTCAGCATCCACACTAGCAAATTTCTGGGTCACTTTCTGCCCTGCCTGCAAGGTGTAGAAAGTTATTTCATGACACTTTAGAGTCATTTCCTCATACACAAAATGATAACAAGCACTTACGACAAAGAAATTTTGGAGACTCATGCTGTGACAATGTAGAAGATTTTCTGCTCTGCACTATACTATTCAAAAAATTCCAGATAGTACAGCTTCAGCATACAGTAAATCTGGTCTGTCTTCACTGAGAAACTTACCTGAAAGTTTCTCATTGTGAGAAGTATCATAACTGTTCCAGGAATAAAACTGACTGAACACTGAATTAATTGTCTGATTAGAACCCAGTTAAGACAATATATGTGTGTAATCCCATAACAGAGGACTCCCTGTGTGTCCATCAAAACATCATAGTCCTACTTCCTACTTGGAATTGCAGTAACAAGGGTCAAGGGTTTCTTGCCCTACCCTCCTACCAGGAGGCAGCAGCAGTAGCACAAGATTGTCTCTTTCTCCCAGAAATAGTTGAAGAAGCTCACCTCTCCTTTGGAGCTGCAGGGGTGCCCTCTCTCTTGGAAACAAAGATATGGTAGCAAGGGGCTCCCATTAGTTATTCCAGACACCAGTGCATATCTTCTTTAGTGTAAGGGGCAGACTCACTGGATTCTTCTCCAACCACACACAGATTCCTCTGTGGGGAAACTCTTGGCGGGGGTCCCAATCCATATAACTTGTAAGTATCTTATAATAATTAGTGTACACTGCATCACCCCCAGATGATGATGCTGTGTATTTTAGTGATAATGTATATGTTTTTATCCTGCCTTTGTTTGCTGGGGTGGATGTTTGCAGTTTCCCAATACAGCTCTGGGACTGGATAAGCAAGTCAATGTATTTAACATAGTACTTACATAGAAGGGAAAGTTGATTTTTCTTTGAGGTAATGTTACAAGGAGTTTTCAGACTCAAACAATGTTACCGAGTTGGCTACTCTAAGGGCTAGAACAGGCGTGTCCAGCCTGCGGCCCGCGGGGGCATGCATCCCTGGACAGCTAGTAATGCAGCCCCACAAGATCATAAACTTTTAATATTATTATGTGATTTACATACATTAACTATATTATATATTTTATATGTGGCCCAAGATAATTCCTCTTCACTCAATGCAGCCCAGGCAAGCCAAAAGGTTGGACACCCATGGGCTAGAAATTTACTTTTCTTTTTTCTTTTTTTTTAATGAATAGTTGGATTCTGATGTATTCAAATAAGTGCAGGAGATGAGGGACTAATCTGGGGCTAGACTCATGTAACAAAGGAGATGTAAAAATTAATTGACTGAGTCTCTAGGGGTGAGTCTCTAGGGGTGCTTAGGCCATGAGCCTGTTATTTGGATACAGGCACTTTGACCCCTTCAATCTTGTTTTAAATCTGAGTACAGGAAGGAGGCACCCTACTCCATATACCAGTGCAGCTTGAACATCTTTAGCCCAGTACCCACAGGATTTGACCAGTGCTGAACAAGAGGATCTGCCATATCACAGGAGGTCCATATTGTCTAACAGTATTACCAACATTTCCACTGCTTACTAGGCTCTTAGAAGATATTTAAGGGTAAATTACAGCTAAATAACAGCACAGAATACTGAGAGCCATGACTGGTGGCCGTAAACAAACTTTATAGGACCAAGGGAAATTTGGCCATACCCATGATAAGTGGGCATCCAACTAACTAAAATCGTGCTGGATTATAGATGTTGCCAAATGAAAGAGTGCAGGTTTACAGAGGTTCAACCTGTATTATCTCCTATTAACGGACAAAGGTCAGGTGGCTATGATGAATCTCTTAGTTCTGGTATCCGTACTTTGAGATAATTAACCTTAAGGTGCTGTTGATAAAGCCACACAAACAGTCAGAGACAGAAGGAGCTTTGCTTGATTAGTTCTGTTCCTTCCTCTTTGATGAGATCACAAAGAGTAAGGCTGCGTAATGGGTCACCTCCCCAGAAAGCTCTTTTAAGAACAAGAGGCCTGTGGCACCCTATAGACTACCAGATATTTTAGAAACATGTATATTTGGATAAACATTAAAAAGGTTTTTATCTTACTCTCCTCAACACCAGTATTCAAAATTATGGATAATTTTACCAGTCACAATTTTACCAGTGCTCTTAAATATTATCTGAACTGTCAGGAGCAGTCAATAAAATTTCCCAGTTCTGAAAGGTGGCTTGCAAACAAACAAACACAACACAGCACAACACAACACAGTATCAGCTACTTCTTGAGTATCCAACATCACTGCAAAAACAAAATCATATCCCCTTGGCTGCCTACCCAACCCAAGCCATCCCCTTCTCAAAGTACCTTACAAATAATCAGTGTAAATACTCAATGGCTGGGTGTACAAGTGCCCCTTCCTTTTGAAAGGGGCATGTTAATGAGTGGGTTCGAAAGATGCTAATGAGGCACTGCAATGAATATGCAGCGCCTCATTAGCATAATGGTGGCGGCAGTGATTCTAAAATGCGGCTTTTTGAATCGCGCACCGCCCGTAGAGACTGGACCTTCCAAAAGGACCACCCTAGTTTTTGAAAGCCCTTCTTCTGATCACAGATAGGAAGAAGGGCTTTTGAAAACTCGGGGGGGTCCTTTTTGAAGGTCCCGTCTCCATGGGCAGCACGTGATTCGAAAAGCCGCACTTTTGAATCTCTGCGGCTGTCATTATGCTAATGAGGTGCTGCATATTCATTGCAGCACCTCATTAGCATCCTTTGAACCCACTCATTAACATGCCCCTGTTGAAAGGAAGGGGCACATGTAGACCCAGCCAATAAGAACAGGCTTAGAATTTGCAGCTAAAGGTGTGGGGCACTAGTTCTGGTGATGCATTTATTGTTTGTATGTGCTGTTGTTTTGAAATTACAGGTTTAAATTAGCAATTGGTACCTAAATTTCAGATCATCTACAATGAAACCTCTGTTATCAGTTCTAGTTAATGCCCTTATGAAAGTCTTCAGAGAGAAAGTCAGAGGTTTCCAACTGAAGTGCCATCAGCACACCACTGACCCTCTTCTCTGCCGCTTAACAGACTCATTCACTGCAGTCTCTTGTCTTTCCCTATGACTGTTTTCTGAGTTTCAAACTAGATAAAATTGAAGTGATTTTGAGTCAATAGAGAAAACAGGCAGGTGAAATGATGAAGATGATATCTGTCCTTTGATTGACAGGATAAACAAGATTTGCAGTCTAAGGTTGAATCAGCTGGACCATCATCTTTAAACTATGAAAAACGGACATCTATTTTCTATTTGAATTATATTTTGTAGGGGTGGGATGTATGTGGGCATGTGTGTGTATAGACTCACTCACACAAATTATGTGAAGGAAAACTCTGAATTAAGGTTTTCAGTTACAATAAAAAAGTAATAATTTAAGGAGAAAACACAATGGTTCAGTTTCAAGGGAAGCTTGATATAATAAAGTATGAATAGGAAAATCAACATGCCACTCCATGATTTATAAGGGAAGTTGAAGAGTTGGTTAGGAATGAATCATTTCAGTTTGGATGATTGAGAGCCCAGCTGCTATACTGTGTTTTGAGATCCACTTACAACATCAAATATATACCAGCATTTAAATTCCTATCACTTGCCTCAGAATTACTCATCAACAGTAACAATGGAAAAAAATAAGTTATTCGCAATTCCTCTTCTCTCAGTCACAGTTGTAATGGAACCATACATTGGGATGATGATGATGATAATGATGATGATGATAACAATAACAGGTCCTAGAAGCCCCAACGGGGTTTGTAGCCACTTTGTGATATGAGCTATATAAACAATAGTAAACTGTTCCTTCCCCACAGAGCTTACAAATTAAATAGCTAAGACAGAGGAAAGGTAGGAGAAAAGTAGTATCATCTCCTGAAATGTACCAATGGGGAAATTAGGCCCCTATACACTGTGGCTGAGATACTCAGAGGTCCTTGGATATGTCTTAGGTCACCACTGCAATGGCTATCCCTAAAGCAGCTTGATGTCTTGTGGAATCTTCATCCTGGATCACCACATGAGAGATGTGGAATTTTAGAAGCCTAAGAAAGGGATTTTCAGGATCTATCCAGCTCATCAGACAGCTGCCTAAGCTAATCAGGAGTGGGAGGGTTAGGCAGAAGAGATGGGATTAGGTGCTTAAGAAGATGACCTAATGCACTTGGCTGACAAGCCAGGGAGGTACATATGTTTGATTAGGAATCTCAGCCAAGAATCCTTTCATGGAGTTAGACACCTGCTCCAGGTAAGCCACTTCGGAAGCTCATTGTCCTAATAACGCAAACTATTTTTCTATGTAGATATTTGTCTCATGTTCAATCACTCTCACACACACTAGTCAGACATTTCTGTGTAACATTGATTGTCTTATGTATGGGCTCTCTGTATTTCCTTTTTTAAGGGTGGTTCATCTACAGATTCATGCAATGGCACATGACAGCTATGTTGTAAGTGCATGACCCCGGGACTGGGGAATGATGGCAAGAGAGTCTTGCCCCTGTACTGCTTACAAGTCTCATTCTGGAATCTCTGGAGCTTTGGTTTGAGCAAGGGTTCTGGGCAGACCATTTCTTGGGTGGGAGTGAGGGCTGGATTCAGAGCTTAAATACCTAACTTTTCAAATTGTATGGCAACTTAACCTACAAGGTTAGGCTGCAACAGATTGCAGCACATCATACATAAGAACATAAGAACGGCCATACTGGGTCAGACCAAAGGTCCATCAAGCCCAGCATCCCATCTGCCGACGGTGGCCAATGCCAGGTGCCCCAGAGAAGGAGAACAGAAGACAAGTGATTTATCTCCTGCCATCCATCTCCTGCCCTTGTTATGAAGGCTAGGGCACCATACTTTATCCCTGGCTAATAGCCATTTATGGACCTGACCTGCAAAAATTTATCAAGCTCTTTTTTAAACCCTAATAGAGTCCTGGCCTTCACAGCCTCCTCGGGCAAGGAGTTCCACAGGTTGACTGTGCGCTGTGTGAAGAAAAATTTCCTTTTATTAGTTTTGAACCTACTACCCATCAATTTCATTTGGTGTCCCCTAGTTCTTGTATTATGGGAAAAGGTAAATAATTTTTCTATATTCACTTTCTCCACACCATTCATGATTTTATATACCTCTATCATATCGCCCCTCAATCGCCTCTTTTCCAAACTGAAAAGTCCCAGTCTCTCTAGCCTCTCCCCATATGGGACCCTTTCCAAGCCCCTAATCATCTTAGTCGCCCTTTTCTGAACCTTTTCTAATGCCAATATATCTTTTTTGAGGTGAGGAGACCACATCTGCACGCAGTACTCGAGATGTGGGCGTACCATAGTTTTATATAGGGGAAGTATGATATCTTTTGTCTTGTTATCGATCCCTTTTTTAATAATTCCTAACATCCTATTTGCCTTACTAACTGCCGCTGCACACTGCGTGGATGTCTTCAGAGAACTATCCACTATAACTCCAAGATCCCTTTCCTGATCTGTCGTAGCTAAATTTGACCCCATCATGTAGTACGTGTAATTTGGGTTATTTTTTCCAACATGCATTACCTTACACTTACCCACATTAAATTTCATTTGCCATTTTGCTGCCCAATCATGTGGCTAGCTCTTGACCCAATAAAAGCACATGCCTGCCGTGCAGTGCAAACCATGCTGCCAGATAGCACCATGTCCTGACTTGCGCATGGTGAAGGCTCCAAAGGCAGGAAGGATTTTGGGGGGATGGTTGTCACTGTGGGGGAAGTCGATCCATCAAGTCAAAGATTTTTGGGGTCTGGCTGTTGCCAGGGTGAAGTCACCCCCTGCCCCCCACAGCAAACATTTCAGGGGCTGCTTGTCACCCAGGCAAAGTGTCCCCTCTGCAGCAAAGATTCTAGGGGCTGCCTGTTGCCATAAGGAAGTCTACCCCACATGGCAAAGATTTCCAGGGCTGGCTGTCACCAGTGGGGAGTCTCTCCCCCCCCCACACAACAGCAAAGATTTCATGGGCTGCCTGTCACTGGGGGGAACATGCCAACTGCCTCTTCAACCAATTTCCCCCGTGACAACCCTCATTGAATATAGGGGAGCCAGCCCCCACAGTCATTCACATTCAGGGCTGGCCCTCCCACCAGAGAAAGCCACTGGGGGGACTCTGTCAACTGGCCCTCCAACCAATTCCCCCATGACACCCCTCACTGAATGTGAGGCAGGGATGGGGTTGGGGTGGGAGCAGCTGCAATCTATTCCTGTAATATTTTCAGAGAGGGTGTTTTTGGTAACAAAGTCATACCATTCTGGCCAAGCAGGGGTGGTATAAAGGGGATGGGGAAAGTGGCTGGATGGGCCAGTGAAGGTGGCACAGTCACTTGGGTGATCCCAGGGCACAGATCTCCCAAGCAGTTTTCTGATGAGTTCCAGGCCCCATGTTAGACAATCTGTGTAGTGAAGTGAGATGCCAAAAATCCTTCCTAACTAGGGCACCACAAATTGTCTTCTTTCCATTCATTAGTACAGGGAGCTTCAGGCTTTTCCCCTGCCTGAGGGAGCTGGCTTTACTTGTTATGGTTTGCACTTTCCTCAACTTAAGTATCCTACTTTTCCCTCAGCTTTGCTGTTATCCTACTGTACTTCATGCAGATTGGCCCAGAACTAGCGCACTCTAACAGCATCTATCATCATTGGGTTTCACTCCAGCAAGTGGCCTGAGTCAGGGCAGGCTTTGGAAAAATGGTGCAAAATTTCTTTGGCTGTTTGTTTTCAACTACGTGGTGGTGGATATCACAAGCTGTAATATGTGGAAGGATGTTTCTTGTTTCAATGGGGGAAAAGTGGCTGGGGAGCCAGTTAAGATGGTATAGTCATCTAGGTAATCCTGGGGCACAGAGTCATTCCAGCATGTGGCTATGACAGTCTCCTGCCTAGCACTCTAGTTGGCTGATCAAGCAAAACTCATACCTAAAGGTGTTCTTTCTATGGGGGGAAAAGCAGTTGAGCAACCAGTTTATGTGGTTCAGTCACCTACTGAAGCCAACCTATTTGGCCTCCTTTCACCTGGGATTCCCTACTTTTCATTCTTTCCCTTATCGAGGATGCGAGTGACGTATGAATAAATTTGAATATTGATTAGGTCAAGTCAATCACACCAGAGCAATGGACTGGACTAAAACTGAGTCCTTACCAATGCTCCCAGGATTTTACCCCGCGACCCTGCTCGCCGTCTACGGTGGGTCTAATCACAACGGGGTTTCAGGGTGTGTGAACTGTGCTGCTGCGGTGTGTTTACCCAAGGAAGAAAATACTAACAAGATGTCAGGTTCAAACAGGGAGATAGGGTTTATTTTATAACTCAAAAGTATGAATTTTGGTAAGCTAAGTTGCACAAAATGTGTAAGCCCTTGTTTTTGTGGAATAGACACAGGATTTGAATACTATGGCTTATAGCCTTAAACAATAGGTAACTGCTGTAATAGCACTGCTATCTAATCCCTCAGCTACTTACTGTGCTTCTGGGACGGACCGTGCAGCCTTCGATGCGTGCTGTAAAATGGAAAGATTAACTTCAGAGCTGAGTTGTATTTATTTATTTATTCCTGTATCTTCCTGAGGTTCACCAGGTTGCTCAACCCTTGGCCAACTACCACGGGGAGCAGATCTTACTTAGAAAAAGAATTTGCCTGCTCTAAGCTAGGTCAATTCTCTAGTTAAATGGGTTGCCCTGCTGGCCAAGCAGGGGAGAGCCCAGTATATGCGGGGTTTCCTTCTGAGAGGTTTTCCCTTTAGTTAAGTGGAGGGGTTTTCCTAGTTAAAGGTTATCCCGTCAAAAATGGTACTGCCTATTTCGACCACCTTGTTATGGTGGCCCTTTATTGCAGAACCTTGATTACCCTTAAAGGGTTACTAAGAATACCAGGGTTTTCCCTTTATAGGGTTATCCCTGACCTCTCTACCCTCCTAAATAGGGGGGAGCTTATAGCTCTGGATTATAATAACAAAGCAGTTTACCTAACTACCCTCCTGTGTGCATGCAATAGTTTTAGGCTAGACCAATAGCATTGGCCCCCTGTGCCTTTACAGAAAGACAAGGAATACAAAATATAAGGCGCTGATCATGGACTTGGGGAAGTCCCAATCCACCCTCTATTACAAAACTGTATAAAAACATTAACTGCTCACCTAATTATTTAACCCTAAACCCAGACCATAAATACCTCCTTATTCCTGCTCTGTGATCCAGGCACTGGGCCTGTAGTTCTCTTCGAACTAGGAAGTTATGACCCTCACGGCGCGCTTGTACGGCAGCCGCGTCAGGTCAGATAGTAAAGGAGGAAGAAAAAGAGAGCCAGGAGGAAAAACCGGCTTGGTTAACAAAAACCTCCTGTGTTTTAGAAACGACCGTGATATTTCAGACACCGGCCTGAGCTAGGGTCGGTGACTGGAAGGGCAGGGTCGCTGCTGCGGTTTCCCCGTGCAGGGCACCGTTGTTTAGGCGGTGCAGTCTGCCGGGCAAACCCTCCGGGTGAAAGAACCGGAGCCTTACTAGTGATTTAGCTCTATGGAGACTGGAGCTCTTCTGGTCTTCAGGCTGGAGCTCTTCTGTTCTTCGACGGCCCACGGCGGCTAGAGAGCGATGACTGACACGCAGGTCAGCTTCAGCTCTTCTGCCAGCGATGTTCAGCTACAGGCTCAGTCCAGCTCTTAGCTCAGTCCTTCTCCGTAGTCTTCTTTCTTCTTCTTTGTCAGCTCTCCTCCGAGGTCTGGTCCGGAATGCCCCAAGCAGGGCTGCTCTCCTGAATATATGCAGCCTGGGTGGACCTGTTTGACAACCTCTGCCTGCTAGGTCCTCCTCAGTGCCACAATGTATCAAAGGGGCATTTGACTATTACATATGTATGAGGATTCTAAAGTAACCAATCAGTTTGAAACCTTTCAAACCATAACTTCATGCATATTCATAGCCCGCCGAATATTAATTGCAACTGTCATTTTCTAATTGTCAGTTTCCGGCGGCCATTTTGTGTTTCTAAAACTCCATTTAAACAGTGAATATGGTTTTTTAATTTATCTAATTTTGATGTGGTTTGTGAGGGAAATATGTCACCACTGCTGGTAAAGCAGATTATAAGTTTAAAATGCTTAGCTTAAGAGCTGTTTGGTTAGGATGCAGGGCAACCATACAGACACCACAGCTCATGGACAGGGACATATAAATCACCTCAGAAGAGGATATTTCTACATCCCTGTGAAAAAATGGCTGTTTGCTTTCCATGGGAGGAGAATGAGGGCAATGCAATGTGGGAAGATTACATCACATACCCGCAACTACTTGCATTTTTTTTTCTCATACTGCACCAGTGAAAAAAATCAAGAATGCTTCAGGACTGAGGGAACTCGGGGATAGGTTCCCACAATGCACTGCTGCAACAGTCGATGTTTGGTGATTCAGTGTGGCAGCACTATTTTAACTTTGTGAAAAGGTGAAAATAATCAAAATCGAATTTATAAAACCCAGCATTATGAAATCAAATTTAATAAAATCAAATTTATATCCTAATGGAGATGTAGCCTGGGTGCCAGCTCAGTCCCATCAGCACAAGATCAGACTCCTTCTCAGGGGCTTTCCCATGACAAATCTGCTACAATGGGCCATTCACTACTGAGGGCAATCTCACTGGTAGTTTGGTTTTGTTCATACGAACCTCATAAAGTTTGCACAAACTGCAGCAAAGCCTTTGTGGAGAACCCTTTTAGTCTGTGCCTTCTCTATTTTCTTGCTTGAAGGTGTC
This sequence comes from Carettochelys insculpta, assembly GCF_033958435.1. NCBI lineage: Eukaryota > Metazoa > Chordata > Testudines > Carettochelyidae > Carettochelys > Carettochelys insculpta. The sequence goes on along the minus strand of NC_134146.1, from coordinate 33,651,023 downwards.
TCCTCTGTCTCTGAGGAAGGTAGGAGCACTCTTGAAGATTAGCAAAGGGCAGTGGGGATAGAGGGAAGGTGTGCCAAGGTGAATTAAGAAGAAAGGCTTTTTGCTTATGCCCTATCTATTTTAATGAGAAACTCTAATAACGATACAGATACTGGAAGCTGAGATTAAGCCCTCATAGGAAATATAAAAAGATGAAAACATGAAACTTAATATGCTGTTTTCATAGGTGAAATACAATGTCTGCAGAAAGTGAAGCATTTATTCCCAAATTGCTCAAAGATTCTTTAAAAATTGAATGTGGATAGCATAATGATAACTGCACCTCCTCCTATGAGTATTGTACTTATTAAAACACAAGAAGAAATGTATAGCGGCAGGGGTCCTAAAATAGTATTTCTGGTTGAACCTACTCCCCAGGTCTAGTTTTGTCTATGCTGCATGTGTGACTGAAGAAGACAGAAAGCCGTACTAAGCATATTTCCCAAGCAGTGGTATTCTTTTATCCTTGTGATGGTGTGCGAAGACCCCCTCACAGATGTGGAAAAAAGGCCACTGAGGCCCAAGGGGTAGGGTTCACCTTACTCTTTTGTCCCATTAATCTTTCATATTCAGGAGGAGGTCTTTAAGGGGGAGGAAACAGGACTGCGCCAAGCAGCAGTCTGAAAGAAAGACTACTGACACTGTGCACAGATATCCTAGGCAGAAAATCTTCATCCTGACCCTAATGAGGGTACAGCAGACTCCATGGGTAAGCCAGATAGGCTGAGCCTGCCTTAAAGACTGCCAGAACAATTCCCTAAAATCCTTATATTGGAGGTAAATCAGCAGCAGCACTGTAGAGTTAGTATCCCCTGCCCACTGCCCACCAATTGAGCTCAGGGCGGGTGGTCTGAGTGTCACAGGTAAATACAAGGTGGAACAGATTGTTTAACAAAAGGAGCTGACATATGTACTAAGGGACCATTCCAACTTTACCACAGCCATAAAACACAAAAGGGAAGCTAGTGGGTTCTCATTTCATACAATCTGGAGAGGAAAAAACATACTTCCTTGGCCCCAGTCTTCTTATCTTCCAGCTCAAGGACAGCTACAGGGTTAGTTATAAACATATTTTAAATGGACCACATCTAACAGTTTCCATGATATGTTCAAAGCTGGCCTTAGTCACAATGAATGCCCTATAGGGGTTTCCAAGAGTGCACTTTGACCTACCTACTCTCATCCCGAGACAGTTTTGTCAGCAACCCAGGAAGAGGGGATGAGGTTGTTCTAATTTTTCCTCTGGTGTTGTTAAGCCTTTCTCATTTCTTCCCTTTCACACAGTTTCAGTGAATCTCAATTAAATGAAGTTCTCAGTAGCTGAGCTTTTAAATTGTTTGTCAAATGTCCTTTCTTTCTCTTCCAAGTTGTTGTCATCTACAAAGCCGCAGAAAGCACATATCAAAGGTCAGCAGCTCTGGTTACTTAGCAGTAGGTCTCCAATCAATACAATCTGCATTAAAATGCATTCTGACACAGCTGCACTGTGAACATTTTGGAGAGTGTCCAAGGTTAAATTTATTATACTTTTACCATGTTCACTATCATCTAACAGATTGGAGGAGGCAGGGGAAACATATAGACACACAGACATCAAACTGAGACCAGCTGTCATTGCTAAGTACATAAACCCCAAACCAACAAAATGTATATTTATGTATTTTAAATTTGAGAAGCTTATTTGAAACAGTTGGCTTTGTAAGGAAAGATTCTGGTAGTTGAAGAGAAGGACAGAATAACCTTTTGTGGAGGCATTGTAGGTATAGTGTATTTATACTACTACTGATAAACTAGATGCCATTAAACTCTGGAGTGGCCATAACATTAATATCTTATTATATGTGTATTTATCTCTACCAACACCAAATGCTCAGTTTCTGAAATTATTACTTCTACCATCTTGTTGATCTATGTATACCTAGTAAAATAGGCTACTAGAGGGAAGGAAATAAGAATGCAGCACTTGTTAGTTGAAGGAAGTATCAGATTTTTTCACTTCCTTCAAATAAAATGTAAGGACTACTTCTGTACCTTATTACTGCCTCTTAATAGCAAAGAACTATGTTCTTCCACCCTTTCTCATCCTGAATAGCACCTCACTCCATAAGTAGCCCCATTGATTTCTGTGGAACCGCCCCAGAATCAGGTACCACCATGCCAAAGTAAAGGTGGCTCTGAGCACTAGAAAGGTAGAGAATGTGATGGTCTGCTCAGCATTAAGGGCTAACTGCCCTCAACCCTGCCCCTTGTGCCTGAGCCCTATGCCTTCCTGATGTACAGAGCCATAACCCCTAACACCCCTGACACTTTGTCCCAGGGCCCAGGGTGGTTGTCAGCACCACTGCTGTCAGCTTATGAGTTGGGAGTAGAGATACAGGCCTCTGTATCTAACTCAGCATCCAGACCAGCCAGCATCAAGTGTGCATGTGTGGATGGAGGAAGGAGTGGCTTGCTGTATTTGTTCTTTTTTCTGTACTTTGATTTTACTCCCAGCTTACCAGACAAACTGAAATGAAGCCTATGGCTCTGTCTTCACAAATTTACCTTTTCTGCAAATGAATAATTGTTCAGGAGGCCCAAGACCTGTACAACGTGAGCCTAATCTGCATAGCAATGTCCATCCCGATACCATATTAGACTGTTAGAAGCTGAGGATGACCATGAGCCTTCATGGCCTTGGCCTTTGCAAGTAACTTGATCTGCATTATAAAAATCATCAGATTAGCATCCAAGGAGTATTGGGAATAGTCAGGAAGCTGCTTTTTATGAATGCCATGCAATCTATAAAATCTCACCTTGTCTATAGAAGAAAGCATGCAGACCAAGAGTGACACTATTCAAGATCATTCCCATTATTCACTAACCTCCTCACATGGGAGGTCATGGCCCAAATGGTGTTCCCCAGGTAGCTTTTTGTGCACTGATTTCAAAAAAGATGGTTAGCAGTGCACTATCCCAGGTCGTCCTGAAATGAAAATAAAATAAAATATTTTGCCTCTTGTATGTGGTAATCATTGCCACCAACACTGTTTTTATATCTTTAGTACTACTGAACACTGTTCCTGTGCTACATTCTCCTTTGCCTTGGTAATCCCACAGGAGAGTAGAAATGACAGCAACCTTGAGTCTTTAATATAGGCTGCAGATATCTCCCGAAAAAGTTTGAGGAAAGGAGAATATAACCAATATTTATGTAGAAGAATCTCTAAATCCCCTCCCAAGGGAGACCATATGGGAACTATATCTGCTGCACATGATCTTCTGCTACCCTGATGGCCTCTCTCTGGAAATGATTTCTAGCTCATCCTTGCTGGACATCCCTGTTGGTCTCCCTGACACTCCTGCCTCTGCTCAGTTTTATTTCTTGGTGCAAACTGGTGATACGAAGCAGGTAGAAGATTATGAACTCTCCCTTTGAGCATGCAGGAGCCAATGGGCTTATGCTGCACCCTTTTGGCCAACTAATACTCCCACCTCCTTCCGTTTACAATACTACAAAGGAAGGGGAGAAGATAAGGATAGAGGTTTCTTTCTTCTGCTGGCCCAAACCTAAGCCTCCTCATCTCTGAAGCTATGGGAGGGGACGTCCTTGTTCTTCAGCCACTTGGGCAAAAGTACAGCCATCTACATGAGTTCTTGAATAAAAGTAACAAAATGGAAATAGTTAGAAGTAATGGTGTGTCTACATATTATAAGAGTGAAAAAATATATTATCCAAACTCTACTATCAGTTTGTTTTGGAATTTACGTGTGTGTGCAGATCTTGCTGACAGTTCCTTTAATTATATTTCTGCCAATTTTGAGTCACTGTTTTAGTCAATACTTCTTTCCAAATATGGGACCATTTCAGGATGGCTGCTAAACCCCTTTGCTTTCTTGAACATAATATAAAAACGTACAAAATCTGAAATCTGCAAAGCATACTTAAATCATAAGAATATAGTCAGGTTCTGTCCCTCGTTTTACTGCAGATTTGTCATGTTACATTGGACAAATAACTTCTTTATGACTAACTGGTGACGATACCTAGCTACCTTACAAGAATCTGGTAAGGTTAAATATATTAATATTTGGAAAGCTCTTTGACAAAAGCTGCTAGGCAAGTCCAAACTATTAAAAATGCTGATAGAGGATCAATTTTTTTCTAATTTCAAATCTTTCCTGTAAAATGGGACATATTTCATGATAATACTTCCCATTTTTTGACTAGCCGTTATCACATATGAGAGTTTTATCAACTTTTTCCATTAAAAAGTCCATGTAAGTGAGTGCTATTCAGTCAACGTTTTAAAGACACCTAGTCCTCTAGAGGGGTTAACAAATCCATATTTTGTCTCTGAGAATTAGATTTCTGAGCCAGCTGTAAATCCCATGTAAGCACAGAGCTTCCAATTAACTATGTACCTAGAGGACTCATGTGCACTACCCAAGCAAGAATATGAAATATCATGCATTCCAAAAATTGTGGCACAAGTATTTCTGGTAGCTTGTAATGCACAGTTTTTGTTCTTGATGCAAATAGCAGGAAATAATAACCAATGCAACCATCTTTCTGTGCCATTCTCCTCTCATATGTATTTTGTGACACTGTCTCCTTTTATATGTAACAAGACTATATGGAATACAGATAGTAAATCAATAATGAAAATGTAAAATATATGTTTATAACATCTGTTCCATGTGTTGGTGATTGTATTGTACCTTTTAATAAATGAATGTGTAAATGTGAATGATTTACACTTCTGGAATTTGTCACTGTTTTCAGTGCATTGGGGACCACTGTCTGGGGATAGGAAAGCTAGGCCATGTCTATACTAGAGAGCTTACAATGGCACCAGCCTGACAGATTTTATTTCAAATCTAACCTGCCCCAGGCCCTCAAAAAGCCCCCTCAAGGGCTGAACTTACAAACTTGGGTTTACAGGGCCAATGCTCTAACCACTGAGCTAAAGCTTTTGTGGATAAAAGTCAGGTTGCAGATGCATGGAGACAGAGAGGGAAACTGCAGGTCATGTCCTGCAAACAGAGGCTGTCCTTGATGATTCAGTAAGATCAGCTGTCTTGCAGTTAACTGCTGATCAGTTACCACCTTAATAGAGCTCCCTGCTCCTGCAACACCCCTTCTCTGAGCAACCAGTTGCTAGATCTGCTGCTCACCAGACACTAAGATTATGTTCCTGATTCCTTCTGATTCCTTGTTCCTTCTTATTCCTTGTTCCTAATCCCAGTTATTGTCTCCAGCTTTGACCCCTGATGTAAACTGTGGTTCCACCTACAGTTTTACCCTTGTTATGGCTTCTTGCTTGTGTGACTCTGACTCTGGCTTTACCCTTAACATGACTCTGGACAATGATCCCAATTACACTCTGCCTTCAATTACTAGGCCAGACTGCCCACATATGGGTTCTGACAAGTGTCATGACCAGAATGGGATAGCCAAAGAGCGACCAGGATGATGTCACACATCCTGTGGGAAGCAGAGCAACCCAGCTGGGAGATGGCCCTGGACAATGCAGTCTGTGTGACTCTGCTTCCTGCTGCCCCAGCCACCACAGTGAGTCCAGGGGGAGGAGTGACCCCTTACCCAGGCAATCCACCAGGCCACCCTCATCCCCATGGCTAATGTCAGTATGGAGGAGCATCCAATCCATAGGATGGTTGAGACAGCTGCCACAGGACTTCCAAAGTGCTGGGCCTGAGGCTGCTATCTTGAACCATCCTATGGATGAGGCAGCTCTGTCCCCACAGAGGGAAAGGGAACAAGAGAACATTCTTTATATTTCAGATGCTTTAACCGTGTATCCTTCTTTTCTGTGTCTTTAATAAAAGGTTAAAAGGATTTTCATGGTGTGATTACTATATAGGCTGAGATCTCTGTATACCAAGCCTTGGACCTCGTTTAACATTTTTTAATGTTAAGCGATGACTGAAGAAGGTTAATGCCCTTAGCTTATATATTCCACCTAAATTAATACAACTGGGCTCTGACCCGCCTGGTCAAATTGTTTAGTGTGCTGCTCAGGATAAGAGACTAGAGATATTAGCCTTAATGGCTCTGACACTGTACCTTAATAGCCCTTAAATGGAAGCTGTTAAGTCACTGTTACAAAGAGCCTTCTCCTTCCTGCCCTAAGCAAGTAGGTTCTGCTGCCCAGACAGGACCATAGGGTGAAATAAATATGCCTATATCTTGTACAGAAATACCATGCCAGCTGCAGATTGAGGACCAATAATTATTTAAAAGCACCTTCACAAGTGTCACAAGCCACCTCTAGGATGAAAGGTGTCATCAGGGGTGACAAGTTTTATAGGCCCATGGTGCTTGGGCTCCAGAAATATTCCTGGCTCAGGGGCCTGGCTCGTGCATCCCCCAGCCTGCTCGTCACTCCTGGGATAGGGAAAACTGTCTTGAGGCACCTGCATCCACCACCAGCAATGCACTGCTTAGCTGCCAAAATGTCCCTCCAGGCCCTGGGTGGAACGTGTATGTCTCCACTTGCTGTTCCCACCCTGGGTGACCCTGCAGAAAATGGGAGATGCAGGGCTGGTGCCTCCAGGCAACTAGGCATGGAGCCCTCCCATATTCTCCAGTCCAGGAGCCTCTGGTGCCCAGGTGATGCCCATCCAGACTCTTAATCCCATCCTGTATTCCAATCCCCTGCCCCAGTCCAGATCCTGCATCCAGTGATCAAACTCTGTCCCAGACCCTACATGCTCTCCCCCACCTAAACTCCCTCCCAGAGCCTTAGGCAGGTGGGATGGAGGCAGTCTGGATAGGAGAGCAGGCACTGTATATTCTGGGCAACACCAAAATTTCTACAAACTTGCTGCTCCTGGTGGCCATTTTTTACAAGCTAGGAGCAGAATCAAGAACCGTTTAATTACAAGTGGAAGGGAAGGGAATTTTAGGCACCCAGAATAGTGGTATTCAAACTGAAATTCAACAGCAATGTTAACACCATTATTCTGATGAGAAATGCCACTGGCTATTTAGTGGCCACCATTAGAATACATTTTTACAGCTCATCTAGACAAGGCACAAGGTGCCCCTCTCTAATACTATTTGCCCTCAGTGATTCAGTTTACTCAGAGGAAAGGGAATTATAAACACCATTCCTGTAGCGTATTTTACAAGTACTGAACCCGGTCTTCATCCATTCCTGTGAACTGCAAACTATGCAGGGACCTGTTATATGGAATTTTATTAATGACTTTCTGACAATTCAGATAAATT